>NW_024573311.1:3000000-3366792 GCF_018153835.1 Drosophila eugracilis | reverse complement strand
GAACATCACCACGAACATCATGAACACCACGGGCACCGCGTGCACCACGAACATCGCAGGCACTAGATCGGAGATTTGTAAATTTCTTGTACTTTGAGTTTACAATAATATGTATACTAGATGGAGAAATAAAAGTGCATTTAAACAAGAACAGTTTTTTAAAAGATCCAAGTTTAAAATATCCAAGACTGCATTGCTCTAAAAGAACAGTAAGAATCGAACTTTCCAATACATATTCCTTATACATATTGGTTAATATTACGTCTTGATTTGATTTATAAAAGTGATTGGATTTGTTATCTCCAACCCTTTCAAGAGTCACACATCTCCCCACCATATTAAGTCCCCGCTCAAATTTCAGTATCTAAAATGAAATAACCGAGCCACAAGGAAAAACAGGATAAATAAGGAAACGGAACCCTTTGCCCTGTCCACTCGGGTTGAGTCTTCTATAAATTATTTCGCAGATAGCATATACTCGTATATACTCCGGTGGGTGGGGATGTCCCACGCCCAATCTCAACTTTTGCAATCGGAGAAAAGGCTGCTGTCGACCGCTCCCCAGCGACATTTTCTGACCAACGCAACTGACAGAATTGAAAAATAAGCGACGTCCGACTGAGGGAAATGGGTGGGAAAATGTGTGGGGTTGGGGCTTTCAGGTGGACGGGAGGGTGAAGGTTGAAGGTAAAAATAAAAAATGGCGTCCAGTCGAGTGCTCAACCTCAAGATTTATAACGAAAGAAAAAAAATATAATGGCAAGGGTGGGAGGAAAAAGCACACGTTGAAATAATGCAAAAAGCTGAGGAAAACTAAAAAAAAAAAATGCGGGAAAAGACACCCACCCACACATACACACTCGTGGAAAGAGCGAGAAGGAAAACCACACACACTGATAAACGCAACAACGGAAATGGAAAGGATAAAATTAATTTTTCTCCTTTTTGGCCATTTACTTTACCTGCTGCCTTTCACCCACTCGCGTTGTTTTTCCTTCGAGAAGAACAAGAATGGAAAAGTGGCTTGGAAATGAGTGTGGGGTGGGAGAGTGGGCCCAAAAGGGTGACCCACCCGAGCGGCAACATTGCTGACGCTATCAAACACCACAAACACATTTAGTTTGCGGCGAATTTGTTTTTGCGTCGCTCACTTTTCTCGCAGCTTTTTCTTCTAGCAATTTGCGCCATAAAAATGTGCAAAAAAAGGAAATTTGCAACAAAATAAAAACGGAATAAAAAAGCCATGAGAAGCAGCAAGAAACTGGCGGACAAATAAAAATGGCATAAAAATATTCCATTCACCTGAGACTGCAAAACGGAACCCCAATACACAGTTAGAAATTTACCAAAGTTGTGTCTTCAAAATTGCATTTAAAGCCGTGTCTACGCCTTCTAAATTTCTATAAAAGGTGTATAAAATGATATAAAAATAATATTATATATAAGGTTTCAAAATAAAGATCAGATCAAGCTCGTCTAGCATTTTCTCAAGGGACGTGCCGGTGGCGAGATTTTCTTTTAACATTTCTCGAGTTCTGGACTACATATATAACTATAAAATATCTGTAATAAATCTACTTTTTTTATGAAAACAGAAAAACGAAAAACTGACTGGGAGACTCGTCAAATAAAAAGCCAAAAAGAAGAGAATTTAATACAAAAATTCATGTTCATGTGAGAGAGACGAAAGGGCAGAACGTAGCCGTGTCCAGTTCAAAGGGAATAAAAAGTGGAAACCAATAACGGCGATGGGGATGCAGGAAGGGGAAGCTGGGATAATCCGCTGGAGCAAGTGAAAAAAAAGGATACAAGGCAAACCGAAGCGAAGTGAAGCAATAAAAATTAAATGGGAGTACCAGGAAATAGGAAGAGCAGCCTGTCAAATGGGAAATATTATGTCCCCCCTTTGGATCAGATAACCCGAAGATGAAAGTGGAAATGGGATGACCTCACCTAGAGTCCAGCCAGAAGTTTACTTCTCTCCAACCCCTGGAGAATATTGCGCATACGCAATGTGCGAGGACGCCATTTGGGTGGGGAATTATGAAAGTGACCGCAGGAATTATGAATTTGTTTCCGACTCTCAGCCAATCGGAAAAGCACGCCCCCTCAGAGGTCAGCCAACCACAGGAAAGGCATTGTGAACCTGCGCTTATTGCATAAAGTTATGTGTGTATATATCATAAATCCATAACTTGCAATACACCCTCGCAGAGGGCAAAAAAGAAAAACCTACAAGGCTATCTGGTTGCTGGCTTCAAATTACAACCACAAACACAACGGAAATGAGGCGAAAGGGGGTGGTGGAAACAGCCCTTAGAACACACAAACGCACGCCACATACACACACACACCACCACCACCACCATATTTCGCTTAAGTCAACAAAAGAGGGGGAAAAGGCGGAAAAGGAAGCGATTTTTGGGGGTGAAATACTCGTAGCAAGTCGGGCGGCAGCACCCTCAATGCCACCCAATTATAACCGTATGGGTAAGTCTGTACGTCTGTGGGTGGAATGGGTGGCTTATTTGAGCTGTTCGCTTTGTTATTGTTTCATTTTTCTCGTTTTCCCTTCGACTTTTCTTCTATTTATATACGTGCCTGCGAGTGTGTTTGTATTTATGTGGGATATACTCGTACAGCCAAGACTCGCAAGATACTCGCACACGTACGCACGAGCATTGGGGCGAAGTTACTGCGATACGTGCAACATCATAAAAAGGACAAAACAATAACAATAAAAATCATATATACTCATGGACCCCACCACCCACTTTTACCAGCCTCCCTCCATCGCTGTGTGTATGTGGGTTTATATGAAAATAAACGAAAACCGTTAAGATATGAGCGTCCACAAGGAATACAGAATGGCCCTCCCCCATTTCATGCTTTCTTATATGGAATATGGACAGTCGATGGTCAATGCCTTCTGTAAAGTCTTAAATAAGTAAGTACGGGTATATTTTGAGAACTTTAAGTTATTATTTACTTTAATATCTGAAGTGACTTTTAATTCCTAATAAGAACCTCTAGTATGTCCTTTACAGATCACTAAGTAATCTAACCTACAGTTGGCATTTTCCTTGTGGCATTTGGCATGTCAGCGCCTCCGCGACTGGACTCCATCGATTTCCCTTAGCGGCAAATAAAAACACATTAGACCAGCTAAGAACCTCATTTATGAAGAGGAGGGGGAAGGGCGGTGGAGGCAGAAGAGAACCAAGGATACGACGTTGGCTGTTTGGCTTGATAAAATGCGTTAAAACGAAAATTAAGCAACACAATTAATGGACTCGCTTTATCATACAATTTTAATGGCTCAAATAAATTGGCCAGAACTAGCCCGGAGCACAGAATGGCCCAAGACGGAATCTAGAGCACTCACACACACACACACACTCCCTCTCGTGAGTAGATGTAAAAGTTTCTGTGTTTCTTTGTCTGCCATAAACACATTCCCACAAATGGATATACCATATATCAAGCTATATATGCTTATATATATTTGACTAGCTTCCATTTTCCCGATTCAATTTAGCCCTAAGCTTAATTAGTTTCAGGTTGCTATTTCATATCCAGTTCAAGTTTTATATCCCAGCTGATCTGGTGCCATTTAATGGAGTTATCTTTGGGGAAGACAAAGTTCCTTATTAGATTATGTTTACTATCTCAAAATAGATATCTGAAAGAAAGTACCTAGGCTAAACCGTTTTCGGTTTACTTGGCAAGCAATATCTTTTATAGGGCCAGAAACTACTTTCGGAACACGAAGTATATATCGCTCTCAATGCTAAGCAACACCCCAAACTGTTGAAGTATGACATCATATTTTAGGGTCCACCACTCCTCACCACCCCTGCACCAAGTCATCGCTCTGCCCAAAAGGAAAACCACACGACACGGCCTAAGCCCGGACTGGCCAACATTGTTATAAAAGTGCAAACAAACATGGCCGGCATGGGGTGGCCTATAGGGTGGCTGTAGGGCCGAAACCGAGAAGAGAATTTAGCTAAACTGGGCGGAGGCGACGTGAAACGAGTCCACAGCTTGACCAGAGCGAGGAGCTACGATTCAGGAGCACTGGCCGCAAAAATATTCGAGGAGGAAACGCGCAATTTTTATCCGGCACCACCCTCCAGAGATGCGAAAGGTACAACATTTGATTAGGGTACATTACCTTATACAATTACAAGTAATATTTTCATTATTAGGTATAGGTACAAGTTTCTGAACGTATATTATATAAAGGTTTTCTACCTATACTCGAATTTGTACCCAAATTCAACTACCTAAGTACTTAGCATCACTGTGCAAGCGAGAAAGTTAGATGGTGGAGAGAGCGAGCCAGGAAAGCGGGAAATTATGAAGCTGAAGATGTGGGTGGTGGGCGAAGAAGTTGCGGATGTGGGTGGGTGTCTTGGTCAATGGGTGGCTCGGCGGGTGGCCGAGTGTACAGGACACCGTCGACCTGAGCAAAGGACAACAGAATAACAAAAGGAGAAGCACAGCACACACACACTCACACACACTGGAAAAAAATGAGAAACCGTGTGGTCCGCTGGCTCGGCAAAATAAATCGCTGGACATAAAGGCCAGTGAGTGCAAGCGAGACAGAAGAAGGGCCAGAAGACGAAAGTTTCAGGACCCGAAGTGGAAAAGAGAGGGCAAAGACGAGCTGGGCAAGATAGAAAGAGAGGCAGCGAGCGCCAACAGGAATAAAAAATTGAATGAAATATTTTTATAACCACACACACACACATACAGGAAATAGAGGGAAAAAATATAGAGCAAGAGAGAGAGAGATGGCAAAGAGAAAGAGGGAGAGAACGAGACGGGTAGCTGAAGGATATTGATGGGGCGCAACAGTAAAAGGAAGCCATGGAAAAAAGAAACGCCAACTTGCTTATCAAATATGAAGGAACCGAAAGTGGGTCGAGGTTTTGGGTGGTGGGGCGGTTGGGCGGTTTGGCGCTGGGCGTTGGCATCATAAAAGCCATGAGCTCACCTGGGGTAGTTGGGTCGAAAGTTTTATGGATGCCCGATGCCACGACAGGTGGTCAGAGCACGCCCACCAAGCCACTGGCCCCTTTCCCGTCACCCTGTCTCTTACATATTTTTCTCGGGTTTTTCCGTTTTTTTTTTTTTGTTTTGTAGTCATAAAAAGCAGGGTGCAAGGAGGATCGAATGGGAGCTGGCACACGTGCGGATAATAAAAAATGTTTTACTTTTCAATCGACCAATAATATGGCGTTCAATGGACAGGCCAAACGTGCTAAACCCAAACAAAGGACCACCACTCCCTTAGCCCAAGCTCCTGGAGCTCCAGGATGCGATACACAAGCACACACACACACTCACGTACGTAGTTCAATCATCGTTAAAAAGAATTTCATTTTGAAAAATGCCAGAACTTCAATAAATTATATTGCTTCTGGACCACAGAAAGGCAACCAGAAGAGGCGGCGGGGTCAAAAGTTAGGAGGGGGTTGGCTGGCTGGTGGTCGTGGAGGGTTGTGGCCTGGACCAGCTTCGCTATCATAACCACAATACAAAGAAATTGGGTGGGCAAACAACAACAACCAGCAAATACAACAAAAAATAGAAGAAAAAGCATCCGCCGTTGGTATCCGTAAGATACTCGGGTGCGGACAGGTGAATCAGGTCATCGGGGCCGCTGGGAATGGGCAGGAGGATGAGACCCGGAGCCAATGGCATTCTATAGCGTCAGCGTCTCCAGCTGCCCGCTCGATGGTTATTGGTTCGCGTTGCAGTAATATAATATACACACACACACACACCCAACCACCCACACACAGACCCGTGGATATGTGAAATAAAAATTGTGAAATGAAAGGAAAAAGCGGAAAATGCTGAGAAAAAACTGAACTGAAGAAGCCATAGAAAACTATTGGAAATGCGCGGACTGAGAGGGCAGATTTTAACTCAACTTTGTTGCAACGCGACATTTTTTTTTCGGTATGCCCCCGAGGCTGAATAAGTGGTGGGTGGGCGAATGTGGGTGGACGCCATTGTCATAATGACGCGCATTCCTGTGCACTTGGCTGTGGATTGCAGGATCCCTTTCTGCCAGCTCGCCATTCGCTAATTAAGTCATGGCATGTCCTTTCGTCCAACCAAAGACACTGAAAGTAATTTTAGTTTATAATTTATGAAAACAGAGGTAGTTTTTAATAAAATTATATAGTATAGATTAGTTTTATCTGAATGGTGGATTGGCCAATGTTACGCAAATTTGTTTATAGGTAGAAACCATCTAAAAGGAGCTCCTATTGCACTTGTTCCTTGATATGGATTTCCATAACGAAAGTTTGGATAAAAACATTTTACTAAACATCGCTCAGCTGAAATGATATGACAAGTGAGAAATCCCCCGCAGCCCACTAGAGATGCGTATGTAAATTCCCCAGAAGCTAATCAGGCAAGCCTAACGAAATTTGCTTTGAAAATCCGTCAAAGTCACAGGCTTTTGGCCCGCGGCAGCCATCGCAGGCCATTAGCCTATAAAAGCGCCCACACATGTTAGCCGAAAGTCCTCGAGGCGCACTCCGCCTGTTGTCATCGCTATCGGTATCCACAGGAGTATCAGCATCATCATCATTTCACAAGCCAGGACGAAGGGAACTGAGATGCAAACTCGGATATATACAAGTCAAATTTGGCTTTATTTTACTAAGCAGATGTCTTTTATTAGGGCAAAGTTTGAATCGAAAGGTTCAAGATTAGAACTTCCTTTAAGTATGACAAGAAATTTTATATTTTAGGGTCCCATTCTTTACATTAATAAAACCTTTTTGTTAACTTTCCAAAAATAAGAGTTTCTTTTTATAGCTATTTTTACCCTTTCTAAATTGTTGCCAACACTGTTGTTAACAAAAGGGGAAATCTGATACTGGCCCGAAAAACGCGTCAAACTTTGGCAGCCGCTGGCTGACTGGAGGGGTATGGATTTCTAAAAAATGTGTTGCATGTTTATTTGAAAAATCGCTAAAGGATAACTAAAGGATTCCCCTAAGGGTATTTCGCAAGCTCGAGTGATTTGTTTGCGAATTTACATATATATACACACACCCGTCGACTCCATACCCCCGAACTCCCAGGGTGTTTTCCAACTCGTTGAACAGCTCCCCGCTTTCTTGGCTTTCTTCGCAACTTACACCACTCAATATACGCTGAGGCAATAATTTTGCATAACGAATAAGTTGAATAAGTAAAAGTATCCAAATTGAATCAGTGCAGAATGGAATCCGCCCAGGGAGTGGAGCACAGGCAGGTGGCGGTGGTGTTAAGTGGCAAATTCAATTTCGCTGGCAGTTTACAGCTCCAAGTTGACATTTATGAGACGCCGCCATTTTTGTGGCGGTTTTCAGACACTGCCACATATCGATTTCCAGCTATTGTCGTGGGCGGAGAGGCATGAGCAGTCCCCAAATGGCTACATCATTAACTAACCTGCCCCGGAGTCGGTAAATAATGTAATTTATGAATTACAATTAAAAATGCGCCAAGGGCAGAGGGCAGAGAGCCAGGCCACATGTGTCCGCCCTTTTCGGGGGGTGCTTACCCTCGGCTATCGTTGTCTGGCCATTTTTGTGCTTTGCTCATCAGTCCTGATCCTGTTCCTGGCCCCTTTTCCACTCCTTGCAACTGTAATAAAACTCCCCATTTGGTCATTTGGCAATTATCCCGATAAATTAGCAGCCGGACAATGGCACAGCAGCGTCGCGTCGCCATCCAACCACCCACACTGACCCTCCACGTCCTCTTTTATTTTTGGGAAATGAACAAGGGTTGGCCCAATGGGTAAGTTAAGTCTTCGAATTACGATTTCAATTGCGTGGCCGATTTTATGCGGTTTAACCTAGCTATAATACCTGTATCTAAGTTGGCATGGATGAGAGCGGTTGCAATTCTCAATAATATGCCAGATCTTGTTAAATGCATACTTTTATTAAGATCTTGGTAAATATTTTTATGACTATTCCCGTAAAAATCGCTACCAAATATACTTTTTTACCCATTGGTCAGTTTTTGCTGGCAACACATTTCAGGTGTGAAAAATCGGCTTTTCAGGTTAACAAAATCAACTTGGTAACGAATTAAAGCGAACCGAAAAGCGAGCGGCCAGCAAAAACAGGCACAAGTGCAAACAGAAGTTGGGTTGGGGGTGGAGTATAGGGGCTTTGGAAAAATGCAAAATAAACGAAGGGCTGGCAAAAACGAAGCCACCGAGCGTGTAAAAGGCCTCGCAAACTCAATCAATCAACGGATGGTATAAAGCGCGTATACGCAGTGTTGTCCATGCCAAAGTAACAAATGAACACACACCAGCGCATAGCCCACACACACATGCATGAGTGTGTAGCACACAAACACAGACTCATACACACACAGACTCAGGTTGTTAGCCGCTTGTTTCGCACTGCTTGCCAAATACCACAAAATCTATTTCGATTCGCAATCAAAATCCCAAATTCCATTTGTACTATGACGAGTCCGGACTATGGCGTACGGGCTTTGGACTACGACTGCCACTACAGCCGTACGGACTGTTTGTGCGTATGTGCATGTGTGTGTGTGGGAGTAGGCCGGAGATTGGTAGAGACTGCGATTGGGAAATCGTGGCCAACTTGTGCTTGAGTGCTTTCGTTTGTATTTAGTGGTGGACTTAAAAATACAGAGGGCTCCCCGTTCCACTACCCCTTTTGCTCTAAGCTCCTAGTTTCACCTCCCCCTAAAAGCGGGACTCCCACAAAGGCCGTGGCCACAAACGCATCCGGCGCTGACGTTGAACGATGAGTCGCCGCTGAATGCCGAACAGTCTATGCCTATTTCCATGTCCTGTTCATGTAGCCAAACACTGGAAATAATACTTGATTATAATTATTTCTCTGACAAACCTTGCTGAGTTTAAATCACTAAGTGAGACTAAAACTTTGCTACAAAAATATATAGTTTCTTCCTGAAAGGAGATTTTTGGCATTATAAAGAATATTACTTTCTTTGACTTTTCCCAGTGCATTCGTTTGCGATCTGCCCCTGCCCCACCCTCCGCCAGTTGTCCATTCAGCTGCCATGTTTTCCAATTTTCGGCGCACTGCGTTGCATTCAGATTCGTTCAGATGCAACAGCAGTAGAACAACAGCAACAAACGTCGCTCGCTTTTCCCGAAATTTAGTCATTGTTCGCGAAATTGCTTATAAACGCGGCCCTCGCCGACGACTCCCCTGCCATTTCCCCAGTTTTCCGGGGCCACCCAATCTGACCTGCCATGTCGACGCTTTAGTTAGGCCAAATGCAGATGGAAGGGAGTGAGTGCAGCTGATTGCAACTCTTTGGCTTTGGCTTTGGCGGTTGGACAACCGCAGCGGGCCGCTTTTTGATCGTCCGCCGCCCAAGTAAAAATATTATTACACTCTCGCGGCCCCTCGTAAAAGGGGTTTTCCCAGTGGGCCAGCACACAACGCAGAGTAAAACCGTCTTCCTCCTATAAAATCATCCCGAATTTATTTGACGGAAAATGCTGCAAAATTAACAAAACGATTGAGTGGAAACACCGCTAAAAGCTCTAACAAAACTTGGCCTAAATGGTCGGGGAAGTAATGTATTATGGTAAAAAGGTTGAGTGGGCATATATTGGGAGAGGAAAAGTCTGTTATCGTCATGGCTATCAATGTATAAGTCTTACTAGTTTATAAATCTTATGTTCAAAGATCAAAGATCGTTTCAGTTATAAGCATAATTTTGATTTTAATAGGTTTACATTAATAAATATCCTAACAGTTTAAAGTTGCATAAAGATTGGAATATATATTACAACTAATATATTTTTACATTATTTGCAAAGAAGTTTTTGATTTGGCTTGTATTACCCCTCGGCAGTAATTGGTAATCCTACACTTGGCTTCTTTTCCTTGGCAGACTCTTGCGGCTGCACCAGCGCCTTAGTTGGTAGAAGGTGCTTCAGGGGTTCTAGTATCCGTGTCTGGTCGAAATAGGTGAGCTGCTGCTGCTCCAGCTGAAGCAGGCTAATCCCCAAGTGAACGGTCAGCGACTGCGGAGGGAAGACGCCGTGGACGCAACGCTGAACATAGGGAACCAGATCATAGGCCAAGCATGAGCAGAGCCGAATAAACGCCTCGCGTTCACTGCCGGCGAAAGCCTGCTGTTCCTGCCGATAGAAGGCAAGGACTCGTTGGGCGGCCAGTTGCAGAGAGTGCTGCAGGCACCGAGTCACATCCGTGGCCAAAGCCAAGGGAGCACACAATCGTAGATCGTTTAAAGCACTCAAATAACCATTGCACAAAGCGGCTAGGGGATAGAAATCCAACAGAGTTTCCGGCGGAGCAAAGGACTCCTGCTCAGGATCCACCTGCTTACGAGCGTGCGAGTGCAGCGCCACCTTGTTAATCAGCGTGAATCTCTCAAGCTCCCGATCGAACTGTTCATTCACTTGCTCTACACTGGTCTCAAAGCGTCGTCGAATTACTCCCACGAAAATGGGTGCCATGAGGGCACGAAAGTCGGCACCCACACGACTGAAGGATAGCCCAAAGTACATGCACTGACCCAGAACTGTCTCCACGGAGCCCACTCCGAGTTGTAGATCTCGCTCCAGAGTCTTTAGGAAGTCGTCGATCTGAAGGAGCACGCAGAAATAACATTATTTATATATTAATAAGTAAGCCGAGGAGTTCAAACCTTATTGTGCAGCCACGCCTGGAAAAGTCGATCTCCATTGCAGCTGACCCCCTGCAAAGGCCTTAAAGAGCTTTGAGATTTCAAGGAGCCCTCCTCTTCCGGAAAAATAGCCCGGTACTGGGTGATGATGTTAAACAGGTTAATACGCGTGATTTCAATAGTTTTGGATAGGTGTTGCTGGGCTGTGGAGAAAAAGAAAATAATTTTGATGTTCTTCAATTCGTATACAAGTCCATTGCCAACGAACCATCTCCAGTGGGTATGGCCTCCAGGCATGAAGTCAGCCAGGCGTCCCTTGCCTGCAGAAACTTCAGCCGTAGCTCGTTGTCCCCGAAGGCCTGCATCCGGCGCAGATAGCCCACAATCTGCAAGCACTTGGGCAGCTGAAGATCCGTTCGCAACTGTGCCACCAACTGCACCAGCATGGTGTGCCAGAGGGCTTCAACCGAGCGGACAATGCTCTGTAAAGGATAAGCTAATATTACGAAGAAAAGAAATCGCAAGAAGAACTCACTGTGACGACTGGAATGTGCCCCTGGTGCTGACCCAAGCGGGTGGCATATGCGGCTAGTTCTAGGGCCTCCTCGTAGCGACCTTCGCGGATGCAGCGTTCCATGAGTTGCGGCAGTTCAAGCACCTCCAGTAACTGAGCGTTCTTTTGCAAAGTGATGGAATTCAGACGCCTTTGCTCATTCAGTTCGGCAGAGTCCTGCAAGAATCGTTCGCACTGAACACTGAGGTCTGGAAGCTTGCCCACCAGCGTGTCCAGTTGCTGCTCCGAGCGGAGGAACTCACTGAAGATCGAACGTGAGTTTTCAGCCGTCGTGATGAAGGTTCTGTAATTGGAGATGGCCAGGTCCTGGGTCTGCTCTAGGATGCTGCGCGTTTCGTCTGCCAATCGAGTCTGCTCCTTTTTCAACTGTTCCACCTTGCAAGTGCCCAATTTGGCCAGATAATTGTCCAACTCCGGATTGCCACGCAGATTGTCTGGCGGGGACACAGAACATTAGTTATCTGGTCTTCTTACTCATTCTCAGATTCAAACTCACCTGGCACTCCGTCCGGAAATATTAACTTCAACACTCTCTCGTTCTCCAAGTCCATTTTGTCCGGAAAATCCATTGGTTTTTGGTTAAAATTCCGAAAAAAATAAACTTATATTTGTTGTCGCTTCACTACGCTAAACAGCTGATATGTCGATGGGTCAGAAAAAGCAGACCACTTGGCCACACTATTTACCACCAGAATCACCCTGTGGATTTTGGTCTGACAAAAGATAACTAATATACCACTCAACTAACGTATTTTAAAATTTAAATCTTATTGTAACTGTTTTGATTTAAAATGTAACCTTTATTTATACTTTTCAGTTAAATATTTTTTAACTTTCGGCTAAGTCCCGGTAGTTGTAATCCGGGTAATTCTGCAACTTGTCAATGATCCAGGGCATGAAGAGGGAGACGTTTGTGTTGAAGGCGCCGCCCTGCATTCCGCATGCATAGTTTCCGTGGGAAATGATACCGAATTGGGTGCTTTGCGAGACCACCGGACCACCGGAGTCTCCCCGGCACGAGTCCACGATGCGGCTGGTGGTGCAAAAGAACATGCCGTCGGTGTGGTAGGCACACGGTCTGTTATTCACAATTATCTCCTGAAGGCTTTTAGAGTGAGTACCAAGCTCAGTGGTTCCCCATCCATATGCAAAATATGTTTGGCCTGGTAACGAGGTGAAGGGATGCATCCTGCTATCTACAGGTAGACATACAGGCAGTATTGGTCCTAGGAGTTAAATGTGCAATTTCCGTTATCTTCTACTTAACTAATCTTATAGAGATTTGTATATTATAAGGACTCACCTCTGTTATCTACCAAGCCGTCGAGTTTGAGCAGTGCAACGTCATTAATCTGCTCGCTCCAGCTAAATTCTTCGTGCACAAATCTTCGCTCGATTCCAAAGTTCTTCATGCAGCTACTCGGGGATGTAATTTGGCTGGCTCCAAGGCAAACCTTTAACCTTTTAACATATACAGTTAGATCGAATTAGATGTATGTATATACAATCCCATACTCATGTTTTCTGGGACACATCTCCAAGCAGTGCGCAGCGGTAAGGATGAAATCTAAGTAGAGAAAGAAAGGTCCGCTGATAACTGAGATCTATGGTTACAGATTAAACATTCTTACTTCGGGTCACCAGACTGCCACCACATCGGCACTCGTTGAGGTCATCTGGCAGATAAAGTAAGGCCATATAAGGAGCAAAATTCCACGATACATTCTGTCCACCGTGCATATACTGCCTGTTATGCATATCACAATTATATTTGAGATTCATCAAGGTCGTGATACGAGCGGCGCTAAAGGATCCGGTTGCAGGCGCAGGATTTAGGAAAAGAATCCCCCAGATCAAAGCACATTGAAAGCAAGTCTTGATCATGTCGTAAACAAAGATTGACGGCGAGTGTGAATCTCTCTTACAGTCGTAGCGACTATATATGCTCTTGTGAATTTTGAATTTCATGGAAATGGGAGATAAGAGTGGGCCGTTGATCGCAAAACAAAAGTGAATTAATCTTTGAAGTATTTATTTATATTCATGAGTGCATTGAAATTACTTCATTCTGCTGCTAGAATATTTATTTTAAAGTTAACAGAGTTAACAAATTAAGAGGTACTGTTCGTCGCAGCTCTAGTTTTTATTAAGAATAATCTTTATTAAAATTCTAAGGTTAGAGGCAACCTGTAATCTCTGTAGTCATCAATCACCAATGGATGGACAGCTTGTCGACGATCCATGGCATGAAGTAGGAGACATTTGTGTTGAAGGCGCCGCCCGCCACTCCACATGCACCAGGATATCTACCGTGGGCTATGATACCAAACTGTGTCCGGTCCACGACCAACGGACCACCAGAATCTCCTTGGCACGAGTCCACGATGTGGCTGCTGGTGCAGAAGTACATTCCATCGGTGTCATAAGCGCACGGCGTCTCCTTTACTATGATCATCTGAAGGGTCCTAGAGTGAACTCTAAGCTCAGTGGTTCCCCAGCCATAGGCCATAAAGGTTACCTCCGGAACTGCGTAGAAGTCATTCAATGCGCTGCTTATAGGCAGACAAACCGGCTCGATTGGTCCTAAGACATGAATTTTTTGTTACCAAAAATTATGCAATAAGTACTTATACTAACCTTTGCTATTCACGATCCCGTCGAGTTTAAGCAGAGCAATATCATTCACCTGCTCGCTCCAGCTGAATTCTTCGTGCACAACGCGTTGCTCGATTCCGAAGTTCTTCAGGCAGCTGCTCGATGAGGTTATCAGGCTAGCTCCAAAGCAAACTCTTAACCTGATTAGGAATCCCAAAATATAGTTTAACGAAAGGCTTCATCGCATTTCATTTCACTTACTCATTTCTTCTTGGACACATCTCCAAGCAGTGTGCAGCGGTTAGAACAAATCCTAAGTTAAGGAAAAGTTATATAACATCACTATATTTAAGGTTTCTTACTTG
Source organism: Drosophila eugracilis (assembly GCF_018153835.1). NCBI lineage: Eukaryota > Metazoa > Arthropoda > Insecta > Diptera > Drosophilidae > Drosophila > Drosophila eugracilis. The sequence continues at coordinate 3,352,560 of NW_024573311.1, read as the reverse complement.
GAGTGACCAGAGTGGCACCACAGCGACATTGGTTGAGGTCATCTGGCAGATAGAGTAAGGCCACCCAAGGTGATGCCCTCCAATCCACATCCCGTCCACCATGCAAAAACATCTTCCTCCGCAAAAGGCAATTGTATTCGAGATTCATCAAGGTGTTGTTGACAGCTGCGTTGAAAGATCCATTGGCAGGCGGGGAGAAGATCACCAGAATCCCCAAAATTAGATAGTTTAGGAAGCAAGTGATGATCATGATTAGAACAGAGATCGACGACGACTGTAAGCCGATATTATAGCTTTCTCGGCTATATACGAGTATACGCTTACCCCTTATCACCTTGTAAAATGCGAAATTCCTATGAATGAGAGATAACGCAAGGCCTTTGATCACAAAAACTAAAAGATTTCGTTTTTTATTTAATTCATTTGAATTAGTTAATGGAAATTAAATGTAAAAATCATGAAAAGATAAGATTAACTTGATTGAGTATTTTGTTTACATTTTGGACTTAGCTTTCCTGTGACTACAATTTTCCGCCTTGTATATATTCTCTTTTTAAACTTCTTACCCTTTCGATACGCACTTTACTTTCCTGTAGCCCAGACCCCCGATCAAATCGTTCAACTGGAGTGAACCTGCTTCTCAGGCGCAACCGCAGAGGCAGTTATTGTTTTTGCACTTTCACTTGCTCTGACCCAAATAACGAAAAGAGTTTTGGGCACCTCTAAAAGGGTAAGCCAAAGCTTTTACTAAAACAGAGACAGTTTAATAAATGTTAATTTATTATTTACAATTTAATCTTGCCAACCATAAATTCGATCAACAAATATGTATTTTTTATGATTTCTGGGTAAACCCATTACCTTTTCCACATATTTCGCAATCGCAATTATTTGGCAATCGCCGAGGAAAACCAGTTTTTGCTTTGACGGTCAGGAAAGGGAGCCGGCTGGGGACGTAAAAGTCCATCAGCGACCACCCACTCTACTGGTGGACACGAACTCTCTCCACCATGAAGTCAGCCAGGCGTCCCTTGCCTGCAGAAACTTCAGCCGCAGCTCGTTGTCTCCGAAGGCCTGCATCCGGCGCAGATAGCCTACAATCTGCAAGCACTTGGGCAGCTGAGGATCCGTTCGCAACTGTGCCACCAACTGCACCAGCATGGTGTGCCAGAGGGCTTCAACCGAGCGGACAATGCTCTGTAAAGGATAAGCTAATATTACGAAGAAAAGAAATCGCAAGAAGAACTCACTGTGACGACGGGAATGTGCCCCTGGTGTTGACCCAAGCGGGTGGCATATGCGGCTAGTTCTATGGCCTCCTCGTAGCAACCTTCGCGGATGCAGCGTTCCATGAGTTGCGGCAGTTCAAGCACCTCCAGTAACTGAGCGTTCTTTTGCAAAGTGATGGAATTCAGACGTCTTTGCTCATTCAGTTCGGCAGAGTCCTGCAAGAATCGTTCGCACTGAACACTGAGGTCTGGAAGCTTGCCCACCAGCGTGTCCAGTTGCTGCTCCGAGCGGAGGAACTCACTGAAGATCGAACGTGAGTTTTCAGCCGTCGTGATGAAGGTTCTGTAATTGGAGATGGCCAGGTCCTGGGTCTGCTCTAGGATGCTGCGCGTTTCGTCTGCCAATCGCGTCTGCTCCTTTTTCAACTGTTCCACCTTGCAAGTGCCCAATTTGGCCAGATAATTGTCCAACTCCGGATTGCCACGCAGATTGTCTGGCGGGGACACAGAACATTAGTTTTCTGGTCTTCTTACTCATTCTCAGATTCAAACTCACCTGGCACTCCGTCCGGAAATATTAACTTCAACACTCTCTCGTTCTCCAAGTCCATTTTGTCCGGAAAATCCATTGGTTTTTGGTTAAAATTCCGAAAAAATAAACTTATATTTGTTGTCGCTTCACTACGATAAACAGCTGTGACGATGGGTCAAGAAAAACAGACCACTTGGCCACACTAATTTACCACCAGAATCACCCTGTGGATTTTGGTCTGACAAAAGATAACTAATATACCACTTAACTAACGTATTTTCAAATTTAAATCTTATTGTAACTGTTTTGATTTAAAATGTAACCTTTATTTATACTTTTCAGTTAAATATTTATTAACTTTCGCTAAAATCCCGGTAGTTGTAATCCGGGTAATTCTGCAACTTGTCCATGATCCAGGGCATGAAGAGGGATACGTTTGTGTTGAAGGCGCCGCCCTGCATTCCGCATGCATAGTTTCCGTGGGAAATGATACCGAATTGGGTGCTTTGCGAGACCACCGGACCACCGGAGTCTCCCCGGCACGAGTCCACGATGCGGCTGGTGGTGCAAAAGAACATGCCGTCGGTGTGGTAGGCACACGGCCTGTTATTCACCATAATCTCCTGAAGGCTTTTAGAGTGAGTACCAAGCTCAGTGGTTCCCCATCCATATGCAAAATATGGTTGGCCTGGAAACGAGGTGAAGGAATGCATCCTGCTATCTACAGGTAGACATACAGGCAGTATTGGTCCTAGGAGTTGAATGTGCAATTACCATTATCTTCTACTTATCTTATCTTATAGAGATTTGTATATTATAAGGACTCACCTCTGTTATCTACCAAGCCGTCGAGTTTGAGCAGTGCAATGTCATTAATCTGCTCGCTCCAGCTGAATTCTTCGTGCACAAATCTTTGTTCGATTCCAAAGTTCTTCATGCAGCTACTCGGGGATGTAATTTGGCTGGCTCCAAGGCAAACCTTTAACCTTTTAACGAATACAGTTAGATCGAATTAGATGTATGTATATACAATCCCATACTCATGTTTTCTGGGACACATCTCCAAGCAGTGCGCAGCGGTAAGGATGAAATCTAAGTAGAGAAAGAAAGGTCCGCTGATAACTGAGATCTATGGTTACAGATTAAACATTCTTACTTCGGGTCACCAGACTGCCACCACATCGGCACTCGTTGAGGTCATCTGGCAGATAAAGTAAGGCCATATAAGGAGCAAAATTCCACGATACATTCTGTCCACCGTGCATATACTGCCTGTTATGCATATCACAATTATATTTGAGATTCATCAAGGTCGTGATACGAGCGGCGCTAAAGGATCCGGTTGCAGGCGGAGGATTTAGGACAAGAATCCCCCAGATCAAAGCACATCGGAGGTAAGTCTTGATCATGTCGTAAACAAAGATTGACGGCGAGTGTGAACATCTCTTACAATCGTATCGACTATATATGCTCTTGTGAATTTCGAATTTCCTGAAAATCGGAGATAAGAGTGGGTCGTTGATCGCAAAAAAAAAGGTGAATTAATCTTTGAAATACTTATTTATATTCATGAGTGCATTGAAATTTCTTCATTCTGCTAGCATATTTATTTTAAAGTTAACAGAGTTAATAAATTAAGAGGTACTGTTCGTCGCAGCTCTAGTTTTTATTAAGATTAATCTTTATTAAAATTCTAAGGTTAGAGGCAACCTGTAATCTCTGTAGTCATCAATCACCAGTGGATGGACAGCTTGTCGACGATCCACGGCATGAAGAAGGAGACATTTGTGTTGAAGGCGCCGCCCGCCACTCCACATGCACCAGGATATCTACCGTGGGCGATGATACCAAACTGTGTCCGGTCCACGACCAACGGACCACCAGAATCTCCGTGGCACGAGTCCACGATGTGGCTGCTGGTGCAGAAGTACATTCCATCGGTGTCATAAGCGCACGGCGTCTCCCTTACTATGATCCTCTGAAGGGTCCTGGAGTGAACTCTAAGCTCAGTGGTTCCCCAGCCATAGGCCATAAAGGTTACCTCCGGAACTACATAGAAGTCATTCAATGCGCTGCTTATAGGCAGACAAACCGGCTCGATTGGTCCTAAGATATGAATTTTTTGTTACCAAAAATTATGGAATAAGGACTAATACTTACCTTTGCTATTAACGATCCCGTCGAGTTTAAGCAGAGCAATATCATTCACCTGCTCGCTCCAGCTGAATTCTTCGTGCACAACGCGTTGCTCGATTCCGAAGTTCTTCAGGCAGCTGCTCGATGAGGTTATAAGGCTAGCTCCAAAGCAAACTCTTAACCTGATTAGGAATTCCAAAATATAATTTAACAAAAGGTTATCATCATATTTCATTTCACTTACTCATTTCTTCTTGGACACATCTCCAAGCAGTGCGCAGCGGTTAGAACAAATCCTAAGTTAAGGAAAGGTTATATAACATCACTATATTTAAGGTTTCTTACTCGGAGTGACCAGAGTTGCACCACAGCGACACTGGTTGAGGTCATCTGGCAGATAGAGTAAGGCCACCCAAGGCGATGCTCTCCAATTCACATCCCGTCCACCATGCAAAAACAACTTCCTCCGCAAAAGGCAATTGTATTCGAGATTCATCAAGGTGTTGTTGACAGCTGCGTTGAAGGATCCATTGGCAGGCGGGGAGTATATCACCAGAATCCCCAAGATTAGGTAGTTTAGGAAGCAAGTGATGATCATGATTAGAACAGAGATCGACGACGACTGTAAGCCGATATTATAGCTTTCTCGGCTATATACGAGTATACGCTTACCCCTTATCACCTTGTAAAATGCGAAATTCCTATGAATGAGAGATAACGTAAGGCCTTTGATCACAAAAACTAATAGATTTCGTTTGTTTTTTATTTAATTCAATTGAATTAGTTAATGGAAATGAAATGTAAAAATCATGAAAAGTTAAGATTAACTTGATTAAGTATTTTGTTTACATTTTGGACTTAGCTGTCCTGTGACTACAATTTTCCGCCTTTTTAATAAAGGTTTTAATTCTCTTTTTAAACTTCTTACCATTTCGATACGCACTTTACTTTCCGGTAGCCCAGACCCCCGATCAAATCGTTCAACTGGAGTGAACCTGCTTCTCAGGCGCAACCGCAGAGGTGGTTATTGTTTTTGCACTTTCACTTGCTCTGACCCAAATAACGAAAAGAGTTTTGGGCACCTCTAAAAAAGTAAGCCGAAGCATTTACTAAAACAGAGACAGTTTAATAAATGTTAATTTATTATTTACAATTTAATCTTGCCAACCATAAATTCGATCAACAAATATGTATTTTTTATGATTTCTGGGTAAACCCATTACCTTTTCCACATATTTCGCAATCGCAATTATTTGGCAATCGCCGAGGAAAACCAGTTTTTGCTTTGACGGTCAGGAAAGGGAGCCGGCTGGGGACGTAAAAGTCCATCAGCGACCACCCACTCCACTGGTGGACCCGAACTCTCTCCACCGACCCACCCACCGCCGCAGCACCTTAGCTACCTGGTGGCGCAATTCTTACTCAATGGGAATCTTCGTAGCCAATAAAAAACGGACGATGAGGAACTGCAGTAATACAATATTGTTCGTGTGGCGTCTTGTGGGCGGAGATGGGACCCTGGTGGGCGGTGGGCAGAAACGAGGGGCGGGCGAGGACATAATAAACACACAACGATAATTAAACTGCTGTTAGCCTGGCCGACAGACCGCTTTCAACAGTTCGTAGATGGTAGCGAGGGTCGACTCAGGATAATGCAAAAAATCGAACGCATAAACTAGAATATATTAAATAAATTAATAAATAATATATTTTGTTCTTACAAATTTCTTACTAAAATGTGGCATTATCGATATGTATTTAGAAAAAGTGACATGTTTTCCTGAAATCTGCTGACAAACTGCTCAGTCAACCCTCGCTAAACGCAGCGCCTGCAATCAAGTCCCAAAGATGCGCGCCAAAACAAGCTCTGTTCTCGGAGCGGTGTCTAATCCTCGACTTCGGCCGCAAATGAATCAAAACAAAGACCGGGCAACAACAACTGTTCGGGTCCACCACTGACCTACTAAGAAGACTGCGAGACGCACCATCCGCTTGGAGCACTACGAGAACCGGGGGCTCCAGCTCTCGAGCTCCCGAAGACTGTCTTCGGGTTCTTCGTTGCGTGTGGCGCTTTTTCTTCGTCGGTTCGGTCGCTACTCCTCTGCTTTCTGGCTCTTTTTCACTTTGATTTTTTCTGCCTTTTTGCGCTGGGTCGTTTTTCAGCGTTTGTCGACGAATAATAAATAAGAAAAAGTTTTCCTGCAAAAGCAAACCAAAAAGCAAAAACAAAAGCAAGCCGAACCGTAAAAATAAAAAGCGTTTTCGCTGGCGCAGAGCTGAGATCCATTGATCGATCGTAGTGTATCTCTCTCTTTCTCTGTCTGCCTCTCTGCACTGGAAATAGAAATGAAAAAAGTATTTATCTTAATAAAATTATAAAACATTCTTAGCTTCATGACTTAATGTGGGATCATAGCATAGAAAATATTTATAATTTATCTAAGAACTATTCCATACGTAAGGGTTTCTTGTTACTTTATAGGGTGTGAACTGTATATTAATATTAATATTAAACCATTTATATAATAAAGATTTCATAAAGTATTTGTTAATTTTTCCGAGTGTACTTGAGCTGGGTGCGAGGTGGAGGAAGAGAAAAAGAGAGGCCGACGTTTTGCCGTGGGACTTTGGAGCTTGATCAGCCGCTGGTGGCGTCGCAGTTGCAAACGTGAGTCCGAGGCGTGTGAACGTGATTTTAGGCTTTTCGCTGGTTGGCTCTATTCGATTTCCTCGATTCCGGCGCAGTGGGAAAAGTCCCCCTGCCCAAGGAAAACCAAACTAACAAAAAAAAAAAAACAGAAGCGGGACCCCAGAGGTCGCGGAAACTGCATGCGATTTGCAGTTGTGTTGAAATATGGACTTTACCACTAATTTTCATAGCCCTGCGAGTGTGTGTGAGCGTGCGAGTGTGAAATCTGCGTGAAACATTGCCAAATCCTTTCGACAGATTTCTATTTGCACCTATTTTGCATTCGGCATTCGGCATTTGCCATCGACGCGAGTGTCAATCGAGTGAAAGTAAACAATGGTGCGCACCCAAATGGATAGGCGATCGCAGATCACTAGACTAATAACGGTGAGTGGGGCTGGCCCATGGCCATTGCCTTGCATAATAAAGTGTCAAAAATTTAACAATTGCAACAGCAAAGCAAATGTAAATCTGCTAACGGGTCTAGGGTATAGAGGTGGTGTTAGACCTCAATACATGAATTGAAATTATATAAACAGGCGAAATGTTAATAGTAACAAAAGTGTAAAACTAAGAAGGCGAAGAAATTTAACTACTTTCATTAATATTCCCAGAGTAGAAAAGCCTATATAAGACATGAAAACTTATAGAAAGGGATGTAACGATGAGGTATCATTTACTTAAATATTTTAAAATATTTTTCACTAATTTTGTACCTTTAAATTGGGGAAATTAACTAATATATTGAGTTTTATATATAAAAATAATTTAAGTATAAGGAATATGTCAATCCTCCTAACATTTGTATACTAAATCCCATCTATCCAAGCTCTCAATCCCACAAATCAGTCAATCAACCTAAATCAATAGCAGTTCGGAATATTTCGTTATTAGTGTCCCCTTTGGCCGCAAGCCATTGATGAAAATGAAATCGTAATTAAAAGATGGTCGCACGTTGCTGTCCGTCATTTTTTCAAAATGTGTTGAAATCGATAAACCGATAGGGCTAAGCGTTTTATGCATATTAACAACTTCTGTTGGCTCGGGTCTGCGAGTGGGGGCTTTGTTTTCTTTTAACGCATGACTACGCAATCATAAAAGCATAACCAACAACGAAAATGCTCAAAGTTTCCGCTGTGTTTGCTGTTGTGGTTGGCTTTGCCGGCCCCAAACAGATGAAAAAAAGAGAGAGAGAAGCGGAATAATATAAAAAGTTTCACTTTCTTCGAGAGCAAAGCCGCTGGCTTGGGATCGACTCGTTGGATTTGGCCCAAGCCCAAGCCCAAAGCCAAAACTGAAAACCAAACCGAAAGCGAATCGGCTGACCAAAAAATGTATTGACTTTGCCAAAAATGGGAAGCAAAGTTCGCGGCCTTTTCCGGCGACGTCCAATCAGTGAAATTTTTACCTTTAATTAAACATTTCGCCATGAATATGCATTGCTCAGATCTGGGAAGAGCTTGCAGCAGGCAGCAAGTCAAGTTTGTTGGTTGAGTCTTTTGTTTTGGTTGGCCTGCAACCTCGTCAAGTTTGTCGCCTGAGTCTTTTGTTTTGGTGCGGAAAATTTCACCACTCACCAGCTGCTCGCCTGGCAATTAGCAGAAACAGCAGCCGCATAGCCAAATTTGGTTAAGTGTAACATCAACTTCATTTCCAGGGCCAATTGAATTTATAAATAATTCATTCTAGCCACTCGCCAAGAGAGTTGCAGATGGACGGACGGCGGGCAACATTGTATTTGTATTTGGGAAATGAAGACATAGACTGGAACGTCTCCTCCTCGAGCTACCCATCCCCCTAGTACCCCCCGGACAGACTGGGTTTTCGTAGAAAGTCGCTGACACATTAAAGTGTTGCAATACGTTTCTCTGACGACAGCTCGGCATCGTCTGCGATTGACAAATGTCTTCCTCGATGCGAGTTGACTTAATGCCCATTTGCACTGCACCACAGCATCGACTCCGCACCACTGCAGTCAGCGCTGTTGACTATGTGCCGCTAGAAGCAGCTAGAAGTAGCCAATAAAAAATAACTCACCTTCATTCAGATTTATTTCGGCTATAATAAACATTTAGTTAGTTTTTGATATTAGATCGTAAGGTGGGCTTCTAAGAAAACAATCATCTTTGGCTAAATTCATATTATTAACTTTTGTGAAAGCGAATAAGACTAGCTGAGTTCAGAAAAACAGCCATTGCGCCACCACTGACTGCAGCAGTTGCAAGCTTTCACGGCTGATTGGACATATTGATTTGTTTCGTCGACTTGGGACGCTGACAGCAGCATTTGCTCCAATTTCCCCGTGGCTCCTTCGCTTCCAAGAAATATGACAATGTTAATGAATGAGATTCGGTTTAATTGTCTCGATGCACATGACAATCGACACTAATGCCAGCCGCCTTATTTATTTTTTTGCCGAACAAAGCGAAAGTAATTCTGCTTTCCATTTCAGGCTTCTTCTCATGCGGTCTGGGTCTGACCTGATTTGATTTTCAACACAAATTAGTTCGCAGAGAGCCATTTGTTTCGCACCCAAGTTGCGGTCTCATCCTCGGTTTTCAGACTCTGACTGAGACCGAGATCACTTTCTTCTCGTAATTGCCACGGTCTGGGTGCTGTGGAGCACTTGATTGAAGTACTTTTCCAAATCGGTGAAAAGGGAATAATTGCTAGAAGGAATTCCACCTTGTCATTGATATTTAAATTTTATTTGTGTACAAAATATATGAGAATCATTTGCCTGAATCTCTCTCAAGAAACTGAGGAAACTTTCAACGTTATGTTCTTTCTAATGTAACATTGTAAATGATTGATTAGATTTAAAGATTTTACAGAGGAAACTTTGAAAAGATTTCTCATTCATCATATGTTACCATTTTCATTGTTATTTTGGGCAGATTTAACGTTTAAAAATCCAAAACTTTCCTGGAAAATATTACGAAATACCTTGAGCAATGACCTTGCTTACGTATGCTAATGGGGCTGGAATTTTCCCGAAAGACAGAAACGCGAGATGGCGCAGATCAATGATCAATATTACCTAACCGCATGGCCAATCGTGTCGAGCTCACATTTTGGACACACATCCGCCAAGGGAGTCGATCACTTTCTTTTCTTTTCGTGAATCATCAGCGATCGATATGTGAGCGCCCATATGTGATTGTGTCTGCGGGCTTGCTGTTGGCCAAGATAACCGAATACCGAGTGCATATCAATTTTGGCCAACCGGTTCGGTTCGGTTCAGTTTGAGCCGCTCCAAGAAAAAGCGAAGATTCGGTTCAAAAATATACCCTATTAGGACCGGACTGAAGTACACAACTCCCGACTTTCAGGCAACAATTGTGCAATCGAAAAGGAAAGTTGAAAGGGCCCTTGTGGCGGCAAGGGAGGAGACGGCGGGAAATGCCGTGGCTTTTCCAGCGCGCCGCAATTTACTTTTACTTGGGTAACCCATTTCGCTTTTGATTGCTCTTTGCATTTCACTTTGCCGGCTGCCAGTGGCCGGTGGCCAGTTGCAAGTTGTCCGCTGCCAGCTGCCGGTTGCCGGTGAGCCACTTTGTTGGGGAGGGTGGCCAGGGTGGTGCAGGAAGCTGTGGCTCGGTCGGCGGCCAGTCTGGCGTGGTGGTATTTATGCAGAGAGAGAAAAATCAGCGTATAAAACGTGATATACAGGTATAAACGTATATTTAAAACTTGTTTAGTTCTTATTGTTTTGGGAAGCTACTTTCACTTTATATTGCCAACTATTCTTATTCATATAATTATAAACAAATAAATTTAAAAAGTTTGAAAATTGCCTCAGTGTAATGGAAGCTGCAATTGCGGCCATTCTCTCTCTGAGCTGCAGTCTGGAGGTGGCATGCAAATGCACATCGATCATCTTTATGACTTGTGATTGTCCAGTTGGCTTTGCGTGAAAGTAAAATTTGATTTTCTACCGGCTGCAGTTGAGTATCTCTGGCTCTGGCTAAATACGTTTTGGCCGAGTGAGAGCCACCCGGCCTTTTTTTTTGTTTCTTTCCCAGGTGCATTGAGCCCACTTGACTCCACTCTGCTGCCACAAAAAATGAAGTCTTAGCGTCACGCCATTTGCTTATCAGCGAGCGACTGTCGTTTCAATTAAGATTTCCTCTGCTCAGCTGGAGCTGCTGAGTCTTTCCATTAGTTGGTGGGGTCATTTGTTCAACCCATCCAGCTGGGAAGCAAAGCCTTTCCGAAAGCAGGAAACGTCAAACAATAAAACTTACATATTGAGTGATGAATCCACCAACTATTAAAATACCAAAGAAGTGAAAACTAGATTCAGTATCTAGGCATATTCTATCTATACTGTTACTTTTTATGATTTTTATTATTTTTTTGTTTATTGTTTTTTATTATTAAACATCAACTTACTTATTTTGTTATAGAGCGGCGTCTTCTGGTATTCGCTGGTGATCGTTCTGGTGGCTCTACCCTTGGCCTCCGCCGGATTTGGCTTTGACTCGGCCAATTCGTGCAGCCCCAACGGAAAGATGTCACGACGTGGCCGGGCCCAGATGCTGGCTGCAATACCTTGTGACCTGGGCCAGCAGGCCTTCTGCCACCTTCCCGGTTCCGCATATCCGTGGCACGCTGTCCGCCGATTTGTCCACGAGAATCAGGGCCTGATGAAGCGTATGTATGGCGATGTGAGGCACATTTCCATTCTGCGGGATGAGATTCAGAACAATGAGGTAGATGCGGACGACATTGAAGAGGCAGCGGAACGGTACAGCAAGGATGCAGGACGGCGGAGTGCCAAGTATTTGATGAATGGCAGGGATCGAGATCGCGATCGGGAAGATTTCGGGAGCTTCAAGAACAACGATGTCCTCATGGAGCCACACTTTCGACCAGTTTCTACGAGTACAACAAGTACGACCAAGGCGACAACAACCACAGCTGCTCCCGAAGTAATAAGTAGCACTACGGATAAAACTCCTAGGGAGGTGACAGACTCCTCTGGAAACACCACTATTGCAAGTACGGCAAGTGGATCTACTACTGTTCCACCGCCACCTGAACAACTTGAAGTAGAGGCGGAAATTGTGGAGATCCAACCCAGCCCCGAGTCGAATAGCGTCTACGAAGTGGTGTCCTCTTCCGCTCCATCAACCACGACCACTGAAAACCTTCTTCAGGGGGCGAAAACATACAGATCATCGACTCACCGCAACTGGGATTGCGTAATCTTAGCGGAGAGGCTAAAGCATCACAGGAACCACCCACTGTTACAACCTTAAAGCCCACATCTCTGCCCAAGAGCTCAACAGCCTCACCCAACAGACGAAGAAAGCCTGTAGAGACAACCACCCCAGCAGCCGCTTCAAAAACCTCTAGCACCATTCCGCCTCAAAGTTCAACAACAGCCACCTTGTTGATCCGCCGCAATGTAACCAAGTACTCACCAGCATCGGTGACCACACCCGTCAGCTTTGCCTCGCTCTTCTCCGGCACCTCTAGTGGACTTTTCAGTCCGGAGAAGCTGCGCAGGCCCTTGACTACCAGTAGTACAAGTTCTCCAGTACCAGCTCCACTGCCAGGAGGAGCCTCAGCGGCAGCCACTGGCAGCGTCACCAAGTCTGGACTGTTGAGGGAGGGTCAACTTTTCCAAGACGCCATGAAGCAAGAGCCCGTAGCCGTGGCCAGCAACTTGCGGGGAGTGTAAGTACAAGTTTATCTTCCACATTTCCAAATTAGTAAAAACTTGTTTCTCTTTCAGGAATGCATGTCCCGTCAAGGATGAAGTGGTGGCCCCCTTTTGGGCAAACAACACCCGTGGTGAGGTCCTGGCTCTGCTTAACCTTTATCCTTTCGAGCAGTACGTTCACTGGGAGAAGTGCACCCACGAGTTCAAGCAGATGTTCTGCCGGGATGGATGCAGGTGCGAACAGCAGTACCGCCTACACCGATTGCTGGCCTACGATCCCCACAACGAGTGCCGTGGAATCTTCTCCGACTGGTTCCGATTTCCGTCCAGCTGCATCTGCAAGTGCTATAACATACCAATGGAGTTCCGAGCCACCTCGCGTAGTCCAAGATCCGACAGTCGCTTCGATGCTCCAAAATCTGACCCCATTGAGGCTGCGGAGGCGGAGGTCCAGAGAGCCATCTACGAACATGCTACGGACGAGTGGTACCGCCCACGCGATGAGTTTGACTTTTTGGAGGGATAATCTTCCCGTTTACCCTCCTTCGATCAATTGTACAGTAGTTTTACATTTTGTAGATGTAGGCTTATCTATATTTCTTTAATCAGTCTTTTTAAGCTATCAGTCTCGACGTTCTTCTAGTCTTCAACTAAACTTCTTTCGAATATCTACAATCCGATTTGATAAAAATCCACCTAATTTTATGAGTTACTTCTATGTAATCTTTAACTTTACGTTTATTTTTAGAAGGGGGCATTATGTTATTGTAAATATAGACCAACATAATGCCCGACTTAGGCGAAAACTTACAGAGCGAATGTACCTTGAAATACTTGCGAACTCATCGCAGCCATGGAGCTGCGTGCAATGGTATTTAGTAGAGTTATTTATTTATTTATTCAGACCTTAGTTGTAGGCGTAACCATAAAAGTGGCCATAACATTAACCCCAAATCTTTTCATACCACACATCCCAGAAATAAAGCGCATGAAGCGTTTTAGAAAAATATTTATTGCAAAAAATGTATGCGATCATGTATTTAGAATGCTTACGTATGTATAAAATAGATTTTATTGTATTTAATACGTTGATATATATTACGGTTTACTCTTTAATTCATAGAAGGGTACGTTTGATAAATTAGATTTATAAATTGTATTTATGTGTAGAAAAGGGTTTCCTTTCTTAGAAACTTGAAGGCATTTCAGGCACTTCATTTCAGTTTAACCGTTTACCACTTAAGGCTAGTGATAGCTTTTTTGTCAATCACTCATTTAAATAAAATTTCTAGTATTGCTTAACTAGCCGTGTTTTTATTTTCAGGATCGGCCAAAGGCACTTGCCAAGAAAAGTAGTCGTAAGTAAAGCTCAATTTAGAAGTAGTTCTCAAAGAAAATTGGTTTAGATGAAACTATTTACTATACACAGCTGAACAGTTGAAGGTTTAAAGCCAAACTCTTTTTGCCACCGAGTTGATCAAATGGTTTAGGTAAGCAACGTAGAATATAAATGTTTTTACTTACAATTACATAATAATAAATTGCATACAAACAGACTTTCGGCTTAGAATAACGCCTTAATAGGAAATCTAGTTCCAGACGGTATATATAAATAAGATATATAAATTGTGGAAACAATTCCCTTGTTTGTGATCAAGTTTGACAGAATTTATCTGCCGGACCGGACAGACGAACCACGAACAAAGACTACATCTACAGACATAAATTAGATGACAGAGACAAGAAACAGGTAGAAATACCGCGCCCTAAATGCAAACAACTTAGTTGCAAGTCGACGCCAATTGAATACTCTGCGTTAAACAAAACAAATACGAACTCGATACTATTGATGCGCGTTGAAGAATACTAGGCGTGAGTTTCGCGTTGTGTGCTAATAACTAAAAACTAGGAAGACCCCACATCATGTTGTCCAGGTGATCCGATTGGATCAGGCACTCGACACGGGCACCCAAAGCAACTTGTCCTGTTCTTTGTCGACCGCGTCCTTGATTTGGGTGCACATGTGCTTGATACTGACGCCAGGGATGACGGCTAAATGAAAATTAGAAAGGTATATTGAAGAAATATTGGTAAATACTGTGCAAAATAAAAACTCACCTGATATGTACTGCTTGTAATCGGTCTCCAGCTTCATAGCCCGCTCGTACATCTCCTTGGCCGCTTTGGCCGAGATTTTGTCGGTACCAAAGTCTCGAATATCGCGAATTTGCTTCGCGGATTTAAAGCGCAGCAGTAGGACAATAGGGTATATTTGTAAACGCTGCAGACGCTCTACGGCGGAGATTGAAACGTCCAGGATGCAGTGACGACGATCCTGCAAAGGAAACGTTTAGTTTAAATATGATCTATGAAAAGCGAAAGAGTTACTTACATTCTTGCATGCATTGCTGATAGCCTCGACGGTGGTGCACTCAAACTTGTTGCCCCGCCGTCGATAGTCCACGAATATGTTCTCCTTCAGGCCCTCCTCCATGGCATCCTGCGAGCAGTCCATTGCTGTTACCTCACACAGCTTAAAGAGGTTGGAAAAGTCAATGGTCAGTCGGTCCATAAGGCACTCGGACAGCGGTCCGATGATCAGCACGGGCCGGCGAATGGGGGCTAAAAGATGGCAAATACATAAACTAGGTTTTCTTCATTAACATAATTGAATCTTACAGTCTAACAGCTCCACTCTCTGGTAGCTTAGGGCTCCACCATCATCGTTCAGCAGGCCTAAGTCTGGAAAGAAGCTAAGCTGTGTATTGCTGAAGCTGGCAATCTCCGTGGAGTCGCGGGACGAGCTGCGCTGGTTCTTTTTGCGACGAAAAAACGATCTTCTGGCCGAAGTGCTGCCGCGTCTGGCGGTTCCCGTATCACAGTCCACCACTTCCCCCGAACGCAGTTCCTCTTCCACCCTGCAAAGTTAAATAAGTCAATATATGCGAATATTTCATAATACTGGCTACATACTTCATTTGACTGGGTATTATACCGCATTCCTTTCGATGGCCCATGGCATCTAGCTTCCAGGCTCGCCACAAGCCAAACGTGCCGTTAAAGACCGTGTTGTCCACATAGAGCACCTCGTCCTTAACAAAACGCAAGTCGTCCTCGTTCAACTCACCAATCCGGTCAAACCCCACGCGAATGTAAAAGGAGTCGCCAGGCTCATCTTTAATTTGTTTCAGAGCTGCATGAAATATAAGCCGTTAAGTTATTCTTGAAGAATAAACACTATTGCTCTACTCACTGTGCAGTTTATTCTGCACCAACATGGTGACCGTATCCGTGAGTTTTGATATCTCATTGGCTGCCTGCTCTGCGGTGACCCCGCTTAAGTCCACGCCATTGTACTCCAGTATCTGGTCACCTTTACGTATTCCTGCATGGTCCGAGGGCGATCCAGGCGCCACGTCGTGCACATAGATGCCTACTTTGTTGCCTCCAAACAACTTAATGCCCAGGTTCTTTGACTTGTCCATATGCAGAGTCACATACCTCAAAGCTGGAAAAAAATGTTTAAGCTATGTCATGTACTGGATACCAAGGATAGAATGATTTGTTAGTAGGGAAAAGCATTGAGGTAAGTTAAAATCGAGCACTAATACCGATCGTTTTCACAAGCAGCCTTTATGAATCAGGAATTATCTTACTTGATCGTTGGAACTGTTTATTGTTTTATAAATTTCTAAAGCCCTAGCCTTTGTCGATTTCGACCCCGAGAATATGTACCTTATACAGCCGGAAACGCTTCCTGCTGATCGGTTATCTTCTCCGTCGAAGGATAGAGCTATGGGAACAATCTACTACCCTGGGAGTATGGTTAGTAGTGGGTGAAGTGTTGTGGCTACGTACTCTCTGCCGGAACGGATGTAGGCGGCGGCGGCAAGGCGGGCTTGGGTTCCTCATCGTAGACCGTCGATGTGGCCGAGGCAGTCGTAGTAGTGGTAGTGGCCGCTGACGAGGGCATATCCTGGCTGCTGCTGATATCCGACTGATTCTCCAGGCTGTCGGTGAAGCTCTGGTCTTTGATGGACTGATGCGAAAGCGGAGCTCTCGAACCAGATCTTGTTGAAGGAGCCTGCGGCTGCAATGTCAAAGGGAAGAGCGAATTGCGAGCAGGAGGACGCGGAGAGTTGCGCGGAGTTGGAGAGCCCGAGTGGTTGACGGGAGATTCTGGTTCCAGATTGTGCGCCCCCTCGTATTCCATCGAAGGAAACTCTGCAAGGTGGAACAGGTTTAGTTTAGACATGGACCAAGAAAGGCAGATAACTTACTCTCCGGATTGTACTGCACGAGCATCGTGAAAGAGTCACCGCACTGCCGCAGCACGTTGGCCGCAATCTCCTGTGTGGCCGCCCGCATGTTGATGCCACAAACTTCCAAGAGTTGATCGCCCACTTGGAGACCGGCACGCATCGCTGTGCTTTTATCGGCGACGGTGGACACGAAGATTCCTCCGCCGTTGTTGTTGCACTGAATCGTGATACCGAGCGACTTGTCACGCTTGTCGATGGTGACTCTTCTAAGGTCTCCGGGGCAGAGAAAATCCGCAGGCACATTGGAGTTGCGCTTGCCACTTCCACCGCCGCCGTGGCTAAGGACTTCTACATGGACTTGCGGCATAGGCGATCCTCGCCCACTTCCTCCTCCGCCGCCTCCTCCAACTCCTGATCCAGTTCCATTGCCCCCTGCCATATTTGCACCATAACTATTGTGAATACTAGAACTCATCAGGGAGATGGGTGCGCGATCCGAGGATGATGCCGACATAGACCCTCCAGAAGCTGGCGCCGTGTTCGTGACATAGTGATGGTCAATGCTTCCGGAGCTGTTCTTGACCATGCTGCTGCTCTTGCTAGCCACACTGGGGTTGGATGGAATCCTTAACCGTTGGTTGTCCTTCTTACGTGGAAAGGTTCCACCCTCATAAATTCCACCAGCCACTCCCGAGACTCCTCCTCCAACTCCCATGTATGGATAGGGTCCATGTCCATAATCGAGGTATGGAGCATGTGGATGGGGATGCGGGTTGGTCTGCGCATGGTGGTGCGGATGGTAGTCCAGGTCAGTAGGTATTCCAACGTTGTCGAGCGGTGCAACTGCCGTAGGAAGTTGTTGCA
Source organism: Drosophila eugracilis (assembly GCF_018153835.1). Taxonomy (NCBI): domain Eukaryota; kingdom Metazoa; phylum Arthropoda; class Insecta; order Diptera; family Drosophilidae; genus Drosophila; species Drosophila eugracilis. The sequence goes on along the minus strand of NW_024573311.1, from coordinate 3,335,177 downwards.
ACTGCTGCTGAGGCGGTGGGGAGGGTAGGGTCAGTGGACTGGATCTACGGTTGCCCCTCACTCCTGGACCAAACGTCGGAAAAAGCTGCGTGTGCCTATTTCCCGGGATATGGGTTGACTGAAGAAAGCCTGCGTATCCCCCCCCATGAATACCGGAGCCAATGCTCTCGCTGTCGCTTGGGTACTTGGGCACATGCCTCACCGCCTGCATGGGCACATGGCGTTTGGCGTACACACCGTACTCGCTGGTGGCCGGACTCTTGGCAGACAGAATGGACTCTATGGAGTTCTGTGATTTTAGGGACACCACGTCTGGAGGTTGGCCAACTGGTAACGGATGACTGCCTCTGGGCGGATTAAGCGGCATGAACACGGCATTGGGATTGGATCCAGAACTGTTTTTGGGCAGTGGTGGTGGGTGGAAGACGTCGAAGACCTGTTGCTTACGCACTGGAAACTCGCCAGCCGCCGGACCCGTGACTCCACCCATTGACCCCGATCCTAATGCAAAGCCCGATGATGCCGACGAAGGCATTCATCACCTGCTGCTGCGCCTGTTGACCACTGGTCTTGGGCTGATAAAAATCTCCGCTGGGTGTGATGTTCAGCGATAAACGATTGTTACTGTGCGGCCTGGGTCCATAGCGCTCCTGAGAGGGCATTTTTACCCTCGCATTGGCGCCCATCAGGGGGGCTCTCTGCATCGGCTTTTGGCTAATCTCCTCACCGTAGAGCGAGTGCCTGGGATGGGTGGTATAGCCCTCCAGAGGAACCGGGAGGAAAAAGGGCTGAGACTCCCGAGCTCACCGGATTAGAGTTGCGGTTGGGATGTGCCTTGATGGCGCTCCCGTTGGCCCCTCGTATGTGTGCCAAGGGCTTTGACATTTGTGGGGGCAATGGTGGAGGCAGCTGTTCCTGCATTAGAACTGTCGGCTGCTTCTCCGGCACTCCAATATCGCCCACAATTTCATCATCTTTGTCTACGTTGATTGGACCGGCTGTGAAAAGCGACATCAGGGCATGTTTCTTCTCATTGCCACGCATTGTGCCCGTTGGGTTGTCGTGCGAAATGTTGGTCCGCGGCCAGGTACCCATGCTCTTGGAAGCCTCCTTTTCCTTTTTAGTGCGCTTTTTGCGGTTGAACAAGTTCTCCTTGCTCTTCTCTGAGCTGTTTTCACTAAGCACCGAATCCAGAGCGGCGATTGCGTCGTCGTGCTCCTGTTCAAAGTTATCATCCGGTGTGCCCGTCTTGCTGAACTTAAGCTTTCGAAGGAAGAAGTCAGCGAATCTGGACGGATGTTTGCTGGCACTACTTGCAGCACTTCCTCCCCCTCCACCACCGCTCGACACATGCTGCATGGAGTCAATGGAGTCTGTCTGTGCCGATGAGGTGGTCATGCCTGGAGGTAACTGATCCTGCACGTACTTTAGGGCAAAAAGGTTGAGACCATCGCTCCGAGGATCATTAAGAACCTGCATAACCTCCTCGATAGACTGTACCGAGTCCATCGACTTGTTGTTAATGCTCAGCACTCGGTCACCAACGTCCAGCTCCGGTTCGTAGAAAGCCAGCGAGTTCTGCTCAATCTTTGCGATGAACACTCCCATGTCCAGCTGCAATCCATGAGGGCAATTCCGATCCCTAGTTTTTAGCTGAACAGAATAGGCGTGTCGTTTGCTGTGACGAGTACGGGAAACCAGAAGGACGGAACGGGGTGCACAGGCACGGATCTCGTCTAGAACAATGCGTTTCGACAAGGGATTGACAGTCTAGGTTGTTCACTTTGCAGATGACATCGTTGATTTTGAGCTTTCCACAAGCGGGAGAACTGCTTGTCACGCCACACACCAGCTTTCGCTTGTTGCTGTCATCTAGGATAATGCCCAGATCGGAAGTGTGCTCATAACCAGACAGCTCTATTTCAAGGAGATCTTCACCCTCGTAACTACTCAAACGGAAACTACGCCGAGATCCAGATGCATTGCTATCCAGATTGTGCCGCTCCTGCTGCTCCATTTGCTCCTTCAGCAGGTCAATCTTTTTTTGAGCCTCATCCTTTTGCTTCTTAATCTTCTCACTATCCCGAATGGCCAACAGCGAGTCGGAGATGGCTTTATCTCTTTCGTGGCGCATCTTGTCGCAAAGAGTCTTTACTGAGTCGCGCTCCTGAACGATCTTTTCTCGTTGCGATATAGCCCAATCTCTAACTCGCTTCGCCTCCTCTGCATCCTGGCTGGAGCGCTCAACCTCAGAAAGAGCCTTTTCAAGACTTTTTCGTAACTTCTCCAGTTCCTTGTTGTTCTCCAGTTCTTTTCCGATGGGGAATTCCTTCGACCAGGAGCTTTCACGCGATTTTAAGAGATCGCGCTTCTTGAGGTCACGCGTTGGCGAGCTGCAGTGTCTTTATTTCGCTCATGGCAAGCTGTTCGTCCTTTTTGAGCCGTTCGATCTCCTTGTTGGCCAGAACCAGATCGTCGGACATCTTCTGGTGTTCCTGCAGCACATTGTCTTTCTCTGAAAGAAGTTGATTTAGCTCCTCGGTGAGGGAGACCACGGTTTTTGTTTCTTTGGAGAGCAGAAACCTTCAGCGTCTGGATTTCGTCAGCCCGCTCTCGGTAGTATATGCGATCCTTCTCGAGTTCTATGTAGGACTTTTTGTACTTCTCTCTCTCAACAGCAACCATGTTGCGCTCCTTCTTCAGCTCGGCCAGTTTCTCAATGCAGCTGCCATCGCATACCTGGGATTTCCCAAAATAGTAAGGATTACCACTGCCTCCAGGCGGAACTTGACTGTTCCCATTTTGGGCCTGCTGACTCTGCAGTAGCCGCTTGAGCCTTTCGCTCTCCTCTACTATATCCGTGAACTTGTTGCGATCGGCAACGTAGTGCTCCTGGTAAAGACTCAGTTCGGTGGTCAACTCATCGCATCGCCGCTTGGTGCTCACGTGCTGGTGGCGCAGGTTGGTTAGTTCCAGGATGGCAGACTTGTACTGCGCTTGCAGTATATCGTACTTTGCTCCATTTCCGCCGGACACACCCGACACACCCAATCCGCTATTGACACCCTTCGAGGGCCCATTATTGTTGGCCATGTTGGCAGCCGTGGTGCTGCCACTGGAATTAGATGGTGGTCGAAGGGTGTTATCATAGCCCACATACTCCGAACTCTCTTCTGAAATGAAAAATGTAAGGTTATAGAGGATAATCTTTCGTTGGATATCTCCCAACTCACCCTCCTGACTACTCGTGCTGGTCAGCGAAAGATCTCCCGATGCCATCTTCGCCATCACGGCAGATTTAGGTAATGCTCAACATGAAGATTAAGCTAGAATAGTTATATTAGAAACAAAAGGAATTAATTTTGAAAATATTAAAATTAAATTTTTGCATTTATTATCACGGGTTGTTACCCTACTCCCTAACCTACTTAGCCAATCTGTTTTTCTATACACATTGTAGTCCTATCTATCCAAGAACTACTTCAAATCCTAGCATGATAACAGCCTAGATTTATAGTGCGCTTATTGGAGTTATAATCGAGAAGTAAAGATTAAATACTTGAATGGTATCAATTTAAAATTGCCAAATTGTAAATAATATTTAATATTCAAGCGCAATCGTAACTTGTACCCGTTGATCAGGCTGATAGTGCAGACGTAAGCGTACCAAAAACTAATGCCACTATGCTTATTGGTTAAAAACCAATAGCAATGACTGCATTAATTATCTTTGTCTGAGCCGATACAGTTTCGTTCAAAATACTAGTAATGGCAAAATCAAAAAATTAATCAAATGTTGTGAATTTTTTATAAAATCTATTTTAAATGAAACATTATTTGATTTAATAGTTTTTTTTTTTAATAAATAAAATTTATCAATTTTAAATAAATACACATTCTCAAGACTTTGAATATCCATAACATTTTTTCATTAAATATAACTTGTATTGAAATCATTTTTTAATTTGTTTTTATTCAGCATTTGTTCATTAATTAAAGCCTACTATTATGTTGACCCCTGCTGTATAATAGAAAAACCAAAGCATTGGAAAAACGAAACTTTCACAATTTTTGTGAAACCGCGATTTTCACAATTGAACGAATGAAATTTAAATACAACCGAAGAGTGGGATGGAAAAAGGGGAGGGCGCAGGAGTATGAGCAGAGGGGGAAGGGCGAGTTGCAGGGTAAGTTACTGAGTTTTTTTCATTGTTGTTTTTAGAGCTTTTTTCGAGCGGTTAAATGCTTGCGAAAATGAAATGTGTGGCAATTAAGCACTCGAGTTAGAGCATCGGGACTAAGCCAAAGAATTAATTGAAGCAGCCGAGCAGAAAGCGTAAATTAATAGCAACATGTATGCACACACGCGCACTCCCATACACATACACCAACATACACACTCACCGAAACACCAACACACTCACACTTGCGTGCGGGCAAAACAAGTTGGTCGAATGAAAGAGAAGAAAAGCTGGCAAACGCACAAAGGTGGAAAGCAAAGCGAATTATATAAACGCTTTTCGGATTGGAGTTTCGTTCGGCAGGCACTTATCTTGGCCAACTAGCATGCTTATTGGGCCGAAAAACCAAAAAAAAAAAACATTGCTTATATTCCTTTTGGTCGAAAGTCTTTCACGCACACAAACACACACACATGTTGGCAAGCGCAACAGCTGAATGGGCGAGCGAAAGAGAGGGGGCGAGCGCTCCACCCCAATTCCAGGCCAGCGGGAAAGAGATGCAACAGGCGGACGATGAACGGGACAGGCGACTTTTACCGTTTTCGCTCGCGCATCCGGATTCCGTCCGGAAGTTCCGTTCCACAATAACGCGGGCAAAAAGATTAAACTCTACGGCGCTCGGCGCACAAACTGTTTTCCAAGGACGACCGTTCAAAGCGATGACGAATGACCAACGAAAAAGAAATAAAATTAAAAAAAAACAACACAACTTCACGAAAACGTCACTTTTCCGCTAGTGCTGGACTATTGGTCGATGACTATTGGACTGTATCGATGTTTCCAATAGGTTGGCAATGCTTCATATCGATTTATTATATTTGTGGAGAATGGCAACGCTGAAAGTGAGTGAATTCGGTAAATGTGGGGTGAGACTCCGCTAAGTGAAGAACTATACCAGTGAAAACTCTTATACGATTTATTTGAACAGCTGCATTCTCTAACCGAAAACATAAAATTTTATTTTTAACCTTTTTATTAGAAAAAAAACATATTTCCTTGCGAGTTTTCAATCAAATATGATATCATTACACAATATTTAATTCTTTCTTGTTTGCTGTTCTTGTTTTCTTTGTAGTTTTACATATTTTACATCGTGCCGTATTGCACGTGTTCAACGCACTTCGAGAAATGGTCAGGACAAAAACATCCAAATTGGTAGACGTTAAGAAAGGTACTTCTGATCAGGCCTTAAAGTCTCTGAAGAAATCGGTCCGATTGCAGGAAAAGAATGTTTCAAAGGTCGTTAAAGATGTGGCCAAAAAGCTGGAGCTTATTTCAGATCCAAGTATTTTGCATTACACTAAGTCGCTAGGCAGCTTATCCACAGCTAGTAGTAAGGATTCCGACGATGTTAGTCCTTCGGCCGTTCTCAGTGGCTGGACTACCCCCGGACCTATTGCCCCCCCACTGCGCAAAACCCGTTCCAGTAAGTCGCCGAAATCTGTAATGGGAAAGCTAAGGTTAGGAGCTCGCGTTTGTCGAATGTTTCATTAGTTCCAAGGATAGCGAAGCCATTTCGTTTATATAAAATCAAAAGACCGGAATCGAGCGAAACGGTTGAAGTAATACACTTCAATAGTAATCTGCTATTGAGCAGTTCCACGGAAACTGACCATGATGAATATGACCAAGCGGAAGAGGATATTCTTCCTCGAATTGAAGACGAGAAGACTGACCCTTTGGCTGATCTAACTAGCTTACGAGAAAGCCAGTTGGGCTTATCCTCTGACTCGGACATCAGGATGCGCTATGAGCTACTCCACCAGCTCAGGGACATACCCAGTTGTGACGAACTAAGTGCCACCGCGACCCCGGATAGTTTTTTGAAGATTGAGAAAAAAGAGCTAAAGAAGGAAGATGAGAACCTGGACATCGGAAAGTTTAAGGATCCATTGGGTCGTCATTCCATGTCCACCGTCGAGGACGACGATGTGCCAACCGAGCTCTATAATGAAGATTTATCTCAAAATCTCGAACCTGCTGTGAGAAGTCTGCATGACATCTCTAGTTCAGAGTTGGAGTCGGATGACGACAGTCTATGGGAGTTGAAAGCAAAGCTAGACAACCCCAGTCCCATACCAATATTCATTCAGAATCCATCCGGTTTCCGGACTTCCGAATCCTCTCTGCCTCGTGTCCATGACGCTTTCTCCATAGCGCAAGTTGTCCAGGGCTATCTAATTGGAATTATTGATAAAGTCGTAGATAAGCTTGAGAAAAGGGATATTTTGAGGGCAAATAAACTGGACAAAAATAAGCTTTTGGATCGACTTATCCAGGAAGTCGACGATAATAACTCGGAGAGGTACACGAATGAATATCTAACAAAACGCATAACTGACTACTACCTTCGCCGCTACAAGTATTCCCTGGTAACGCCGAGCACCAGTTCCTCAATCCAAGAGTCCAATCGAAGGCGATACTATAGTGCCCTGAACGAGTTGGATAACTGGCTGAAACAGGAACAGAATGCTGAGGAACTTCTTGTGGCGGAGAAGGGACGTTTGCTTGGAGAACTGGAGCAGATGCAAGCGAAGGACATTGAGAAAGTCGAGGGGATGGAGAATCTATTTAGGAAAACCCTTCTCGGCCGAAATCAAAACACAGATCGACTTAAATTTGTAAGTTAAGACTCTTGGATGCATTATTACTTTTTATAACTTTTATTTTAGGTAGTTGAAGCTATCTTACGGCAAATGAGAAGAAAGCGCGATCTTATGTCCGAGACACGCTTTGATTTAATCATTAAACAGCACAACACAGCTTACGTTAAACAGGTTAGTCAAAGTTATTAATAAAATGTTTTAGATATCTGAAAAAGTACTTTTCCAGAAACTTGATGAAACCGAGACCATTTCTGGGGAAGTCAAAATGAATACGTATCTGTCTATGGAAACTATTGTTCAGCAGCTAGCCAATACTCTAAATAGTAAATATGTTTAAAGAAAATTATTAAACTTAAGCTATAAAACTCTTTCCTTACAGATAGAAACGTTGACCTGCTGAGAATGTATTCCCTGGTCAAGAAAAAGATCCACACCATTTCGCATCTGAGGTGTCGGCGAAAATTGCTGAATCGAAAATTTCGGGTGGCCAAAGAGGAGCTGCTGGTGAAGCAGAAGAGACATTCGGAGTTGCGGGATAAAGTATATGCCAATAATCTAACACACAATAAACTTCTGGCCAAAATCAAGGAAGCCCGTCGAAGAGGTGGCATCATGTGCTATCCCAAATTGCTAGCCGACTACGATCATACAGTAAACTTCATTCAAATGAAGAAAAGTTGTGTACAAGAGCTGAAGGCAAGGCATGACAATCTACTCAGGAAAATCGACAAAATTGAATACAGGATTCATGATATAAGCTATGCATCCTTTTCTAAATGAAATTTGCATGCCTGAAAATAAAAATGTCGGAAATATCTAGATAAAGGGCGATATGATCGTATCTTATTAAGAACCCTAAAAATGACTAGTAAGTTATGTCAAACTTTCTCAAAAATAATCAAACAATATTTGGCTACTTAAAATTCAGTTTTAACTTTCGATCCAATGGCTTCCTTTATTATCCGATTGGCTTTGGTGGCTGGTGCGGTCTATGGCACCAAAGAGCTGGGAATTTGGAAGAGTGCCGACTACACACAGGACCTATATGAAGATGCTAAGCGGGAGGTGGGTCCCCCCACCGAAGACCTAATGAGCAGATTCTGCTGCTGGCGGTGTGAGAATTGCGACCCGGATGTGGAGGTGAAGCCCTGGCAGGAGTCGATGGTGGATGCCTGGAACGAGGCGGTCAAAAAGACCTTCAACGCACTGAATGTCCAGGTACCCCTCTATTACAACCGCTTCTCGAACGACCTCCAGCAAAGCATAGACGACTTGGTCCACACCGATCAAGAAGTGGTTATTGCTCCAAAAGGTGGAACAAACAAATAGTACTACCAAAGATCAAAATTATTTTTGTAGAAAAGAGGAAGTCTCTGAAATTGAAAAATGGAAAAACTAATCAATTACAGCTTTCAAAACATTATTATTTTGTTTAAGCTCGTGGCTTTTTTTGGGCCGGTGGAATGCATCCTGGAGGCCCAGCACTGGAATTCCCAGCTAAGCCTGGTACAGACATCATTACAGATCTTCCGTTAGCAGTCCCAGGAGTCAAAGAGCCCATGGGACGTGGATTAGCAATACGATTCGGAATCGAAGGTCCTAAAAATGAAGTCGAATTAACACTTAAGATGTTAGTGCCCGGAACCGCAGTTGCCACCGGGTTTAGGGGCAGTCCAACTCTCGGATTTGGTTGGGTTGGCTCAGAGCCCTTGGACTTCAGTTCGGCCATCGTTCCCAGCTGACATTGGCGCCATGTGGGCAGCAGTAGACCCCGGTTTCCAGACGGCATAGGCAGAGTTGTCTGACATGGGACCCGGGATTTCAACGGCTGCTGGCAGGGTCTCCTTCGAAGTTCTTCGGTCCGCTCCATATTAGCCATTTCCAGATCCTCGACACTCACGTTCGTGCGGTTCGCCAAGATGGCAAAGCGTTGAGCCTCGAGGAGCTTGTCCCTAGCCAGAGCTACACAAGCCACTTGTAAACTATTTCTTCATTTTATTTCTTAAACTTACTGTAAGCCAGATCTAGGATAACACCACGAGCTTGTGGCTCCGCTTCCAGTCGAAGGTCCTTCAGCAAACTATCCACGAACTCCAGATCGGAGCTGATATCCAAGTCGCGTTCGCAGAGCTTGTAATTCGGTTTCCTTTCCATCGCTTAAGGGTTTCTATTTTAAGGCTTCTTAAGTATTAATTGATTGACAGCAAAAATGTCATGGTTTCCATAGGCTAACTTAATGACAGTACGATTAGTTTAGGGTTGCCAGGTTAGCTGGCAGCAACTTAGGATTTGGTTAAAAATATAATTTTTTATTTAATAATAATGTCCTATAACTAATTATAACACGTAAGGAAACTACAAATATTAATGACCATGTAAAGAAGATATTTGAAGGAAGATATTTAACAAGTTGAAGGTCAGTTTATATAAGTATTCAACCTTCAAATAATTAAACCAAATTAATTCTAAGTTGTTTAGAATAAATGGGAGTATAAATATAAAACAGCGGGAACTAGGAATATGGACCCATGCAGGAGTGTGTGAAAATGGGTGGCTCCATTGCACAAATACTTTATGTCAGTGCCGCAGATAAACTTTTCCGTGGATTCGTCGGAGCTATAGCTAGATCTGGCGTATGAACTTCCATAACTAGAGCTTGGCCAGGGCCTGTAACGTGGCTTCTTGGGAGGAGTGTAGGAGGGTATATTATAGGATGGTCGTGAGTTCGATGAAGAGCGTGAAGAGAACCATCCACTGGAACTAGAGCTGGAACGGGAGCTGGAACCGAAGCTTGACCTGGAATTACTGCTACTTCGACTGCTGCTACTGGACTTTCCCAATGCATCCCTCATATTCAGAGCCAATAGCATCACCACGATCAGCAGGATGCCATTGAGCCGCCAGTGGAATTGGTACATACTGAAAGTGAGACAACTCTTAGTTACTCACTTTACTTCGTTGTAAATTTAATAAACTTTAGATAACCCACATAAATTATAAAACAATGCTAAGCTAATCAAAAGAGTCGGTTGTGCGTAATCAATAATCAAATGTTTTTAATTGGAATAAAAAAAATGGAGCAGAGAATGCTTTTTTTTGATAATATTTTAACATTAATAATTCTCGGAAGTAATCTTTTTTTCTATTATCCTTGAAAATTTTTTCTGTTATTATTTGAATAAAGCCTAAAGGAGCCATTACCTGATTAGTAAGAACTTTTGTTTCGGAAGTCGTAAAAATTGTTTTCAAAATAATATTATTTACTTTAATCTACTTGATGTTCTTTTGTGCACGATTTTTGATTATGTTTCGAGGAAGTATTTCGAAGAACTGTGCTATGCCAAAAATTCGTTTGCCTTTTTATACTATCTGGCTTGAGATTAGCAGAGCAGCGTCTGCGAGATAGGAACCAACATGCGGAAGGTCATCATAATGATCTAAGGTCTTCACAGGCTTAAATTGATAATTTTTTTGACGTACAAAGCTTATATTTAATGATTTTTAAACAAACTTAGTCAAAGAGGTATTGGTTTACTCTTAGGAAAATATATATCATTTAATTGCTGTGTACATATATGTAAATATTTCCCTCTCCTTAAAGGCATATTTTTTTCTCTTTAACTCCTGATCATAGTAGTTTTCTTGTTACTAACGGAGGGCTGCTACCAGAGTCATCACTAATACCATAGAAAGAAAGCCAAAGTGTCCAAGTGAAAGTTTTGAGCCGGTAGAAGTTGAATAGCAGAAGGTCTTGTCCATCACACAAATAATAGTACCAGTACGAGATTTATTAGATTGAGCTTTTCTTCTTGGTGAGGAAGTTGAAGTTGAAGTTGATAGCACTGGCCGTGGGGAGGAAACTGTTGTTTGGGTTGCTTTCGTTCGAACAGGACTGCTGGGCACTTTTTGGGGTGATCCATTGTTGATAATAATGACATTGGGCTTGCGATCATCGTTATTGTTATGCTTCACAATGGCCTTACCCACTCCAACAACGAGTTTGTTGACTGTAAATAAAGGGAAGAAAATTACAATCATTGCAGTTTTCCAAAAGATTTTTAAAATTCTAATTTCTTTAGAAACGTAAAAACCTACTAAAGCTTTTCGAGGACCTATTTGCAACCGGGGTATTAGCTCCAGGTAGAAATATTCCTTCAGGCATAGGGTTGACAGTTGCAGTTACGTGGGATTGCTGATGGGGATAGTTTGAAGGCCCATTGTGGGCATGGAAAATGGGCAGAGATCCACTGGTAGTTCCTGACGTAGGGGTTTGATTCTGGTGATTGGTTTTGCCATGCATTTGGGTGGCTGGGACATTCCAACCAATTGGTAAGGTGGGAGCTGAGGGATTTTTTTTGTTCGTCTGGGAACGGCTGACCTCGATTGCTTTCGATTGGCCTTTATCAGTTTTTTTTTTAAGGTGATGTGTAGAGGTCTTGGATTGCGAGCCAGGTCTCGGTGAACGGCGTGTTGATGAGCAGCTGCGAGAGGAACTGGACCTACAGCGACTTTTACCGAGTGTAAATTTAGCATCCACATCTTCGGCGACTAGGGTCAAAACTAAAAACACCACCGCCAATAGCGCGGCATTGTGCCGTTTTTGACAAAAATACATCCTGAAATTGGTCAAACCCGGTTCTTTTTGTTTCTAAAAAAACTTTGTGGCGACTAAAAATTCCAACTGTTCTCGTTCGACGTCCGATTGAAAGTGCAACTGGGAGCATTCAAAAGTCTTTAAGAAATTTTGGGCATTTCAGAAAACAGTCGTTATCAGTCAGCCATTACAAATATAGCTTATCTTTAGTAATTTGAGAAAGTCGAATTACAATAATGTAATAATATGAATAATATTTGGATTACATATTAGGTTAAATTCCAATTAACGCAGTTATTTGTTTTTAATAACATACTTTTTTATTCTGTCGTTATTCAAACTTTTAAGGAGATGTTACTAAAACCATAAAAGTCTCACCATCATATTTGTTTGGATTTCAGAAATTTCCAAAACAAACGGACGTCAAAAAATATTGAAGACTGATAAGAGCCATGTGACTCATGACAAATGTCTTAGAATTTGTAGTGTTTTTGGGGGTTTTTTTTTAATGAATTTCAACATTTGGCACTGATAAACAAAACTAAGACACTACACACATGCCTAGACTGAATAAAAATAATTCAAAAATTTGATTAGAAGAAAAGAAAAGTAAAGATGTTTAATGTCAACCAATTTTGATTAAAATAATATTCTACATTTCTTTCACAATGTTCTGCATACAAGTAAACAAATAAGTGAGTCATTCTCAGACAACCGTTTGGAGAATATAAACAAAAAATTAATATTTTTATTGATTTGGCGTGATAAACTTTTGTCCTATGATATATGGCAATTATTGGTCAATTTTTCTGGGTATTTTTAGATTTTTTAACCCGTTACTCGTAGCGTAAAAGGGTTGCATGACTTATTTATTGTCCCCAAAACTAATCCAAAAACTAGTTGAACAAAATATTACATTTTCTCATTAATGATTTCAAAAACCATTTAAGAAGATGCAAAGTTTAATTAAGCATGAAGATTCTTGGGGTCCCGGGACAGAATTTATTACAGCATCCTGCCAGTTGACTCTAACGTTTCCCTTCCCAAAACACATAAAATCTAAAATTACTGCAAATTTTTGGAACTATTGAGTTAACCAGTATTAAATTCAGAAAGTATACTTTTGTTGCCGTCTATTTTAATCGTTTGGTCCCCAAAGATTTATTGGTTGTCTATAAAAGCTATATCTCGGAGCATAAAGATAGAAAGTTCGCAATAACAAAGTGCTGCTGATACAAATCGAATTGTGGTAGCCCTCGAAATGAAAAACTGAAAATGCAAAAATCTCAAAACTATGAGAGCTACAAATGGCTTCGGAACACGTATTTAAACGTCATGCAACTTGCCACAAAGGTTCAAAACCGGCCCGTTACGCCCATGATTCGCAAAAATGCGCCTCTGGTAATATCAGAAACAAAGCCTCGTAGAACTTGTATTACTTATTTCTGTCCCTATCTATCGATTTACGGAACAGATTTTCAAATAGGAACACTCGAGTTCGGTTTATAAACGAAATCAGTCTCACAGGCTCACACGGCAGTGACCACCTAGCCTCCTCGGACTTCTTACAGCAAAATAATATTATAAGACTTCTAAAAACGTAAGGTATCTTATAGTCGCAGCACGATCTCTGGTTACAAACTGAGGAATTGCATGATTTCTCTATTGTCCCCAAAACAATCCAAATAAGAACATTAGCATTTTTTGTAGCTCTTATTTCGAGATCTTTGCATTTTCAGTTATTCTAGTTGATAAAAATTTGTTATATTTCCTTCCTGTTATCGGGTATAAAAATAACAAAATATTACTTCTCATTAATTATTTCAAAAATTTAAGTAAGTACTCAACGTATTATAACCAGTTATTAGTTGTCTGAGTTGACGTATTAATCCTCACAAAATGTATTAAAGTTTAAAAGTTATGCAAATTTTTTCCCTTTTCGCCCCAGTATTAAAACATCATATTTTATTACCGTATTTTAATCGTTTGGTAGATTTATTGTTGGCGTACTTTGAGGACTAACAGAACTACGAGTATATTTTAAAAATTCGATTGTTTTTACAAAGTATATAAAGAGTACCCCTTGGTCGGGGTTAGACATATAAATCGACTTGAATCTCGTGTCCCTCAGAATGGCAATAAATTAGGTAAAGCTTTCCGGTTGCCAATGACACTGCGTCATTGAGTGATGAAAGGGTTGGGTGGCGATGGGACTTAGTGCAGACAGTAGGCCACGAGCAGGGTCACCACCGTGGAGATGAGGCTAAAGTGTCCAAAGGTCCGTTCGGCCATACTGTGTGCATCCCTGAGACCCGATTCCACCGACAGTCGAGCCTGTGTCAGACCAGGCATCTTCATGATATCCGGCTGGCCGCCAGGAATGATGGGAGCCAACGGAACAGATCCTTCGGGAATGGTCACGGGAGTGGTGGCCTCGAAGGGAGCCAATTGTACAGTTCCGGGAGCGGAAACGGGAGGAGGCACAGGACCCTCGACGGCTGGTGCCGTTCCATTGGCTGGAGGAGCAACTTCTGGTGGTGGTGCAGGATAGCAGGCTATCTGATCCAGTTCAATCGTCTTGGTTGGATCTTTCGGGTCTGGTCCAGGAATTTTCACGGGCACACAAATGATGTTACCAGCAGGTGGTGCGTTGGGATCAGCTGGGGCTCCAGGTGCAGGAGGAACTGGGGCATTGGGATCTGCAGGATTAGGAGCAGCTTGAACTCCAGTAGCAACGGGAGTCCCAGGAGCAGGAGCAGGAGCCGATGGATCAGCTGGAGTTGGTGGCAAAGGAGCCAAAGGAGCCAATGGAGCTGCACCTGAAACTGGCGGGGTAGGTGGCACAGGAAGAGATTGAGGGACAGACGCCGGTGGAGCTGCATAGGCCGGAGGAATTGGCAGAGAGGGAGAAGCGGCGGCTTGGTTTCCACCAGCATTTATCACTGTTGTGCCCGATCCCACATCAGTGGTGGTCACAGATCCGGGAGGTCCGTTGTTGATAATGATGATCTTGTCATCGCCACCCTGGCTGCCACCACCTCCACCGCCGCCGCCGTAAGAATTGGAATGTTCCACGACACGGGTGTGGGTCGGAGTAAGGGCGTGACCCAGGATGGCACCACCCAAGGCTCCAGCAATAAGTCCAGTGCCTGTGCAAAAGGAACACAAGTTAGTAAGGAGATAAACGATAATGTCCATTATCCCACTTTCCAAGGGAGTGTGAAATGCCGTGTTAAACTCACCCAATCCCAAGCCTGAGGATGACTTTTGCGGCGCTTGTGGATAGTAAACAGCTCCGGCAGGCAGAGCTCCTCCAGCTGGCAGGAACGTGGCTCCTGGAGGCAAACCTCCACCAACAGGTGCCTGTGGATAGTACGTGGCTCCATGCGGCACTTGTCCGACTGGATGGTACGTCGCTCCGGCCGGATAACCGCCGGAAGGATGGTAGGTGGCCCCGGCTGGAATCTGACCCGTTGGGTAGTATGTCGCTCCGTGAGGCACCTGACCTGCTGGGTGGTAGGAGGCTCCCGCTGGCAACTGACCCGCCGGATGATAAGTGGCTCCGGCAGGAATTTGTCCGGCCGGGTGGTAGGTGGCACCTGCTGGCAACTGCTGACGGGGATAGCTCGACTGCACATTGTGGGCATTGGTGGCCGTAATGGGCTGATATCCTCCGGAGGAACCATATCCACCCGTGGAGTTATTTCGACCTCTATACCCAGTGTTGTGGGTTCCGCCGTAGTAGTGGGAACCTGAACTTGAACTGGAAACGGAACTGGCACCTCCTGCCGGACGGGATGGGCTCTGCAGATTGGTGTTGCTGTGCGTTTGGGTGGCGGCCGAATAGCTGGGTGGTGCTGGCTTGTAAGCCGGATTGTAGGCCGGTGGACGCTCGTTTATGTTGGTGTGTGCACCACCAACGGGATTCGAGGCGGAGTACGCCGGCGGTGGTCCTTGGGGCTTCGCTGGTACATTCCAGCCAATTGGCGAAGCGGGGGCCGATGGAGCCGCACTGTGCGTCTGAGAGCTGCTCACCTTGCTTGGCTGTGAGTGGGTTCCACCTCCGTAGCTCAGCTTGACATTATCAGCGTGGGGCGCAGGAGCCGGGCGGTGCGCAGGTGCCGAGTGGTGCGCAGGAGCCGAGTAATGTGATGGAGATGAATGGGATGAGGGTGAGTACGAAGTCCTTCTGCCTGAACCAGAAGAAGAAGTGCGGCGACTACCTCCGCTGGACTTCCACTTGGCTTGAACATCCTCGGTGGTTAGGGCCAATATTAGGAGCACCACCACCAAATGGCTACCATTGAGCCGGTTGGGGTAAAGGGACATTCTGAAAGTAGATACGGTTTTGAATTTAAGAGTTAAATATCTTGATAGACATGACATCTAAGGATCACACTATAAATGAAATAAACACTAGTCTCAATCTGCTTTATGGGTACTAAATATTATTTTTAGGGTATTAAGTCCCTCGACTACTGCAGACAACCTCTTAGTTTGTATTTGTGTCATTCCCTACTGAACCCTGATTTTAGTCCCCATTGTCAGTCATCATCAACCAGCATGTTTTCATTTTCATGTTTGTGTAAAAAACAATTTATTCAATTTATGCAAATAAAAAACACAAATTATGGCAAGCCAACTGAAACTTAGTTTCCCCCGATGGCTTTTCTAGGCTGCTAGCATTTCGAGTGTTATGATTGAACTTCTTAATTAGATTGCATCTTTGTAAGTAAAGTTATTGAAGAGCGAAGGGAAGTCACGCCCTGATTGCCCAAGCTGCCAGGAGGTTTAGAGTGCTCCGCCCCCTTTTTATTTGACCAAATTAGAAGCGCGTTATGCGTGTCTTGGGCGGTCTCTTAATGATAATTAACTTGCTGATTTGGCCGGCTTGTCGCGTGGCTGCACTCCATTGACTTTTGCCTTCAGCTCCCAAACACACCCAGTCTGGCTTAGTTCTAGAACTACATATAAACACAGAAATTTAAAGGTCAGGGGTTACGAGGCTAACGGATGTTTTCTTTATTACCTCAAAAGGTTAAAGAAAACTTTGCAAAAATTAGCCGAAAATTAAAAGTGCCGTGAATGTTGTGATTAAGGACAACAATAAAAAGGTGGCTCTGGATTTAGGAAAATATTTTGATTTACAACCGCAAAAAAAACTCAATTTGAAAGGAAATTCTTGGAAAAAGTATTATAAAAACAAGTTCACTAGAATTTTTCTCATGTAAGCACGAGATTGACATCATTTTATATAAACAAACAGCTTCATCTGCAATTTATCGTTTGAACTGACAAATGCAATTGCTGAAAACTGCGAGCGATGCTAAAAACGTGTTTGACTCGTTCGGTGAGTCATGGAACCGTTGGACTGCAACGCATGCGCAGCTATGACGTCAATGGGGAAATGGAAATAGCTCAACACGAACTGGCTTACCTCATCTTTGTTTACTGTCTCCCACTGTTTCTTGGTTTCCATGAATTACCCGAGAGTCTGAGCTGGGGCTTATAATCTCTGAGAGATTCGGCCTAGAAATCGTTTTCTTATCGCTAGGGTCAAATGCCAAAGTGATTAAAGATTAGCACGGGTTCGACGACAGAATTTTAGTATTGAAATCTTCAAAAAAAAAAAGCCAATATTACTCATTAAAAGATCATAGGCTTATCGCAAAGTTCGTGTGAGAAGGTAAATCGTTTTGAGATTATTTTGCATATCAAGAGAAGCAGTTCAATAGAAATGAGTTTTTCAATAATAAGTGAATCACTTATTTACTGAGCCTTCGAGGGAGCTTTGTTTGCCCAAGTCTTACATAATATATGAAAGAAATTGGAAGACCCAAAGACAAAAGATATAAAAATAAAAGTTAATTGGGCGTCAAAAGCCGGTTAGTTATGTATGTTTTCGAGTGGGTGACTCTTGAAAATCATTTTGGCACTAATGGTTATTTGGCCAGCTGGGCTCAAAACGAAGGTTTTTTATGTAAAGTTGTATTTGCCAATAGATCTAATGAGATGTGGCAGCTGTTTCTATAGGGCAAACATTATGGAAATGATCTAAAACTGCTCCAAAAGTGTCTTATTATTTATTTAAAACTTTCTTCTTTTCATAAAGTGACAGTAACTGGTTTAAGTGACTAATATAATTTACTGGGTTTTTATACTACGCCATCCATTCTATTTTTATATGTTACACTTCACTGAACCTATTCTAATTCCTGGCTTGGGCAGGTTTTCCCTTCTGAACTGCATATTCGTTCACTGCGATAGCTAAGTGGATTTTCCAACATTCAAGCAACCTGTTGAGTGCCCAAAACAAAATCATCTTGTGAATGAAAATAAAGTCTGAATATATTCAAACTTGTCTAACATATCTGCTGACATATTCGTATATGAAATAATTTAAAAACATTTTAGGAGGAGAGAGTCCAGAACACCAAATTGATTTCGATTGGGAATAGTCTTTTGATACTTCTGGCTCGAGTTAAATTTGAACGCAATTTCATATACAATGTGTTTTCCTTTTGTTTTGAAGTGACCTTCAAGTCGGGCAAGCATTGCAAAAAGAAATAAACAAACAGCAGCCATCGCATTAAGTGCTTAAATTAATGAAATTGCTGTACGGACCTTACACACCAATTCAAAACAAGTTATTTTGCGAACTCAAATTACGAATTTTTTACATCAACCACTCACAAAAATGTTTGATTAAAAAATGTAATAAAATTTAATTTATTAGATATTTACTTTGGTTTTCTGTATATTCCGCTTGCTGTTTCTGCCGCGTGCGATTTTCGCCTTTGTTTCGGGCAAAGTTTCTCGAACAACTGAACTGCGGCAGCAAATCGCCCGCGTTTTGTTTTTTCTTCAGAGCGGTTTGCGGCGAGCAAAGCAGTGGCAGAGCAGAGACCGCGCGAGCAAAACCAGCAGTGACAGCGGTCAGTACACTGCAAGAAAGAATTGGAAGATTGGGTTTAAATAATAAAGTCAACATCGCATTGTTATATTGTTAGCATAATGTAGAGAGCAGGTAAAAATACTTTACATTTTTTGTTCTACTTATAGATTGTTTTTTTTCAGTGCAGTCACTCACTGGTCTCCAACATTTTCTCTTTAAATTTGACATTTCTGACGTTGCTTTCTGGTCTCTTGGGCGGTTTGTTTTGAATATTTAATTTTAGCATTTCTGCGAGCGTCTCCATGGGGAATGTCTTATATCATTCATCATCTTTTATCTTTGTGTTGTTATAGAATCATTCACGCTTGGATTAAGAGGGCTTGTGATTAGGATAAGCGCAAGATAATGAAATGAAAACGAAACAATAAATGAAATAATAATAAACTCAACAAAAGTTATAAACACTACTTTCAAATATTTATTTTTTAATTTAGCTTAAATAGTATCACTGTGTGAATGATATGTTATAGGCCAGCAACCCAAGCTTATGACTGACAAAACCGTTCGGCACTCTCTCTTCCCATTCAGCCACCCTCTCTCTTAATTTACTTGATAGTCCGACTTTGTTTTTGTATCATGTAAGGCTGTTTTTTCATTTTATTTTAGGTGTTGGTGGATTTAATGAGCGCCAAGTGAGCTTCATTGCTCTTGTTGTTTGGGTATTTTCTGCTCGTGTCGCTTTGTTTTTAACGTAGATTATACCCATTACTAGTTGTCTGGGAGGGTATATTAATTTTATGATAACTATAGAAGAAAAAAATATAGTATTTACTCTATAAATAACCTTATTTTTGACGTCTAAGTTTATTGCTCTCTTTTTAAGCCACCATGCTGATCAAGACATTTTTTTTACCTTTTAAAAAAAAAAATTTATCGCCAATATTTTTTAAAACTTTTCTATTTTGGAAGAAAAAATATAAGAATTTAGTGTTCAAAAAGAACACTAATTGTTATAAATTTAAGATTTTACGAGCTCTCTTCATGTCAATATGTAAATCTATCAAGAGCCGTAAATAATGATCTGTAACATAAAACCTACAAGGGTGCAGCGCCGAACAGTTGTAATCTTAAGTACAGGTCACTTGAGCCTGACAATAAATATAGTTCTCATGCTGTACAAAGAGTCGCCTTGCAGAGGACCGTTGATAAGGATCCCGCTCAGGCAAACAGATGTGGTCACTGCGTAGACCATAGATAAGTATATTATAAGAATTTCATGTTAGCTACGTAAGCGAAGACTTAGAAAAATAAAATCAGTTTTTATACAGAACTCAACGGTGAAAGTTCTTTTCCTGGTTATAGGATTCCTTTCACTTAGTTTTTTAAATATGTTTATTACTTTAAGAATTGCGTTTTATTTATTTGCATTTTATAGATTTCGTTTTCACATTTGTATTATATTTATAGCTGGACAGGTCGTTTAACAAATGTCAATATTGTGGTGAAGCGCGGAGGACTCTCTGAAGTAAGTTCTATTCCTGGTATTTTTTTGCGTGCGAATGGCATGTAAATATTAAAGTGGCGGGTAGGTTTTTGAATGACGTTTTTCGTTTAATAAAGGCTAATTTTACTATATTATTTCCATTCTTTAAATTTTAAATTTAATTTTAAAATTTAAAACATCAATCAAATAAAAAATGCAAGTTGCAAATAAATTATTAATATTTATTTAGCTTTGTCTTACTTAGGTTCTATCCGACGAGTACTTAAATGGAATCCATTTCGAAATTTGTGGCCTTCGGAGCTACAAAGTTGGCCACCTCAATGCTGACCTCGTCACCTCCACCTCCCTCTGAACCAACCTCTTCACCACCTACAATATCGCCGGCAACAATGGGTGGCTCAGTGGTTATGATGGGTTGGAAGTTGTCTGGAGTGTTGGGCGGAGCTGGAAAGCAAACTACTCGCTCCACTTCACGCATCACCTCTAAATTTTCGGGGTCTGTCTCGTTTAGCATGATGGGAAAGCAAATTATGCCACCATCTGGATAGGGTTGAGGAGTCGCCTCGAATTCTGGGGATTCTTCGCTTGAAGCAGGTTCACTTTCACCCTCGCCTTCTCCCCTGGCCCTCCTCTTCCTCCTCGTCCTCTGGAAGAGGATTTTCGGGAGGAACTACGTCAGAGGCTTCCCCAGAAATGGTGGTTTCATTCTGCAACCCTCCCTCCTGCTGACCGTTATTGACGATGATGATCTGGCGGCCATTTCCCTGGGCAGGCGACTGCCCCTCCTCTCGATTTCTGTGGAACGAATGGTGTCGGTGGCCAAACATCAGGTTGTTCATCATGTGACCCGCCAGCATTCCAGTAAGGAAATCACCCGTTCCTGAGTGGTTTAGAAAATGGAAAGAAAAAAGTAGAAATTATCGAGATAGTTTGGTTCGTATTTTTACAGAGCGGCGGAATAACCTGCTGAATCTGAATTACTAAAAGTTAAGCTAGATGGGATTTATTTTTCATCAGACACTTACCCAGTCCGCGATTCATTCCCACAGGTGGTTGAGCGTAGTAAACTGCTCCCGCTGGCAAAGCCTGAGCATTGGCGTAGTAGGTGCCACTCCCTTGTCCCGGATACGACCCATATCCGTAACTCGGGGGCATTTGCTGTCGCGGATAGCTGGGGATCTGTTGCTTGGACGGCATCATCGGTTTTGGTGGTGCCGGTGGCGGCGGCGGGGGTTTCGGCACTGTCATTGCCGTGTGAACCGGCGATCCGCTCACCACCCGCCTTCCACCTCCAGATGACGAGGGCTTCTTATACTTGCGCCAACCACCAAAGAGTCCGCCGAATGAACCGCCACCACGACCCCTTCCGCCACGAGCTTCAGTGGGCTGGAATGTGGATGCTGCGAGCAGCAGCAAGCTGAGTGCCAAGTACCAGGATCTCATCTTGATCGCGACGTTTCTGAATAGATCTTAACTGATCGAGTGGAACGGACGAACTGTAGGCAGGCGGTCCATTTGCAACGTGTTTATCCGCGGGAAGTGGCAAATGCGTGGAGCGATGCGCTACGATTCGGAGGAAGGGCATATTAAGATGTTTAAGAAACATTATTTTCCTTTTAAGATATTTTAGTAAATGATTTTATGCATTTTAAAAGAAAATCGCATGGCTCATATCTATTACAATACATGAAATAATAATCAGTCTTCGAATATCTTTGGACTTATTAAAAGCCTTAAATCTCGGGAGGGGGTTCCTACGTGTCCTCGATTTAGCCGTAGCCATACTCACGTCGCACTCGTCTAACAGAAGCCTGACAACACTTGCCCGTGGACATGTTCCCCTATCACTGAAAATTGAATGAGTGTCGCCGTGTAATAATTCAATTGCCACTAATTGAGACGAGCTCGTATTTTCTCTTGAAGCCCAAAAAAGCTAAAAATCATGTTCTCGGGCGATGTTGATGCCTCTGCAGTTTCTGGAACGACGGCAATTTGCCAAATGTGTCGCATCAAGTTTCATTATGGCGGGAATTCGAATCTTTAGCCGCTGGGATTTGGGCACTCATATATAAGATCAGGCGTACTTGGGGCTCGTCACGTTGACGATGATGACGACGATCGCTCATGAACCTTATGCTGACCCATTTCAAAGGCATTGCATTTGCATCTGTACCTTGAGGCCACTGAAATCTATCATGTAAATATGTGTGTGAAAACTATCAAACTAACCTCATAATATATATGTTGAGTTTAAAGATATTTAAGAAAAAACGTAGCCATCGTTGCATGCTTTTTCATTTCGAATAAGAATTTTTAAATAGTTAATATAATCTTTTGATTATGTCTTTCGCGGATCTCTCAGCAGTGGCAAGTACCAAAGAGGTTACAGATTTTAAGTGACTTATAAGCCTTCTTTCCAGCAACGCTGTTCCTTGCCAAAGGAAACGTTTCGATGGGCCAATCTGACTTGTGATCTTGCAAGGAGTACCAGCAGTTGTGGAACATTTGTCTATCTTATAAATTACTTAACATATTTTTTCTGCTTCTATAAACTACCACACATATCAATATTCGGCTGGATAAGTGCGTTTCTATTGTTGGTGTACTTTAATCTGCTGTATATGCTAACGAAATATTTGTGGGTAAAAGAAATCCAAATCATGTTCTTAATTTATTGTCGGTTTCTTGCAGTTTTATGCCAAATTTGATAACACTCATTGAGTTCGCACCCATGACAAAGTTTGGTTTCAGTTTTCTATTCTTCGGGCCAAGTTTTTTTTTATCGTATTTCAACAGTGTCTGGGCAATGTGCGATCCTCGAGGAGATATCCTGAGTCCAATGTCCTTTGCCAAAATTATGGGAGACGTTATGCGAAACTTTGTGATTGGAATTATGGCGATCAGTAAGCAAGGATATCGATCTGAAGGCGTTACCCTTTGGTCCTGCATGACTTTTATCTTAGTCGGAATGGGCTATCTGCATATAGTTACCAAGAAATCATACCATGTTCATACGGCGGATCCGGATTTATATTTAATCAAATTTCGAGTGATGGTCTTTCTGTATACTTTTGTCATGGTTTTATTGGTGATCTATGTCGTGTCACATGCCACTTTTAAACGGAGTTTACCGAAAGATAATACGAAATCGTACACGTTTTTGGATATGGATAGCGGGGATGAGATCCTGGGCAAATACCAGAAACAAAGAGTCTTTTCCAAACGTCAGCTTTGGGTAAAGGCGGTTAATGGATTTCAAAATATGAAGGATTCCCATGTGGTTTATAGGGTTCTAATGGTGGGTTCTTCGATTATTGTAGACTACTTGGATTATCTACTTTCTTTTACAGTTGCCATTCTATTTTATTGTATCTAACTTTTTCCCGGTTATTACCAAAGATCGCTTTCTGGTCGGCTGGAACAAATATGTTTGCTTTTTGTGCCTAATTGTCCTACCATTCTTATGCCTATC
Source organism: Drosophila eugracilis (assembly GCF_018153835.1). Lineage (NCBI taxonomy): Eukaryota > Metazoa > Arthropoda > Insecta > Diptera > Drosophilidae > Drosophila > Drosophila eugracilis. The sequence goes on along the minus strand of NW_024573311.1, from coordinate 3,311,865 downwards.
TAATGGATTCACAGCTGCCAGTTGGGCAATTTTGCTCAAGACTTGCTGGGCTCTCAGCATTGTAACCTTCATTACCACTCACCCGTTTAGGAGACCCGATAATGTCTGTATTTTTGCCCTCCTTGGCATAATCGTTAGTTCGGTGTCCATGAATATACTTAGTCATGAGATAGAGAATATAGCCTGGCAGTATATTAGCCTCCAGTTCGATGTGATGCCCGATATCACGGCTTTGATGTACTTCGGAATGGGTGAAATCTTCAGTGAGGCCGTCATCGTAAGGTGTCTGCAAGGGAAAAAGATGTTTGACGCCGCCTTTGGAGTCGTAATGAGCATGGTGACATATCCGATCTTTTTAGCATTTCCTCTCCTCTACTACCAGGGATGCTATAATCCCAGGTGCAGTGTAAGTCTAAGAAGTTTTTCATATTTAAGAGGTCTATTGATATTCCCTACTCCAGATAATTGTCACAGCTTCGACGGATACTGGCGTTCAATTCATTTTTCTCATCGTGACCATGAGTCTGCTGCACATTTCCATGAGTGGCTATGAGTTTCGAGTGTCACTGTTTTTGTACGTCTCGACATTGACGGTCATTTATGTGACCATCCAATGGATGATTCACTTTAATTGGATACTTTCCCATCGCCACTCTTTATAATAAAACAACGCATGTTTAGGTTGTTAATATTGATGTAATATAAATAAACCAAATATATAGATTTGATGGGTTTTATTTGAACAAAATGCATTTAGTGTGACTGCCTAAAAGTGTGCTACTATATTCTATCTTCAGCGATTTATCCTGAAATTCAGCCTTAGACTTGCATTATAAATTTGTTCTAGTATTCCATCAAATATATATTTTATCGTACTCTTACAAGTTATTAAAAATTTTCCTATCAGCATAGTAAATATTTCCCAAGCTAAGATTGGCAAATTGTGTTTACTTGCCGCCCTTCCACTAACAGCAAATCAAAGTTTGATATTAAGTCATAAACTTGAAGAACTTTCTCAGCTTTGGGCCAACTTAATCGCCATAAATTATCATGGCCTATTGATTGCTGTCGCCCATTTAAACCTAATGCTGATGACGATGCTGTGACCAGAAACACGCACTTACTCCATTTACAATGTTTAGGCCTTTTGAAAGTCATTTATAACGAAATGAAGATGTTGAATGGGCCTCGAAAAATGCGTCGTATGTCATCTGTAAGAGCTGGAAATTAGTTTCCAAGGGTCCGGGGCCGGACCAAACTTGTAAAATATTTACGAGCTCAAGTGAGCGCTGGGGGAAAACAATCAGAATCGGGGCCCCAAGTCCGATTATGAGTGTGTGCGAGAGTGAGTGGCATGAAAAGTAACTACTTTGTGGCTTATGTGTGGAGTGCCCCGAAATATTGTTTGTCTATGTGTGGGTGTCGACTGGAAACTAAAACAAAAGCATAGTCTGCTTCTGGGCATATCCGAAGGTGTCAGAGTGTGCGTGCGTCCGTGTATGTTGTGATTGTGTAATAAAAAATATCCAGCTGACATTTTGTGTCAAGCACCTTTTTCATTTTGGCACTTCAGTATACTAGTCGCATGACCAAGTCCTCTAACTTGGCCAAAAGCGGCAAGGGAAAACGGTAGTGGGAATAAGCCGAAGAAACCAGGGTGATTTTCAAGTGGGAGTATAAAATCCGGAAAAATAATAAATATTAAAACAATTTTATACGCCTACAAAGAGGTGTTTCAGTTTTACAAAGTGATTGTTACCTAAAGTTTTGCATCATTAAAGTTTTTGATTTATGAAGAATACTTTTGTACTTATTATCTCGTATAATTTGTGTAAGTTCATAAAAATGGTTTCATACTTTCCAAAGAGAAATTGAGACGTTAAACACCAGGTATCTATTAGTCGCAAAACTCTCTTCTGTGTTTTTTGCGATGCTGAGGAAGATTGGGGTGATGCTGGACCCGGTTCGCTAGCTGCTTGAGTGATGACAAATTACATTTGTCAGATTTATGACCAATTATGAGCGTGTTATATATCACCCTGGTAAGAGAAGGGCGAAGGCGAAGCCAGCGGAAGTGGCTCTGGCAGTGGCAGTGGCAATGGCCAAATGGCAGTCAGAGCCACCTTAATGGCAAGCGCAATGAATAAGTCGCCGTCGTTTGTTTGCGGTCTACGGCACAGCCACATTCAACATTGCCACATCGGTGCCAACACACATATAAGTCGGTCTAGGTTTTGGTAATGCCAGCACGTTCTTAATGCTTCGGTACAATATCGCATTTCGCACATTTTCTCGCGCCCATTTCGCGTGCCCCAAATCCTCAACTCATCAAAAATTGTACCATATATACTTTGGTGTTGTTGTTGTTTTGTTTTGAGAAATGATTTCGGATTTCTTTGGAGAAATGGGCGAAAACCTACGTAGAACACAACATATCGCGTGTCTTTATTTTCACACTTTCGGCTTGTATTATTTATGATTTTAATGCGTTGCAAATGGCCAAAAATCGCTTTTATTACACGCGCAGTTAAACTTCAATTACGGTCGCTAATCATAATGCATATGTCTTAGTGCCAAACAGCGAGGGCAGTTATCCTTTTAGTGGTGGTATAAATAAGAAACTTAGTCAGGCTTGTAACTTATTATTTATAGATTTGTTAAGTTCAAACATTTACCGCTCGAGAGAAGAATGGAATTAGGCTGTTCAGTTTTTCAATGTCACTGATTTAGTTAACTAACATTCTGCTGGATCGGAAAAGTCCTGCATACTCTCCTGCTCAAATTTCTTAATCAACTCTCGTTCTAAATCATTCCCACATTTTGCTGTGACAAAACACAGAAGGCGCAGCGGAATATGCAAAAAAAAAAAATGAAAAACTCCCATAAAATAAGCGCCTAAGTGCGCAAATTAAAATCGAAAACCATAAATTATACAGAAATAAAAACAACTGGGGAAAACGCAGTGGGGGTTGGTGTGCCAGCAGCTGTAAACAGAAACAACGGAGGCAAAAGCATTTTATGCTTCACTTTACAATTCAATCAGTTTCAATTTCCACCTGCCGAATACATTTCCGTTTTACAGTTTATTTCGGCCGGCGATTGCCAAATGCGGCCGGCTGTTTGTAATTTTTTAATTTCGACTTGAATTTCAAAATTCAATTAGTTTTTGCCACGCACACCCTCACAAACTGGCACAGCCCTCCACAGATACAGATACAGCAACACATATAGATTTATATATATACAGATTCAGACAGGAAGGAAGAAAGGCATAAAGCAGTCAGCCCACAGATCCCGTGGATTGGAGCAGGGGAACAGGGGTGGTCCACACCGCAGATGTCCGCCTGTGTCTGCTCTGGCATTGTTGGTTTCACTTTTTAGATTTATGCTTTTAGATTTTAATGAAAAGCCACATTTATGTAGATGCCTCCACACTTCCAGAAGCACAAAGATATAGACTAGATGGGAGGAGGCGCAGCCTGGCAAAGATGCAAATTTTGCGGTCCTTCGTGGTTTTTAGGGGTTCTCTGGGGGGGCAGCCCAATTTAAGCTCCATAACTCAGACCGCAGTGTGAAAGAAATTAGTTCTGCCGAGGGAGTTGCTCCTCTTTCCTATCGAGCGTGGGAATCGCAGACTTGATTTGTGACTAGGCTAAAAAATTGAGAAAACTGACTGCAGAAGTCTAGAACAGTATTCAATTTGAATTAGATCTGATTAGATAAAGTAGAGAGAGATTATTTACCTTTAAAGGTCTAACATGATGATAATTTTATGGCTTTTTATTCAAGGTACTATCACCATAAAAGTATCTAACGTTACGATTTTTAAGTTTAAAATCAGCTTTTAATCAAATTTGTGTCAGTGAAGTGCTCTACATCATGTCCATCAACCACATGGCTTGGCTTTTTAATGATTTCACCGACAGACCCTCGAATGCACTCATTAAAAATGAAGCCAATATAGACCATTGATTCGTTTCAATAACAACTGTAATTCATGCGATGAATTCACATTTGAAAAACAATTGACTGGCTGCCAATTAGGGGAAAAATTTGAAAGCGCAAACGGCAAAAGCCGAGTGTGTTTCGTATATAATTTTCTTTTTTTCAGCTTTTGTTTCCTTTTCGCGAGCAAACAAGCCTGCAATATCTACGGTCTGCCAGTCGCCTGTCCATCTATCTACATGCAACTGTTGCTGCTGGCAACTGAACGGCAGCAACAGCAACAACATTGGCATTTGCAACAGCATTGGAAACGCGTAAGCCGCTGGCAGCTAGTAGGCAGAGGCAAATAAACAGTCAAGGATATGTGCCACGCCCACATGCATGCACACTATCACATCAATGCCATCGAATGTGGTGTGCAAAAAATGTAGCATACAACTCAGGGCGGCTCCATCAGCAACATCTGCTGCTGGTGCTGGTGCTGCTGCTGCTGTAGCTTTTGGTCCACTGCTGCATGGCAACTGCACATTACCGTTTCGTAGTTTTTCATGCATTCATTTCAATAGTTAGCCGGGCGGCAGGCAACTCCCTGAAAATATTGCCCCGACAAGGACACTGCTCCGTAGTGAGCCAGGCATTAACGGACTTTCCAACTTGCACAGTGTCCTTAAAAGGATGCTGGTGCAAGCCAACCCCTAGAAAGACTGATTTAGTTCGATTTTTATTCGCTATTTTAAAAGTCGGATGATCTACAGGAACACTTTTATTAAATATTTTACATTATAAGAACCCTATGTTGTATGTTCCTCAGGACCAAATCCTATAACTTCAAATAAATGAATGGAGTTCCTTTTAATTTCAGCCAATAAGCTGATGAAAAGGAAACCGAATTCCTCTTAAAACGAATTAAAATGTTTCGGAAAGTGCTGTTGCCATATAACGGCTGTGGCCAGTGTACGACTGAAGGGGATTGGTCCAACTGATAAATAAGCACACGTCGCATCGGGCTCCCTGGTGTCTCTGGTGTCCCCCTTCTAGGGTTGTTGTCTCCTGTTCCGGGGAGGCGAGGATGTGGCGTAGTGAGGCGTGTGTGCCGTGGCCTGCCTGCCTGCAACTTGACCCCGGGTCAAATGCAACAAGATGCGGTGCTTCGACTGTTGTTGCTGCTGTTGTTGTTTCGGCTGATGCTGTTGCTGCCGGTGTTGCAAATGAAATTTTTCTTCAATTAGTTTATTTTCACACCAATGATTTTGATTTCAGGTCCGATGCCCAGCCAGCCCATTCCGCTGCCCGTCTCTGTTGTTATTGTTGGACTTTTTCCCCAGCATTCTCCTGTTAACGAGTGTGTGCGTATGTGTTGGCAATTAAGGCGCGCGTAATTGTTGCCAGTTGCTGGATGATGCCCATGCCGAACCGCCGATGCCGGTGCTGATGCAGATGCAGATGCCCATGTTCATGGCCATGTTGGTGCCGCTGCAACAATATCATTCCGGCCAAGTGAAGTCCGGCCATTTCTTGCTGAACATTGAGCATTTTGTTGCGAAGCGCCAATTTTCGATTGCCTTCCACTTGATGGACCGCCGGGGAAACAAGCAAATGGAAAACTAAAATGGGCGAAAAATAAAGAGCAAAAAAATGTATAACGAGGCAGCTGGAAATGATTGAAGTGAGAGCCAATTTGCGGATTGTACATGCATAAACATGAAATCAGAGTGGAAGGCAGGTAGCACCCATCACATTACCTTTAGTTGCTGGCCCATTACGTATACGCCACGTAAGGCGGCAAGGAATGAATTGGATTTGTCAGCGTGTGCGCAACTAAGAGATACTCGTATCAGCGGACCTGGCTGCCATATTCCTGAAATGAGCATGCGATACACGTGCTGGCGCAATTTGTCACATGAGCCTCTAAAATATGCCCAAGGGTGTTTGGAAAGAGGAACCTAAGAGCTTCTAGCCTCACACACACACACACACACATTGTTCCGCTGGGTAATTGTGTTTTAAAAACCAATTTCTCAAAAAACTCTACTGGCTTTTGTTAAGGGAAAAAGTAATCATAATATGCAAGGAGTATCAATATTCAGTGAAAAACTATATGTTGAGTAAAAGTTTTGTGCAGAGAACGGAGGAGAATATGGGAAAGTTTCTATCACATTTTTAGTTATTTGATATTTGACTTAATAATTTATAGAAGGATGTGCAACCCTGCAAGGGAAGTATGTTTAATAACAAGGATATCAAGAGAAAAAGATTATATAAACATAAAATGAGTTTGCTTTTCTAATCTTTGCTAACAGATCGCTCGAGAACTTCTCTGATTTCTAGTGAATTTGAAGAGTTTTCCCGTTTCAGAACCGTTCCCGAAAGCAATACAAATTCGGATGGCAGGCAGCTTAGCGTTGCGAAAAATATGAAGTCTAGCTAAGATTAGATGATTTTTCAAGATAAACGCAGAGAGTTGGTAGGCACTTTTCGTATCCCAGGGAAATGCCTCCTCCGTACATTTCCCTAAGCATGGATATGTGTATTTAAATGAAGCAATCAATAAAATGCTGAACTGAAAGAAAACCTCCTTTTGGAACTGCGAAAGTTTTCAATTTCGTTTGCTGCATTGCATTTGACTTTTGAATTTAAGTCTGCGAGTGGGTCTGCGTATTTACATTTCTTTTGCCGAACAGCTGGTTTTTTGGTTTTACAAAAAAGAGAAACAGAGAAACACACACATGGCGTAGACACCGACATAATTTAATTTCACATGCCTTGGCAGCGGTAAACTTTTGTGCCTTTGCCCTCGCGTCTCATTTGCAAATTTAAGTTATGTAGATTATAATTAGAAAAGTTTTTGGCCCCAAACAAAAACTTTGTTTACAGGCAACACCAGACCAGACCCACCATTCGCCATTTGCCCCGCCAGTTTTCCCCCAACTCCTCCTCATGCCCTGCTCATAAAGTCATAAAATTATAGGTAAACGCTTACGTGCATTTGGCGAAAAAGCTTTTCCATTGCCGTGAAAAGCGAGTGCCCGGGACCGCTGGGCAATTTGAATGGGCGGGCTAATTAATTACCACAGAATTTAGAAAAGGTCTGCCTACATTTAGCCATTTTGAAAACACAAAACTCGCATTGAGCACAGTACGAATAATATAAATGGCGAGCAATATGAAACTAATCAGATTTAATTGGCCCACAAAGCGAGTTATGCCAATGGAAGGCCTTTTTGGGGGCCAACAAGTCTTGAAAAGTCCTCTTTTTGACTTAAATGATGTCCTCTTTTTGAAGCATTCAACTGTTTTGTTGAGGAGAATCAAATATTTATGGTAACCAAGAAGTTTATGACTCGGAAAAGCTACCAAGTAAATATAATAAAAGTCGTGATTTTGAATTATTAAATTAATGCCAATTAAAATGGGTGGGTAAATACAATAATAATACAAATTATTGCTATTTAAAGGATTTATGTTGAGAGGAACTGAAAGTAGTAAGCTTTGCTTGGCAGAACATCAACATTGTAGTGGAAATATTTATGGAATTACTCTCTCTTATATCCAAAAATCCTTACATGAAAGTAGAAATAAACAATGTATTTGATTTAAAAAAGGTAATCCCTGCCCTCGTTTAATCTCATACCAACTGCTAGTGTGTTCCTTTTTGCTGTGCTAAAAAATAATGCAAAAGCCGCAAAACAGGCAAACAAAACATACGAAATATTCATTACGTATACGACGTGTGGCGCGGACCTTTGTTATTGGCATTGTCTGATTTACAGCTGGTTTTTTTTTATTCGCATCATGTGTTTTTGCCGTGTCTTTACACCTCGCGTGTTTGCGAATTTTTTACGACTCACGTGCACCCATAAAGCGGCTGCGTGTGTCTGTGCTGGCGTCTGTGTGAGCCGTGTTAATTATGCTTTTAAGCAAATTAGCCAGTGCATCGGTGGACGCGAATAATGCGAAATCGATTTTGGCGAGCAGGCCAATAAATTACCCACAAAACAAGCGCAGGCGTCAAAACAGAAATCAGCATCCAAAAAACAGGTGCCAACATGTGTGTAAATTTACGCCATATAAAATGTACTTTTTTTCTCGTTTCTCGTTTAACCACAAAGGAATGCTTAAAGCTGAGGTGATTCTTTAATTTATTTCACAAATTTTTATTTATGGCTTGTACTACATACGAGCCTTTCTCTTTCTGGCAGCCTGACAATTTGATAATTACAAAGGAAATCCTATTAGCAACTGCTTATTTATGCTAATTTCGTTATTTTGGTTTAATTTTTAAAACATGAGTGCCCTGTTATCTGTGGCCTTGGCAGGGGAGAAGAAAAATTACTAAGAGGGGGGGTCTTTAATTTCATTTAGCGTCTCTGACAGCATTTCAAAGGTAGGAGGCGGGAGTAGGCCCAGCACGCACCATTCAAATTAAGCAGCGCGTACATTATAATCTTCTATTGGATGGAGATTGGAGGTTGCTGGAAGATGGAGGACCGAAGACAGAGGACAGAGGACAAGGGACACAGGACGGACAGGTGTATCCTGCTCACCTGTTCATACGAGGCAGCCGTGCCGCCTTCAATTATGTCACATGCGCACTGCGTCTTCATCTGGCGAGGCGAGGAGCATTACAATCACGATACACACGCCCAAGATTGCCATCTATTAGGGGCAAATGTCCTCTGCCACTTATCCCCACCCCTCCTTAGCCAAGTCCTTGGCCAATTTCTGTTGAATTTTTACCTTTCTCACTTTATGCGATAATTTGGTGACATGAATAGATGTGAAAATTTGGTACTTGAACATTTTTCGTGGCCTCTTAATTGGCAAACCTTATTAATATTTAATTATGTCGAATATTCCGCGAATATATTTATAATTTTTCTTTTTATGCTGCACTCAAGGCAGTCGCCGACGCGAGGCTAATTAAAAATTTAACGCGATATTTTGATAGAAAGCGGTGCTGAAGAGATGTAAAAGAATTCTCGGGAAGTGGGTTGATGGTATTGCAGGTAATGTGATACTTAATGACTTCTGGGGAAGGATGGCTAACAATAAATATATTTTAAAAAGTTGTTCACTGGAATTGACTAAATACCCTTCCCTTGCAATCTAGTTAAGAAAGCCATGAAAAGTGGCATTTAATCAACAGCTTGCATTCTGGAGTTTAATTAAATCCACTCCCTGTTCGGTAGCTAATTTCATATGCCCTTCAGCCAATTACCAATTTTATTGCCAGACATAAAAGCCGACTTTTGTAGCTTGAGATTTGTGTCCTGTCCTAGCCAAGATCAACAAAATTCGCCTCATTGTTTCAATTTATTATTAACTTTTATACCTTGAACGGAACTTTATTTACCAATAAATGTGCTCGCTCCCTGTCCAAGCTACTGGGCAAATTTTATAGCTTTTTAAGCCAATTTCCGTTAACGCCCCAATTGTTGGCACATTTATGCCTTGTTGTCAAAGTTGAAGGTCATTAAAATGCCAGTCTCCGTCCCGGCATAGTTCCTTATCCGATTTTCGAGCTTTCGGCAATTGGCTCTGGCTTTCCTAGAATTTTTGTTAAGTTTTCCTTTTACCTTTTTGTTTAAGCAAAGTTTAAACTTGATGTTGAAAATTTCTGAGAAACCGGAATCCGGGGGGCTAGCTTCCCTGGCTTGATTTAGTTTTAATGGCAGTATCTCTGGTTGCTGTCGCTGCTCTTTGTATTTCTGGAAAATGCTTGGCATTTTATGACGAGCTGCAAAAAGCTGCAAAAGCTGCTGGAGAGGACGTACTACGTACTACGACGTTGCTCGGCCCTCACATGCAAGCCCTGATTTTGTCATCCTCGCCCGGGGGCTAGTGAAATAAAAATGAGCTACCGAACTGCGACGACAACGTCACAAACCCAACCGCCAACTAGCCGACAATGGCAACAACAATAACAAAACTAACAAAAACCTGGCAAAGGGGCGATGGCAGAACAACAAAACAACAAAAAAGAGGAAAAATTACTAGCATAATAACGCAAATATTTTACGATATACAACAACAGCAACGAAAACAACAAGACTGGGAAATCGGGGAAAAGCCAAGAACTTATGTAGCTCCAGGCGCGCAAAGAAACAAAGTAAATAAAATTTTCCCTTATTTTTCTTGAACAATATTTATGGTGGTTATATTGACTAGATGGTGAAGGTTGACGACGAAGAGACATGTTCAATGACTACAAATTTATAAATAATTCAATATATATAATTTCTAATTTAAATAAATTCATAAAATCATAATATATATATATTTGTAATAATTAATAACTTTATCGTCTCAGTTAGTGCAAAGGGTAATCAGAGTTCTTTAATATTTTCGCTTTACGTTTTTTTTACTGGTTTACTTCTTATTTATTCGCTGCTGGCACACGCATAACTTGCATTGAGGTTAATTTTAGCATTGGTTTGTGATTGGAGTGGGTGGCCTGAACCACCCACTCGCCTGATGGATTGCAGTCACCACCAAACCAACTGATTGTCAATCGCCCGGAGCGGAGACACAATCAGTTGCGCTCGCTTTGGGCCAATGACGCTTCATTTAAAAAGCAAATAAAATTAAAATACGCACCGATGTACCGATGTGTGTGAATATATATATATATATAGACATGTATAAAGCGAACATTTTTTCGACAGATCAAACAGTCGAATTATGGGCAAATACGTGTCTGCAGACGAGCTGCGACTTCGACGGGCAAATTAAAAGCAAATATCGTTGGCGAAAAAATCAATTAAAATCAAATAAGGCTTTGGGTAAATATGCAGCTGATTTAATATTATTTTTATATGCAGTAGCGGCAGCTGATCCCTTTTTTCCATCCTCATTTCCTGGGTCTCATTAAATCACACAAATTATAATTATTGAAAGACCCCAACAGATTGAGCCGACCCTCAGATCCGCCAGGACCACCGACCGACCACTCGATAGTGTTTCAATGGATGCCACTCGAGATGGCATTCCATCGACCGCCCCTGCCACGTCCTTAGCGGCCTCACCAGTCGTCAAGTGCCATTGACGGGGAAAAATCGCGGAAGCGAAGGGAAAATCTGTGGCGGGGGGCAGAACAGAACAGACCAGAAGCTTAAAGATGAAAACTCAATGGAGTTGCCATTCCGAGGGCAAACAAGAAAGCGGACAATTAATAAAAATGGAATTTACTTTTATATGTCTCGTCGAAAACTCTCCCTGCACTCCCTTTTCGCCATCCAACATCCTGCCTGTCCGTCCTGCGAATGGCAATGTCAAACAATCTTTGGTCCTTTCATGCACTTGTTGGCAAATTATTCCGCATCTCATCATAATGATGATTGCATGGAGTGAGTGTCAGAGACGAGAGCGAAAATGTTTTCGCCAAGATTGTTGAAATAATCGATTGACCATGCGGCCGGCTGCCTCAGAGTGATTTATACGCGAAAACAGTCAATCAAATTACGGCATCCGAGGAGGAAGAGGAAGGTCCTGGCGAGAAACAAAGTAGCTTTCAATGCGTCGACTGATTGAAGCCTTTGTTGATCAACATCCTGTTGGCAAGAGCCTTTATTTACTTTAACAAAAAACCGGGAAAGAGAAACGAAAGAGGCTTACAACTCCGTTTGATTGTCGTTCTATTGATCGACTTTTGCAAAGTAAACTGTTAAAGCGGCTTTTAACACTTCTTTAGCAAAAACCAAAGGATTTTTATGCTCTTAACTTAGAGATGATATTTCAATAAGAGCAGATTGTTATTATACTTTCTTTGCAGAGACCTTTTGTCATGCAAATTAAACTGACTTAAGAATAATTTCTGAAATACCGCTAGCATTATCCCGTTCAACCTCTTCCGCCTAACATTTCCCCAGCAATTAAGTAAATTTGTATTGAAATTGCCCCACAACTGGCGGAAGTAATCTTGCAAATGACATCAGACTCGGACTTGGCCTTTGTCATAAGTTTCGCCGGTTATTTACTCCGCCAGCGACATCTCATTTGGTTATCTTGGATCCGCCAAGTACAGTCACTTTCGTTGTTGCCACATTTATTTGGGCCTGAAAACCTTCTTCACTTGACCCTAAGTCCGCTTAAGTGGCTCAAAAAATAAACGGGCCAACCCAATGAAACTTTTTCTGGCCGCAGCGAACTAAAAATTAAAATTAAAAATTATTACACGTAAACCTTTTCCTTTCGCTCGGCCAGGCATTTCATTCTCAAATTACGGCGACAAGGTATTCGGCTTAGGAAAGTCGGGAAAGGGGACGGAGACTGGGACCTCACCAGTCAAACAAAGGCCAAAGGCAACCCTTGGGCAAATAATACTTAAACCCTCATTAAAGGAACTGAAAAGTAAAAGTAGAAAAAAAAAAGAGGAACAAAAACCGAGCAAATGAAAAGCTGGAAAAAATGTCACCCTTGCTCAGTTAATATAAACAAAGAGCGGCAAATACGAATGCAAACTTGCTAGCAAGTCAAGCAAATTTGGCCAATTTGTTCTGTTCCCGTTTCCTGTTTTCCCTGTTTCCCCTCCAGAACTTCTCCTTCTGCTCCCCCATTTTCCCTGCAAAGTAATTAAGTTTTGTTTGGAATTTTTCTTACGCCTTTGTGCCGGACACTACTTGGCGAGTTTTACATTTTACATTTCCCTGTCTCTCAGTTCGGCAAATAATTTCCGCCGGAGTACAAGCAACTCGTAAATAGTTGGACTTTCGGGTGAGAGTGAGTCTTCATCTGTGTTTGGGTTTTCCATGAGTTTTCCCCCTCGCTGCGGTCTCATTAAGCCCGGCTCCTTAACGCATTAGGGTGGCGAATGGGCATTAATTTAATATCTCTTGTCAATGGGCCACCAATAATGTGACGGGAAAGGACGCGAAAATGACGACAGCCGGGTCAAGTCAGTATGGAACATGGAAAATGGCCCCTGGTCCTGCGTCTCATATCTCCGGATATCTCTTTTCCTTGTCGCTGGTCAATGCAAGCCATAAATAATTCGCATATTTCGTTGTGTTTTTAAATAAAAATGATGAAATTACACTTTGTGAGTGGTCGAAAGCGAATGCAGAATACTCTTGGCTGTGGAGAGTCTTAAACTATGAACATGCTGACTTAAGATAATGTTAATAAAAACAAAATGGATTAATAGGTGTCTATAGGTTTCAGAAATATATTAGTTAAGAGATTTAAATACAAATTATTGTAAAAACCAACCTTTTTTTCCTTCAATCAATATTTTGGACATAGTAAGAGATTAAAAAGTTCAAAGCATACTTTTAGGGTTCCTTAAATTCGCTGTCCCTCCTGCTGGAGCAGTAAACTATAAATACATATGAATGCTCGTGCATGTCCGCTTTTGTCATCATGTATTTAATTACTCAGGCAGTTTTCATTAAATGTGTTTGGGGCCCGCATCCTTACTGACCATCCAGGACTCGTTCTCTTCCCGGCATCGACCATAAAGTATGCGAAATATCTTCCAATTATTTTTCCCCGTGAATTGCATGTGCATGTGTGCGTGTTTGTTTGTCCATGTGTGAGTTCAAAGTGTTTGGGCAGCAGGCGGCCAAAAAAAAAAAGTACCACTGGGCTGGCAAATAAAGGAGATATGAAAACTTTCTGCTGGCATTCTCCCCTGCCTGCCGCCCGCCAGCTTTTCCTTCAACATCCTGGCACTGTAAATTTCAGTTGAGGATGCATTTTTCATGCGTTAATTTTTCATTTTTAATTATTCGATTATAAAGACCTTAAATAATTGAAAGCCTGCCCAGCGGCAATCACGCACTGCAAGCCAATAAAATTACACGACAGTCGCGTTTAAAATGCGGAGAGATAACAAGACTTTTTGACTACGTGTTAAGCGTTAAAGTATCTTATAAGGAGTTTTCGACTTAATGTCGGCTTAAGCGAAGAAAATGTTATGGAAACTTTTTCAATTTTAAAGGATATTTCATCAGAACTTTAACTATGAATGCAATAAGCTCTACAGGAAATAAGAGAAAACCATTTTTGAAAATTCATTTAGGAAGAAGGTACAATTTTCACCTGTCAAACCTTTTGCCTTTGTTTACAACTACATAGCTTTGCTCTAGCAAATATGTTTATTCGGCAGCTTCTTTTGCACTCAAAGTCAGCACAGGCCACAAAATCGCAAAATATTTAAGAGAGCCCAGAACTCTGGGAAATGTATATGCAGTAAAAGTGAAACAAAAAGAAAGAATTAGCAGCAAACAAGCCCCAGAAATACCAGAAAAGAGAAAGCAGTGCAAGGTATGGCATTTTATTTGGCACTCGAGAAACTAACTTTATAACGAGTCCAACTATTTTCGCAGTAAATAAGTTTGCTGAAAAATCACCAAGCACCAAGCACCAGGCACCGGGCATGGACCATGGGCAACTATTTGTTAACGTTTATAAACTAAACTAAACTAAACTCGATGCTTAACGAAAGTAAGGCGAGCGCAAAGGCGTTCCAGGCCCCAAAAAATTGTTGGGCTACACATTATTTCTATAAAAATATGTTGCTAAAAATGCAAGCACAAGGCAAACATTTGTTTCGCATATTTGTTGCTGTCCCTCGACTGTGAGAGTGTGCTTCGTTTGTATTTGAGTAGCTGAGTATCTGTGTGACGAAAAAGGACCAAAACTATGTTGCCGCCGTCGGCACTTGCCTTGAATTTTCCGCTGAAACAGGAAAAAAGGACGTCAGGGGAAATCTTGTGCCAATAACTTGCAACTGCTTATGAGACGAGCCGGAGAACTCGACAACCACGCGACAGCCATATGAGTTAGTGGGCGAACAATTGGGAGGCCGTGGCACTAAGCTCCTGCGGGACGGATAGTCCACGAAATATCTAGAAAAATGCGCTAGTTTTTATGCGCATTATTGTGGCACTCGGAGCGCTCAGCTGCAGGAGCATTCAAGGAGTCTGGCCCGAGGTCTGGTTCCGGTCTGCCACAGGACCTGCACTGGAAGGAAAGGAACTCAATACAGTAAAAAAGTATTAATAGATTATATTATTCAGTAATTATTATATAATTTCAGTATATTTATTCTTTTAGTTTAAGGAATTTTATATATATTTATATCTAATAATATAACTTTATACATCTTTCCATGGCCCTATCTGTAGTAACAATTTTTTGTAAGTTACAAAATTTTTCTACCATAATTGAACTGAAAACCGAATTTCCCAGGCGCAAACCAAGCCAGAGGAAAAATAAAAATAAATTTATTGTCAGCTTGCAAAAATATGCTTAAACTTGACTTGAAGACTCGGGATTGCGAAAGAAAAGTTTGCCTTATAATGAGGGCAAAGTCGAAAGGAATCTGTGGATTTCATTAGCGTTCTGCAGGCCGACAAAACTAAATGCGTCTTGATTGATTGTTCGGTACACTTAATTTAATGAATTATTTAAGCAAACGAAAACAAAGCTAAATGCTTATAACTTTTTTGTCCTCGCCTTTTTATCCGCCTTTTGTCTACTTATTTATATTTTTTTAGACTTTTTTGAACTTACTTTTTTGTGACTTTGAAGGACAGCGCGAGGCAGAAGAAAATAAACCATTAATAAAATGTTTCATTTATTCATTCATTTATTTGGCCATTCTATCTACGGCTGCGTGTCTGCTTTTCCGCTTGATTAACATAATCCTCCATTTATTATGAGTGTGTGTGTGTGTGTGTGTGCATGTATGGCTGAATTGGTGGCTGTGTGCGTGCGTGCGTTGCTGTGATTTAATTATGTAATAGTTTGACTGAAGTGGACTTTGGCCTAAGCTGCATGTGTGTGTGCCTGTATTATTTTAATTGATTTGTTTTGCTGCTGCTTTTGGCCTTGTCTGGTCCTGGCCAGGTCCAAATCCTGCCTGCAGACGGCTTAGTTGAGTGCTTGAAGCCGCAGCCTGATTGCGAAATGGTTGAGCTACTTGATGAGACATGAGATTGGATTTCCCCATCTGGCTGAAATCTTGAACTATGATGGACACAACACGCTGGCTGCTTAATTAACTTGTCTTCTTGTTCTGCGGCTACTATTTAAACATCTAATGATATTTTAAGTAATTTTGAGATGAGTGTTTCACTCATAAATGTCACTCCTATTAAGCTTGTACCAACAGTCTGTGCTTTTCCCCTCAGCAGAGTATAAATGAAAGTCACAGAAAAGTTCCAAAATCCTATCTTACCACCCCGCACAGAACGCAAACAAACAAACGAAAAACTGTCAAGACTCTAAATACTTTTGAATACTTCTTTTCAACTCGCCGGGAATAGAAAAAATGGAGACAACCTTTCCCCCCCCAAGTGGGGAAAAAAAGGAAAACAATAAATAATATAAATGTGTAAGGAATGCAAAGAAATTAGCATAATTTCTGGGTGCTGCCAGTGTCCGCAGAGAGCGGGTGGCATATGGGCCACGATTTCGGCCAACTGTCGGCAGCTCCCTGACCTGACCCGACCTGATCTTGGGCACTTGCCGGGCATTAGTGTCCGGTGCCGGCATTGTACTCACAAACTTTTTTCCCTTCGCCCATTGTGATTCTGAATTCGAGACTGCTGCGCTACCCTGTGGCCATTAAAGCAGGTGAGAATGATCGAATAATGAGATTAAGTGGCTAATTTTTATTATTAACATTCTCTAGTTCTCATTCTCAATTCTCTAGGAATTCATGATATTTTTATAATTATTTTATTATAATAAATGCAACGGAAAACTTTTTCAGTAACAACCAAAAGGGAAATTCAGTGCAACATTGTTATTTTTATCAACACTTTTTAAATCAATAAAAAACCACTTTACCTAACTCTCAAAACTATTTTTGCTTAGGATACTGTCTAGTCGAAATGGGGAGTTGAAGATTTCTGTTATTTTTTGGCTCTATTCTGTTGGACAAAGTTTAAACTTTGGTACTTGTCCTGCGCATAAGTCAAACACGTGCCAGGAGGAAGTTGGCAAGTTTTATTCGTAGCCACACTCGAAGACGCTCTCACACCTGCTAACTGGTCAAGACAAATTTAAATTCCGCACTTGCCACCGAGTCCAGTGGGTGTAACAATTCTCTTTCGACAGGGGAAGAGACAGAGACTGAGACACAAAATTTCAGGAGCAAAACAGTGAAATGAATAGCTAATCTTTAGAATAAATTAAACGAATTTTCCGTTCTTTCTTTCTATTTTGGTAACACTTTTTCCAAGCTCAATGTGTGTCCAAGACTTGGGCCAAGTAAATCGCATTAATTTGGTATGCTGACCACAAAACTGGGATTTATTAAATAGTCAACTGAAACTCACACCAACAAAGGGCTGTGGCCAAGTGAGACGTGCGTGACACACACACAAATTCCAGCAGCAAGTCTTACTTAACTTATTCTACGGGTCGAATCCGCTGCATGCGATAAAGTTAAAAGGTTCTTCCACATACATCTATTTATATATATATATATACGCACACTACATGACTACACATATAGTTACACATGTGGCCAGGACACCACTCCAATGACCCTTTTTCTATCTGTGCGACTCTGTGTGCGCTTTTCCGCTTGCCATTCAATTGCTCACAGTGGAAAATCAGTTTGAGATATTCTCGTCAGTGCCCCCGAAAGTGGGCTATAAAATGCTTTGATTGTAAAGTATTCGGAAAAATAATGAAATCAGTTAACAGCGGGTGGGCAGCGCTATGGAATTCTGATTTCTGATGGAATTCAGCACCGCCATTTAAATTCTTGTATAAAAAAAATGAGCGAAAAGAAGTTAAGTGTTTATAAATATTCAAGAGATGTAATTCCTCATCAGACTATTTAAATGCCGATTAACACAGCTTTCGTTACATTCTCCATCACCACTGTACCTTCCAGACAATGTCGATTTCGGTTGCCCCGCAGGATGAGCTGCAGTCCTTTGGCGTTCATTATACGGATCCCTAGAACGCAGAGAAGGGTAAGGGCCAGGCAGCGTGAGCTTACACATCCGCCGCCGATGGCAGTGCAAGAGGCTCCAACGGAGCCACTGAGTCAAAAGTCTTTCGACTGGAATGCAAATGCCAGCGACGCCGCCGCCCCACGAAGTCAATAAATAAATTCAAACAATTTGACAACTTGCTCAATGGAGAACTCCTCGTGGCACGGATGTGGAGATGTGGAGGCGATGCTCCCTTTGATTGTCACTGGGTGCGTGGCTAGCAATTGCGTTTGAGCGAATTTAAATTAAAGTGTCATTGAAATTGGCAGCCCCTCAACGAAAATAAAATTTATAGTTTCGGCAGCTGAAAGAAGAAGGAATCGTTTTTCCCGATGTACGGGAAATGCCTTTGGCATGCCCTCTCGCCTACCGATGCCCTTCACCATTTTCAATTTCTATAAGTGTACACGCACACGTCCGGCTTAGATTTATCACTTTTGATTCGGGGAGTTCAACAAAGCCTTCATCCCAAAGCTCACTCTCTCTTCTCCGGGCAACTTGTATTGATTTAATACATTTATTTGCCAGCCCCTTCCTTTTAACGGACTTGATTCGATTTCTGTTTGTGCCCAAAAAGGAAAAGTTTTAATTTCATTTCGTATTTGGATGTTGGCCATGTTTATCAGATTAAAAACTTGCCCTTTTCCGCTTGGCCACTGAATGTTCACATCGATAGACTAGATTCGGTGGAGGAAAGAAAGAAAAAAGTGGAAAAATGTACTCTGCAGGTGGCAAAAAATGTAATCATATTTAAAGCAATTTGTATTATTCAATTCACGCGGATTAACATAGATAATTTTTTAATTATCTATAGCGGCAATAATTCCACTAATTATTCCACTTGATTTGTGCTGGTTTTTTATCAACTTGGAAAGGGGAAATTGCAACTAATTTATGTTAATTTTGCAAATAATTATAATCTCTGTTATTTTTTTGTTAAATAAAATGTATCAATCCGCTAAGCCTGATAGTTTAAGTTAGTTTCCTGTATGCTATTTACCTTTTTTTTTTATTGATAAAAATAAAAACAGGCGAATAATTGTTATCTGGTTAATATTAATTTGTGCAAATATGTCAAATTAGTGGTAAACTAACATTTTTGATTACGCAACATCTAATTAGTCAACAATTTATGCCGTTTTATCTGCTAGCAATCAATTTGTAATAATTTACTCTCTCATTAAACCTGAAACAGTTTGGTTTTTCCTGAAGTTTATCAGAGGGAGCTCAGAGACCCACAGATAATCAGCAATTGAGAGTCGTTCACCTCAGAAATCCCGACACGCATTCATTACAAAGGGAATCTTTTAGTTTTTAAGAGCTTAAAATTATCGAGCATGTCGAAATACAGTCAACACCTTGCTTTTCCACTTGTCTCAATGTCTGACCACCAACCGAAAGATTAGAAAAAAGCAAGACCCTCACAAAAGTCAACAGCTTGGAAAATAAATGCAGACAATGCATGCTGGGGACAAGGGAGACCCTCGAAAAAATATACATGACCATTTACGGCTAAGCCAGAATGATGTGTCTGACTGTTTGGGCAACTGAGCTCGGGTAACTGCAATGCAATGACCGCTTTCATAGTCGGTGAAACTTTCATTTCACCTTCAAAGTGCGCTTTGCATTCAGCCGAAAATTTCGAGACCTCAGCGGAAGTCGTATATTGCATTTATGAGCGAGTACGGCGGAAATGAAAGTATAAAGCCATAAAACTGACACTAGCACCACACATCATCCGCTCCCCTCAATCAGGCAGCCTTTTCCATTTCGTTCAGTCTGCAGTTTTTTCCCCTTGTGGGTCCATTTCCTCTTGATCAACCCACCTTTTGTAGCCTCGATTGGCCCACAATATCCATCCAGGCCATTCTCCTTTTACGGCCAGCAACATACATTGCAATTTTCTTATAAAATTATAATGTCCAATGGAAGATTTCTTTATTCTCTTATTTTGCAACGAAAATTGAATGAGTTTTCCGTTCATCTTCAGCATGGCCATAATGTGAAATGTTAACATGATTTTCCAGCTCTTTACTTTGCATATGTATGTATGTGGACTTCTTCTTTCTACTCCTTGCCAACTAGCTGTTGTTGTCTGTTTGTGTTTGGCTAGGGGCATGTTCACAAAATTAGAAAAATATTTCCTTTTTCTCGGGTCAGTTCATCGATGGCAGGGGACCAATCAATGGCAATTTCACCAAGGAGCTCGGTGTATGTTTTGTGTGGTCAATCTATTAATTTATTTGCTTATTAAGTTATGCCTTTTTTATTGCGTTTGCCTGCACACACAAGACATTGTCCTGGCATTCGCAATTTACTTCAACTAATCTAATTAAACAGGAAATTTTCCCTGAGGCGATTGAGAAACTTCTGAAGAAGATATGAGTAGGGGAAATCCATGTTTTCTCAGGAAATTTCTAGAAAATTTATATTGAAGATTATCTGCTATTGGATATCTCTGGTTGTTGAATATCTGCTTTTGATGTTAGAAATCGTAGTTTATGTTTATGATACTAAACCAAAATCACTTTAGGTTAAAGTTCATTTGACCATTATCTAATATTTATATGCACTATCGTATCGTTTTCCAAATAAAAAACTCACCCACCACACCTGCAGGATCGTCAAAAGAGAAAGCTAATGTGCGAGAGAGGGACACCAAACCGCTGCCAAGTCCTTCGGGAATCCAGCAACACACAAATGCCATTAACTAGTTGGTGGAGAGACAACTTTTCACATTTTGGCCGCTGGGCATCCACAGGACACCTCAGTTCAGTTCAGTTCAGTTGAGAACAGCTCGGCTCCAGAATGCCAGCTGGAATGCCATAAACACCAAGCGGGAGTCGGGCGTCATCATCATTACCATCGTCAGTGGCATCCTGCAGGAGCGGCGGCCGAGGTTGGAGCATCATCCTTATGCTATTATCAACAACATCAGCCATTGTCAAAGTTTGGCGCATTTATTTGGTTGCTCAATCAGCGCCCAAAGCGCTTTTGCCGTCAATGTTCCACCAGCCCACAAATTCCATTGCCCCCTTTGGGACAGAGCTCATTTTTATCAAAGAGCCGGCGAACTTCCACTTCCACCTGCGTCGCTGCCACTGCCACTGCCACTGCCACTGCCGCTGCCGCCATTTACAATAATTACCATCAAATGAACAAACAAACTTTTGTGCCGCTCTTGTGTCCTGGACAGCGACAAAGGCAAAAGCCGAGCCAAAAGCGCCACTGACCCCGCGACCTCCGTGCCAGTACTGTTATCCACCCACTCAAGCACCATCTCACCCAAAAGACTAAACCTCATTTACTTGCTTACTAATAACACTGGTCAACAAGGTTATGGAAAAATAATAATTTGAAAAATTTTAAAATACTTTTCGATAGATTAGACATCTTGTTTGATACAAATATGAAGAATTCATAAATAAATTCCTTTGATTTTGAAAACTTTTAGCCTGCTGAGCAGTGTAGTAGTGGAGAAGCCTTTCCCAGGACAGCACCACCGAAGCGGATTCACAATCTGGTTAGCTGGTGGTGCTTATCGTGCTGCAAGCATCACTCAAAAGTTGCGTTCTTTTTCCCTGTCGTTTTTGTTTTGGTTTTCACTGCTTTATTTTCACTTTTGCCAGCCAGCCGTGGCTGTCGGCTCAATTTTCCAACATTTGAACATTAGGCCGCTGAGGATTAACAATAAGTGGACGTGGTTTGAGGGGGAGTGTGATGGGGGATCCAAGAGCGGACTAGCTTATGCCGCGGGCCAAGAGAAGTTAATGAGGG
Organism: Drosophila eugracilis; assembly: GCF_018153835.1. Lineage (NCBI taxonomy): Eukaryota > Metazoa > Arthropoda > Insecta > Diptera > Drosophilidae > Drosophila > Drosophila eugracilis. The sequence goes on along the minus strand of NW_024573311.1, from coordinate 3,290,188 downwards.
ACAGGGGATGGAAGCCGGGAAAATGCTGCAGCCTGTCAACTCTGGTTAATGTCGAGGCCACTTGAGCCCAAACTTAAACTCCGACTTAAGTTGGGACACAGGAAGAAATGCGATGTTAACTTGGATGAAAATAAGTTAAAGATTACTTAAAGTAAAGAATATAAACCAAGCTTTAAAAATAAGTTTCTTAAAAGATAAACTTTTTTGACTTTAACTTTCTTGCAAGATAAGTTTACCTGAATTTTGTTAAGTGAACCGTTTCTGGCCACTTAAAGCTGAAGGCCATGAAGGTGCTGGAAAGTAAACAGAATAATTTCGATTTAAATAATTGACATGAGAGTGCAGCTTAAAGTCTGTGTGATTGCAATCTGGCCAAAACCGCAAATTAATTAATAACCGGTGACTTCTCGAGGGCAGCACATGTGCAATTAAAAACCGCGACAAAGTCAAAAAGTCGATGGGAATTACGCCTCCAATTAGGTTTTAAGACGTGGCCGAAAACAGACAGTTGGCTGCCAGAAGTTTTCCACTCAGCCAGTGCGGCAATTAAACAGAGTCGAATTTCCTAGTTGGCCAAGGTAACAAGCAGCTCGCAATTAACGCGATTAAACATGATGCTAGCTAGGGGAGAATCCCTTGAGAAAGGCGGGGGGAAATCTCAGAGGCTGGAAGCAGAGGAAATCCCACCGAGTGGAAGGCGTCATCCAGTCGAGAGTCGTCAGTGTCGATGTCAGGCCTTGTTTGCACTCGTATTTGTGTTTAAGCCAAACACCTTGCAGCTTCTCAATTTATGAGCCCAGCTCCTTGCAGCACCCTTCCGCCCCTTACTTACACTACTTCCCATTTACCATGTGTATGCAGACTGTGTGTGTGTGTGTGTTTTTATGTGCCTTGTAAATATTTATGCAACCGGTAATGACGAGTTGGCAACTGCCAAGTGGCTGCTTGAAGGTCGCAACTCGGGGGATCTTAGGGCTGCAGATTGCCATTTCAGCTGCCGGTGTGGACTCAAAATCTTGAGGTGTTTACCGAGGTCCTAGGCAACCTTCAATGGCCACATGATATGCCCCTAATGAAATGGTTATGGTAAACTAACTCTCAAGGGCCACCAGAGGAGAGACAATTGCAACTTTCTGTCTGCTGCTGGCTGTAAAGATCTTTAATTTCATTAGGAAATTTCAAGAGGATGTGATTTAAGTATGACGATTCAAGGTAAACGGAATGGTAAAGGTCTTCTAACATAACATATAGCTCCCCCATTACCCAGTATATCATTACCTCTCATGATATATTTCCGTTTACTTTCTTGAATTTGTGCTATTTTTGAAACGGCCATCCATTTCTTTTTAATATGGTTATCCATTATATGCATCTATATATTATTAAGAGTGGCCTCGACGCGCAGTCGGTGTTTGTTTGGCACCAAGTCGCAGGTGCCACTGAGCGTATACTTAATATGCCATTTATTTTGGCAAAACTCAAGGCTAAGCGAACGAAACGAAAGCCACTGAGATGAAATGAAACGAAACCCATTCACACAGATGCGACCATATCGAAGACACACATAAATACTAGCATCTGAAGGATACCCGGGAAAGGCAACTGCAGACGGAGAAGTGTCTTGCATTCGATAGTCGAATTCATTGTCGCCTTTATTGTTGCTCCGTTCCGTTGTCGAGAATCAATTTGGCAAAAGTCATTGCATTCAATTGTCACTTGACAAACGACAAATGGTGTTGATTCACAGACACTCGCATGCAGAAGGAGAGAGCCTGCGCCAGACGAATGAGCCGGCCGAGGATTATTTATTTTGGACACATGTAGTTTGAAGACTTTCGCCTCTTTCGCCTGACGAGATGGATACCGGCATGTGGATTGAGTCGGAGGCCAAGGAGGCGTTTAAAAAGTTATTGGCCAAGTTTTCAATTGCCGGCATGTCTTTGGCCTGCCAAGAAATACATTTAAAGAAGAACTGGCCCAGACAGAGCATAAATTTGCAAAGTGCCGGGCCTCGGTTAGTGCATAACTTCTGTGGCATGCCAAAAGCCACAAAACAGCAAAGGCATTGCCATCATGAATAAAGCACTCACATTCACATTCACATTCACAGTCACATTCGCATTTGCACCCATACCCACACATTCACACTCATTCAGAGAAGCACTTCAAAGGCATTCAGTGTGTGTGGCATACTTTTGTGGGAAATCAACTCGGGCCAGTTGGGCGGCGACAGAAGTTTTTTGTACGTCTGGGTCTCGTCGAGTGAGTGACAGGTCGTCGGGTCGTCGAACCCGGATTTGGACCTGGTCCTGGACCTGGAAACTAATTACAAACCGATTCCGCAATATGACCGCAAAAGCCACAAAAAAATATATATCAATCTTTGCCACGATGCTTCATTATGAATTTGAGTTTTTTGCCGGGCAATTGGTGGTCATGCTTACTCATTAAGCTGCCAAAGTTGGTTTCCATTCAATTCTGGAATTTTAACTTTAGCATTTATAAAACGAAAGGTAAACTATTTATAGAACAATAATCTTGTTTTTAGTGATAGGTTATTTCGGCATTTTTACCTCAGCCTGACAAGTACTTACCTGCCAGCCCTGTCCTATTTTTGAGCAAATGCCATCCTTGCCGAAGTTTCTCGGGTGACTGTTCGAATCTCACAGCTGTCGACACTTTGCTAACTGCATTTGCCCCTGATCCACACATCCACATCCACAGCCACTGCCTCGATCTCTCGGGGACCTGACCCCTTTTGAGGCACATACGGTTAATGAAATTGTGCACTCAATCGAGCGTAATGCCGAGCGAAAGTCAGCAGAAATCGAGGCAGTTGCCGATATGCAATGCTTCCCGATGATGAGGTTCCACTTTGAGGGGATGCTGGATCTGCTTTCCACCTGCCAATCCCCATCACCTGGCTGGCTACAGAAATTAACATCAACGACACTAAACTGCTATCGCTGCCAGCATAAAGCTTGGCACTCTGTGTTTGCTTTCGGGTTGAACTCAGGGAAACTGCAGCAGGTTGGTGGAAAAAAAAAAGAAAAAAGAATAAAATAAAACATAAAATGTTGTCGGGGCCATAAGCGAACCACAGCCACATCCCCCCAGAGATTCCCAAGTCCAATGTGATTTTGGATATTTAGCGTATTAGGTAAATGGCTTGCGTTTTTTTACTTGCCGCATCCGTTGCAAGTTGGCTTTGTGCTGCAGCTATACCAAAACCCCACCCCAGGATGTCGTGCTGTTTTGGGCTGCTCCCTGCCAGCTATTATTTTTGTTCGGTCTCCTCTTAAATGGCATTTTGAATTTTAACGACCATAAATGCTAGCTTATCTTAAATGCTCTTTTATGGCTGAATTTATGTTGGCCCGGTGAGTTCGGTTCTTCTCTGAAAGGCAGTCAGAGCTGCTCTATGGCTGCCAACTTAAGATGATGAGTTTCAATTGCCCTTACATGCGAGAATATTATATATAATAGCTAATGCACTCAGCTAATTTTCCACTTGTGGCAGCCTGGTAAAAAATAATAAAAGTTCTGACTGGGGCACAGACTTGCGTCTAGTCTGAGTTATGATTTTTCTCGCTTCTTAGATTAGCCAGCATAAATATCGAGGCAAGTGCTGTGATGCCAATAAATTGCATAATTTATCTAACCATAATTTACCTATATCCAACGGGAGAGAGATGCTAGCTTGTAGCAATTTTTCAGCCATCCTGGCCCCGCCATTTGTTTACCTTCCAGGCAATTGTGTCCCCGTACTAGGATCCGGCTCCCTTGGTGTATGAAAAATGATACTGCCAATGTCTATTATTAACACAAATGTATTTTGCCCCAGTCGACGGGCGAGTGTCCCCATTTATCGCACATGCTAAACGGCACTCGTGGGAACTATCTGTTAGGACATTTATCTAACACACCAGCCATATCTCTATCTGTATCTGTATCTACATCTGGGCCAGAAGGACTCTTTTGGCTATTTGATCGGCACATGTAACTGTCATCGCTTTGCTGGCTAATTAATTACGGTAACAACCAGAATTGTATGTTTGTTTAGGCCAACTAACCGTATTAGCAATTATTATTGAACTGTTTTATTCGTTTTGGCCATGGCTAAAGAGAAATAAAAATCTCTCCCAGTGGGCCATTTAACGCGATTTGTGGCCCAATGCCTCGATTTGTGGCGCGTGCCCGCAATTTTCCATAATTCACTTTGGGGCATCCAGCAATCGCTGGACATTTCCCAAACATGACGTTCATACACGAACTTTTCAATTAAATTCATTACACCTTCTTCCGCCGCCTGTCGCCTAATTTCCCAGCAAACACTAAGTCATTTCCGGTGAAACGGCCTAGCCATTACCTTGATTATCATCTTAAGTTCGAGCCGGGCATGGAAATTCCTTTTCCCATTCCGCATCTGGCACGTTTTCCCGTTTGTTTGCCTCGGCTTGAGGTGGCCAGGCTTCAAGCACTAGACCGAAATAAATAAAGTTGGAACTTAGTTGGGATATCAACTAGGGGGTATCCTGGTTTTAAATATTTTTTATATATTTTTCATGAAATATTTTAAAAAAATAATTAATTTTTTTGTATTTTATTGATCAACAAAGATTTGGTAAGACTAAAGACTCAGCATTTATATTTCTTCTTAGACAAAAATTCATTGAAAAATATTTTGCTAAGCCAACCCAACATTTCCCCGAAACCATATCCCTTTTCAACTTCTTCTTCTAGATGGAAAATAAAAATATCCTGGCTTTTTTCACTCACTTTTTGTGACTTGCACGCGCCGAAACAAAAGTTGACAAACCAGCGAGACATCGGGGCCAAAAGGTAACATTCTCGCAGAGCAGCAGGATTCCCAGGAAGCGGGCTGAAAGCGGAGCCACCTGGTCCTGGTTTTAGGTGGTCCTTTTGTTGATGCCGCAGAACAGCTCGTGCTGCGCCCAGTGAATTATTTTTTACGTAAATTGGGTGTGTTTTCTATTATTGCCCCAGACTTCCGGCGTGACACAGCTCCTGTCAGCATGGCAGCACACAGCGGCGACGAACAACAGCCACTTGTTTCAAGTCGTTTAAGTTATTTTAAATTTGAAACGTGGTTCGTTTCGGACAATGCCGACACTTGATATGAAATATTTTCACCATTTTTTCACTCCAACTTTGCGCTTTCGCTGGCATTATTTTGTGCCTTCTCATCCCCCAGCTGACGACCGCCTGTCCGGGCAAAAAATATGACAACTCAGCCAGAAAGTGACCAACGCAATCCCATCCAGATGAGCGGAGGCAACCGAGCAGGAACTGAGGCGAATGCAGGAAGATGTTGAGGAAATTAAACTCATTGTCGACAAGCACTTGAGGTTTCAGTTTATTTTTAAGTGCTTTTTTTATTGGTTTTTGGATTTTGCAGTTTGGAAATTTAAGGAGATTTCTACCTTTCAGTACTTAATAACCTTGGAATTTTATATTATTTGAGAGAAGGGATTTATTTAATATCCTTACAGCTCACCCTCTTCTAGTAAACGTTATTAATCCCCTCTTAGCTATAATCTCAATCATAAACATACAATATTTATCCAAACCACACCGATTTCCAATTTCCCCAACCAATCAGCCAACGGAGAAGCAATTAAAAAATGTTTGTAGCCTACTTTGCGGGGCTGGGGTAAAATTGCACTTTGTCAATTGCTCTTAGCTAATCAATTATGTATTGCTTTGCTCTTTTAATTAACCCACACCCACACAGAGCGGGCCACAATCAATTTGGCCTGTCACACTCGACATTTCACATAATTCGCCCGATAAAGAAGCATTTCGTAGCCAATTGACGGGGCGCATTGGTAACTGATCCAAAAAGGAGCTCCTACAGACTCCCATAATCCCAAGAGCTCGACATAGCCGTGGCATTTTGTTTAGAAACTTTTAATTAGTGTTGCAAAAGTTTTTCAATTAACACCACCTGCACAACTATTTATTCTGCCCGCCGTTCGCTGGGCGTTGGGTGTTGGGTGTTGAGTGTTTGTGGGTGTGGTCGGGGAATCCAGCTTCTTCGAAACATTTGCCCTCATTGTTGTTTGTGTCCTGGCCTGTCGACTGTAAATTATAAAAATATTTCTGCACTTGTTTGCCGGCCTTGGTGTTAGCGTTGTTGCTCTTTGAGCACTGCCTTGCACCTCCAACAGCTCAGAATAATTCACTGCAAATGCTGAAAACCCCTGCCCACTCTCATATATTTCAGGTTTAAGCAATAAAAAGCGAAACAAATGAAAATAAAAAGTAGCGAACGTTAAAAATACCAAAATAAAGGGAATTGTGGGCAGCCGCTTTTATGGAATGTTTCCTAATTGATTTTCCCTCGATCGTAATTTAATATAAATTGCGCAAGTTTTGACAGCCAACACAGTTGGCCAACAACGCGTTCGTTCTTGTTTTTCAATATTAATGAGCTTGGCCGAAACAAAAACTGATGTTGCTGATGCTGCTCTGACATCTGAAATGCCACTGAAAATGAAAATTGCTAATGGTAATGGGAAACGGGGGATGGGAAATGGCAATGGAAATGGAATGGCATGGCTAATGAACAACTTCTGGAGAGACCTGAGCCGAGGAGCGTGCCATTAACCTCGAAATGACAATCAATTATGACAATTTCTCAGAATGATAAACACGGCATGTGTCCGAATTCTAATTAACTTGAAATGGAGAACATTTTTGCTGAAGTAAATCTTAAGAAAAATTAAAAAAGTGTCACGAGATTATAATTTATATCAGGTTAAGTTTTGTTAATTGCAAATTTGGAAAATAATATTTAAAGGACAGTTTTTCTTCTGATATACTTTATCGATTTCGTAACAAATGCCTTTAGTTATGAATTTTCAATCAATCATCATCTTCCAGTTCTAGCCATGGCCAACTTGAAGAGAACTTAATGTCAAATTAAGCCGATATGGGCACACATTCGAAAAGTTTCAGAGCGGAAAAAAGGAGAAATTATTGATTTCTCTTTCGGCTTGGATCATTATACAGAACTGGCCTTTCCATTATTCCAACTTAATGAAATTTCTGCTTATGCGAATTCGCTTGTTGTTGACACATAAACAAGGCGAGAACATCAATAATAAAGGCCATTTGTCGGCAAATAGGAGGCCAGAGATGAAGTCATTGAACCGATGACGACGCAACTTCCTAGCCAAACAAAAAGGAAGCGATCCCGCGCATGCGGATTAATAATAATAATAATAATAAATATTAAATGCCATTACAGCTGCTTCGGATTTATCTCAATGAAATTATCTAAACGACGTAATCTGGTATTCAATTGCGTGTCCGCAGACCAAATGAAGATGCGCCGCCCGGACGAACTAATCCCCAGGTCCGAGGGAGTTTCGGAGTTCACGTCGACCGTCCGTAGAGCAGCAAAACTGTTTAGAAAAGCTTTATTTATGTCGGGACATAAATTTAATGCTAACAAGCATCCCAGAACAGACGCGCCACGCCCGGCGAAAGGTGCAAGTGAAATTTATTTGGCTGATTTTTCCCACCATCACCCGGCACTTGACGAAACACTGCAAAATAGTTGCACTTGCAGCTGGAGCTGGAGCTGCAGCTGCAACGGCGAGATGCGCTGCGCTAAGGGTCTAAGGGTATAAAATTAAATTTCAACTTTTAACGAATATTTACGTGTTGCCAGATAAAAGTGGCATAAAAACTTTCCGCAAAGTGCGAAATAGTTGCCCCAAGAATGGCCCTGGCCCCTAACAACTCAACCCACGACCCTCCACGAAAAAATGCAAGTGTTAAGTGTGAATTATAGTGCAGCATGTGGAATGCATGGAAGGTGCTTAAAGAACAATGCAATCCATTTCGATGGCACACACGTAGCCAGGGCGAAACAATTCCCGGGATCCTTAAGAATCGATTAAGAGCCTTGAAGTACGAGGTGTTCGGAGGTGGCACAAGCCTGAAATAGCCGCCCACTTAACTCCACTTGGCCATTACACTTTATTCGATTTTTATCTTAAAAATATTTTATTTTATATTGCTAACATACTAGTGGCTTGATACCTTACATCGATTGCTGTGAAAAGATAGAAAGAAGTTGTTTTTCCTAAATCGGTTTACCATTTACTCAAATAAATAATTTGATATTCGTTTAAACTTTCCCTGTTTAATGTTAGCAATGGGTAGTACAAAAAGCATTTATTGCATTTATTTATATACAAAATGTTCAGAGTATAGAGCATATTTTTTATGCCAGTTCAGTGCAACTCAATAAACAGACATTAGTTCGTCTTACACGAGAGCCCTAAACTGTAGTTTCTGGATTGCACTTGAAAATGTAATTTAAATTCTGTTTATATCCCCCGAAATGTGAACATCTGATGGCAGAGCATTGTTTTAATTGTTTTCCATGCTGAATATTCCGAATATTATATTTTGTGTGTCAAAGGGTTTTGAATCGAAAACATTCTCACCGACCATGCAAATGTATATTTCGAGTTAGTCACAAATTGTTTCTCAAGGCAACTGCAAATTTGCAACCAAACAAGGTAGCCTACATATGTATGGGAATGTAAAGTTTCTTTATGCATTAAGGTGGAGGGAGAGAGACAATTTTTGTGTGACTGGAAGCTGTGACTGCTGAACGCTTGCCAGCCAAGCAGAATTTTTCAATTTTCTTGGCAGCCAGCACAAATGTAATTTATTTTGACACACAGACAGACACTCGAGATGCAGATACAATCCCTTTGCCCCACAGCTATTGTGCAACGCAATTAACCTTCATGTCTTTTTGGCAGTTGTGCCACACTTGTGAACATCTTCAAATTATATCTCGGCTCGAGTGTGTGCCTAAATCTGCATCTGTGAGTCGTTCAGTCGTCGAGATTGTTTGGCCACTTGAGGTGCTGCAAGTTTTTAACCAACTCAAAGTCTCAATGGCCCGCAATTAGCCAGAACTCTCTGCGTTTACCTGAGCTATTTAGCTTGGCATTTATTCTTTTCGCCCGAAGGACTGCTAATTGCGCACTTCAGCTTCCGTTTCGAGTTGCTGCACTAGCTCGAGTCTGGCTCAAGTCCCGAATGCACACTCGACTTGAGGCTTCTCCAGCTCCTTAGTCTCTCCAAATGATTCAGTTTATGAAGAGGCGCAGCACAAAATAGTAGGCAAATTGCAATTGCAACTACTAAAGCCATTTGCTTACTGGCTGAAAGTCGCTTTAATTGCTTGAATTTCCACCATAAATTGAGTTATAGCATCACCTTGCCCCGCCTGCCCCAAAAATAAAAACTTGGCTGAAAGGGAGGGCCCAAGCCGGGTGGCTGCATTGACATTTCCATTACCATTTCCCAGCCTGTGCATTTGTTATGCAATCCGTGCCAAAATAGAACCGGCGGAGCGAACATTTTTCCCATTTGGCAGGCAGAGCAGCCAGACAAATCCCAGCCTGACAACGCAGCGCATTTTAAGTATTAATTTGAGCAAATCTTCGATAAGCCGATGAGAGCGACTAAGGGATGCTCTTTTAGTTTCGAAATATTACATTTCATAATGATTTTATCCCATTTTTATTATCTTGTAATTATGTTTGGAGCAAACTTTTATGAAAAACAGAAATTATGTTTAAAAAGCTCAAACAAAAGAGGTTCCAGGACTTTCCTGTTAATTTCCTATTATTACATCAACTAAAACAGCTGTAAATTAGTTCCATTTTCTGACAGAAAACCCCATACACTTCCCATTTAAAAGGTGACATAAAAGTTCAGAGGCACTGTGTTGCCGCACCTCAAGGGATCCTTAACACTTCCCCGACAGAGGTGCTAACCCTACGGATGGGAAATTGATATGGCTAGCGATTGATAGGATTTTTATATCCCTATAGAGTACATAGAAAGTTTCGGTAATAGAAATTTGCCCATTGGAGCCTGAGAATCGAAACAAAAGCTGAAAATACCGACTGGGAAAAGGCACAAAACGAGCCAACTGCATCACGGCTTTGGGCCATGGCTCGATGCCAATAGCCGTTCTCATAAATGTGTGTCTGTCTCAGTACTCAGCCTTCTGCTGTGTTATATGTGTGTTCGAGTAGTACTGCCCCCCAAAAACCAAAAAAAAAAAACAAAAAATGAAAACTAAAAAAGGAAAGAGAACCCAAAAAGTCCTGGGCAGAAATGTAGATTTCCAGGAAATTGTGGGGCGTAAAATATTTTGCACAAAAGTTGTACAACAATAGCATTAACAAGGCGAACAGAAGTGAAACAGAAAGAGCAGAAAAGCTGGAGCGTGTTGGCAAATATTTGAACAAATATTTGGAGTGCATTGAACGCTCGAATGCGTCGAAAACAATCGCCAACTATTTCCCATGAATATTCCCTGTCCGTTAATTTTTTTGTTTTTCAATTTCCCATTCTCTCGATATACGACTAGTATTTGTTTCGCTTCCCCTGCTACCCTTCAAGGTCAACTATTTTGACTTTTTAATTAGAGCGAGTCATAATTACAGACAGGCTGGCAACTTGATGGCCCACAACGCCCACAAAGGTCGGCGGTACTTGTGCTTGGCTGTAATTCAAAGGAGCTGCCGGCTTTGTCAACTTCCTTGACAGTGCGGCCACGTGCGACACGCTCTGGGCGGAAATTAAAATTCTGGCGGCGTTTCAAAGGCAACAAAAGCAAAGACAAAGGCACACCAACAGACAGACAGAGCGCAAAGAGCATCTAATAAACTTTCGCGCGCGGGCTATGAATTTTCCAAAGCCAAGTTGGTTTTCGTTCCTCGAGCTTTGGCTTTTCTGTTTTCCTCCAACGCTGAGGCACGCGCTCATCGGTCTAGACACAAATCAAAGAACTACGTCTCGCACTGCCAATCAATGTTGGTTCCTTAGCTGCAGATAGTACCTTCCTCTGGCAAAAAATGGCATGCCACATCCTACCCCAAGGCAACTTCAATTAAACGGATGGTAAGGCCAACTTTTATCATTTTGAAATTTCTTATACTTTTTAAATATAATATATTTAAAGATATTATGAAATACTATTATTTTAAATACTTTTTATTAATTGATTTTTCTTATTCATTTTCTTACGAATTTTGTTGGAGTGCAACTCCTAGCCGAGATTAGTTTGCATGCAGCTGCTGCCACTTCTCCAATTAAAGTCGAGAGAAAGTTCGCTTATTGACCGAACCTGAGCTGGGGACAATTGTAACAGTTTGTCCAAGTAAATAAACGGCTCACAGAGGGTTAATGAACGGCCAGCAGCAGAGGGGCCAATGCAATTCTGTTCGCAGCTGGATTATCTATTTGACTCTCTTTGCCGAGTATTTAATGGGATAATATTGTTAAAAAGATGCCAGCTGAAAGGCTTTTAGGTATCTGATTTCATTTTAAGGACTTAAGTTCTTAAGAGAGAGGTATATCTATTTACAATTTAAGTAATTTGTTAGCTCTAAGGTCCCAAATTAAAGCCTAGTTCTTTCCAAGTGAAAGGCCTACTTATGCTTGCCATAAATGCTGCACAAGAGACTAAACAATATCCACTTTCTATGTTGACAGTGCAAGTAGCAGCTTCCTCTGCCCCAATCCTTTCGATTTTCAACCTGTCTATGAAACAAAGGAGCTTTTAACATGTCTGCCTGCCAGAGAGTGTGTGTGCGAAAGAGCGATTGTGTGTGCGGGCGAGTTGAAGTAACCTTTGGCCGATTAAACATAAATCCCTATAAAGCAACAAAGTAAAAATTGCCAACGAGCCAAGTAAAAACTTTGCCAAAGTGCTCAACGTCTTGGAGCTTCGCTGCTTTCCGCGCTTTCCGTGCTTTCCATGCTCGATGGCAAGGACGTTCAGCTGGGTGGCTTCATAATGGGTGGCTGTGCGATGCGGCAGGGCGGAGGCCTTTGAAGCTCCCTTAATGCAAAGGTCGGAGGGGGCCAAAAGAGGCGGATGAGTAATTTATATGCCAGGCACAAGATGATCGCTGTTAGGGCATTAAAAACTTAAATAGTTTTAATGCGACACAAACTATGCGGGAGTGGATCCTAGAACACGATGAACAAGCTTCGCAGCACGTCGCGGCCAAGGTGCGTATACTTAACGCAGCCTTAATTATTGTACTTCCTGGCTAAGGCGGTTCGGGGATGAGGTACAGCATAGATTGTAAGCCAACATTCATAATGTGCAATGGCTCGTTTGGCTCAGCAAGACTACAATCCTGTCCTTTATGCCGGCCCAAGGTAAATTTAAATAAAAATGCAGATGGAAATGGAGATAGAAAATCAGCTACAAGCTGCCTACGGAATTGATTTGAATGACCAAGAACCTCCGGCAGGGGAAGTCCCCAAGAATAACAATAAACATTTCTATCTGCTTCATTGGTTATTTACTCATTTCGATTGAAGGGCGAGACAGAAGGCAGCAGGCAGCGGCATCAAACAAGAAAAACAGCGTAAAACGAAAAATTTATTTTCGTTTTCTTTTTTGTGTTTTGAAATCGCGAAAAGGACTTCACTTGATGGCAGCGAAACTAAAGCAGCCAAATAAGCAACCGCAGGGCAGGGTCTGCTGATTTTCTTCGCGTTTTCTTCTGTATTTTTTATTCCAAAGACAGAAGCTGCTTATAAAGCAATATACAATTCGCTGTGGGCGGCCAGGCAACAACAATCGAACCGAATCGATATTTTTCGCTGCTGGCTTTCAGCCCACTACCTCCCACCATTATATTTTCTTTTTTTCCCCCATCTTGACTTTTTCTTGTCTTTGGCTCTGGCCAAAATGGATTTTTGGCTCCCCCGGGGGACCCGTTTCGCCCGGTGTCACGGGCATTTTGGGCGGGGTTAGGTGGAAATGCACTCCCGCATTGAGCCTCCGATTCCGGCCACATATTCCGCCAGCTGAGGACGTTAGCTTGGGAGTTTTCGCGCCTGAGTCCGTGGTGAAGTTTTCCCACCAGCTCACTCACAGTCAGCTGCGAGTTGAGGTTGGCTTTTCTGTCTTTGGGCTTTGCATTTCCAGAGTGGCGCCGACTCCCTGAACGAGGGCTCTGTTATACCATCTGTCATATGGGGAGAGAGCTATATAAGGGGAAATTCTGTGGGAACAGCTTGTAAGTTTTCGGCTCTTATACTGAGGAGAGGTTTTATTTGAAATGAAAATAACACTGGATAGTGCTTATCAAAATAGGTGGAAAGCCAATGAGGATATCGCAAACAATAACAATAACAACGAAGATACAGTTAGGTAAAATCATAAATTAAATTAAATTGATTAAAAATTTTTGATAAATTATTCACTATTTAAAATGTATTTCATGTTATGTTATTTCACTAAATCCCTGCTATTTTTAAAAGAAAATGTAACAAATGTTACTTAAAATACACAAAGTATAAAATGCAATCATTTTCTTTTTGATTTAAAACTGGGATTTAGCTTGTATTTTGTATCTGTAAAGATAACATATCTTTGATTTATTCTCAGGATCTTTAATTGACTTATAAATTGGATTAATATGCAATTGATAAATCCCATTTATTAAGCAGTTTACAGAAGTATAAATCATATTGAATATAAATAAACTAGCTCACCGCTGCAGCCCTCCCCCCTCTCTCGGGCAGGGAAACCGGTGAAAGTGGTGCGCTCTCTCGCCTTCTTTCCTTTGAGCTCTCTCTGTCAGGTACTCTCTCTTTGGCTCTCTCTTGACAGCCAGAGAGCGAGTATAACAGTTTGCCGAGTGAAAAACGAAGCACGAGGACGCCACCGAACGCCGCCTGGTTTTCACTTGGCGGAGGCGTCTGCCTGCCTGGAAATCCGTCGAGCGTTGCGGGCGCAGCAGTTGAAAAGCGTACGCCGTGAGCGACAGACACGCCGCAGTCGATCCGTTCGAGTCCGCTCCGTTCTGTTCTGTTCCGTTCCGCTCCGAACCGATTCGATTCAATACGAAACGATCCGATCCTTAGCCCCGCCCGTGGAGCACTCCACCGGTTGGATGCAAAAGTCAAAGCAGGATTAGCTAAAACCCAAGAAGACGTAGGTGGCCAGTAGGTCAAGTTAGCCGGATTTAACCCCTTGTTGGCCGAGATTCCTTGTGGTGTATGTGAGTGCCGAGAAGTAGAAGAAAGTGGCAGAAGAGCTGGGGGGCAGTACGTGCCGCCATCAGAATTTTCCGAGTGCGCCGGGTAACGTGAGACGGGAAATACCGAAAACATCCTGAAATCCATTTGCCGCAATTTGAGGCACTAGCTACGACGACGACACAACAACACGTGTAAACGCTAACGAGCGCGAAAAACGCGAACATTTTGATTGATTTTGATTGACATGCCACTCAACGCATGCCACCCACTGCGAGAAAAGTGACAAAAAAAAAGTAACCGAAGGGGGAAAAATAAAAATAAAACAAACAACAAACTTGAGCAACATTCCATGCAATGAAAATAACAAACCACACAGAAATATTCACTAACAAAAATCCATCAAACAGCTAACAAATATTGAAACGTTTCAAGCACTTTCGGGTCTAAAAAATAATTGCCTCAAGGGCTGTCAGCGAAAGTGCCAACTCAAACAGGAAAAAATATTCCACACAGGCTCGAAAAACAAAACGCAATCAAATCAAGGCCCATAAAAACCGCACAAAACATGCTCGCATAAAAGGGAAAACCAGCCAGCAAAAAAATCAAACAAAATAATAATAAAAATCCACAGCATCAGGCGGCTAATCAACTACAACAAAGTAACACAAAAAATATATATATTACCAAAAAAAAAGAAAAAAAAGAAAACGCTGAGTTGGGCAACTGTTTTTTTGGCATCTCAGTTGGATTTCCTACTCCCTTGTCGCGTCAGTGTAGTGGTGTCTTTTTATTTGTATATACATATACGTATGTATTTGTATTTGTGTGCCTGCGTATGAAAAAAGGATAAAATATGCCGGCATTGATTTTCTCCTGCGACAACAACAGCAACATCATCATCATCATCATCAGTAGCAGCAGCAGCTAAACAGCAGCCAGAGACGCGGCAACAACAACTTCCATAATAAGAAGGAAGGAAAGCAGGAAAAGTTGCAGGGAAAAGTCGAGGAAAAAGTTTTTCGGACATTTTCGGTATGTTGTTTCTAATTTCTGCACTGTTTTAGTTATTCCTCTTGTTGTACATAAAACTCAACAATATTGCTGTCAAAGTTCTGACAGTTTGAACTTTTTATATGCTCGAACTCCCTCACCTTTTCTCTCCCATTCGCCTTTCTTATCCCTTATTGGGTTTTGGGGTCGAAAAAGGCCCGGTTCGATATTTGTTATGCGGAAAGTTGCTTGTATAATTAGGTTAAATGCTTGTAAATAAACAAAAGTGCTCGATTTAAAAGAGTTGCCCACGAAAAGTTGTGCCATTGTGAGGATTGACTTCTTTGGGGGATTGGAAATGAAGTTTTGCCAGAGTTTATTCCTCCATAAAAGAGTTCTTACAACTTTGAACAGGAGCTAAAAATAATAAAATGGCAAGTTCTGGCTAACAGATTTGCAAAGGAATTTATTGGACATTTTTTCAGGCCATTTCCTTTGGGAATTGTCATTAATTTGTTCAACATTCAATTAAACTCATGTAATTTACGCCTGTCATTCGGTTGGCAAACCTGATTAAGCCCCTTTGATAAGGTCATTTAATTGGCCAATACACAAAGTGCCCAAAAGTAAAACTTGCTGATTTTTAAAATGTTTGTGTTGTGGCTTTTGTTAAATTTTCAAAAAGGGAAAGGTGAAAGAACCACAACAAAGGACCTCAAACCTTCCCCCATTTGTTCGAAACCTTCACATTTCCAGGGGGCAAAGAGGCAACCAGGGGTTAACCTGTAAATATTTGGAAGCCCACAGAAAGTCGTGTGTTTGCCTCGAATTAAAACGGAAACAAGGAAATGCCGAAGGCAATGCCTTTTCAACGCTGACGGCGTGCAAATGAGAAAATTCATTATTTAACATTAATTAAGGCTTATTATGCACATTATCAACACAGTGAAGCGAACACCCACACACACACGTAGCCTGTATAGTGTGCATGTATGTTAACCGCATTAAATGTCAGTCAAAGACTCGACTAAGTAAACACAAGTTTCACTGTGTGCCCAGTGTGAGGGCGATGGTGTGCGGTTGATTGTCAGCGAAAATGTGTGTGTGAGAGCCTGTGGACAACTATCAGCCACACCGTATCAGATACACACACCGACACAGCCAGGCACAGGTGAAAGTTTTACTTTCCACACAGCCTCAAACCCCCAAAAGGAAAGTCAGGTTCATAATTCAACGCCCATCAGAGGAAAACGTAGCCGGGGGCGTGGTGGTGGCCAGCAAGGAGCAAACAGGAAGCGAAGTAGCAACGGAAAAAGTACAGGGTGGGCCAAAAACTACCCGGGGTGGGTTGGAATAGAAAGTAACCAGTAATCAGAACTTATTTTACTTTTAAAGTAGATGATTCGGCCATCCTCTTCTCTCAGTTGGTATTGTTAAAGTCCATTTGACTTTTTCAATCCATTACCTTTAGTCCTCACCTGTTTGTCAAGCCCAATATGCCCATTCGGATAACTTTCAGCGCCTGCTGGGTGGAAAAGGTGTTTAAATTATTCAGTAAATTGTTAAGTAAATAACACGGCGTGCGCACGTTAAAAAGCAAACCGAAAAGACAACAATAACAGCAGCCAGAACAACAGGCACAGACATCAACACCACATCCTCCAACCTCCTCCTCCTGCCGCCTCGTGTCTATGGCCACTGAGGAAATTTACCTCTCATATGGCGATGATGATGATGATGATAATGGTGGTGATTCCGGGTCTGATGATGATGCTGATGTTCTGCAACTGAAGCCAAAGCTGATGATGACACGCCGCACAGTTCACGGCTCAGCGGAGTTGCCGGCAACAAATGTACAATAAAATAAACACCAAATGTGGAAGGCTAGCCCCGAGGTTTTCCAAATGGGCGGACGGACGGACGGACGGTGCACGAAACGGAACAGAACGGTACGGATCGAAACGAAAACAAAGCCGGAAACGGAAGCAGCTATGAGAGAGTTCAGGCGGCTGGAACGACGCACTCCGAACCAAGTAAACAATAGCGAGAAATTTGTTAGCTCAGAAGCAGGAGCAGGAACCGATGCAGGAAAGTCGAGAGTAGACAAAGGCCCCATTGACTCACCGCGGTAGCAAGTCCCGCCCTCAAAGCGGCAATAATTGTGGAGGCTTTTGGGGTGGCAGAGCTACAAGTAGCAAACACAAGTGCACTTCACAGTAACCCATGTTTAATTCTGACTAAAGTTACATCTAACTTCTAAGATACACTTTCATGAATCCGATAACCAAGGAATAACGAAAGGAATTAACCAGAGATTATTTAAATTTTTTTGGCGTTTTATTTTTTTTTTCAAATAAAATTTAAAAGAAAATATCCAAATTTATATTAAAGATTTGGAAAAAAAGGTCTTCAATAAAATACACCTTTAAATACATGGACGATTTTCAGCCACCAGTTCTTATTTTCAACTGAAAATATTTTCAACAGGCCAAACTTGAAGTTGGCCATTTTCCATCCAAGATTTAACATCACAATCCGCTAATAACGAGTTCAGGGCGTTCACGTCTGCATCCTGATTTTGCGGTTGGTAACTTGGTGCTTTGGGTTTAATCACCTTTTTCTGGTTTATCTTCTGAAAAGGTTTCTTCAAGCGAGTAGAAGATGCAATTCGATAGGGTGCCTTTTCCAAATCTGTCATTTTACGCCATAAGGAAGCACATTCAACGGATAGGGTACCGGGACTATTTCGCTTATACTCCCGCAAGAAATTTTTGTAGCTACTATTTGTACGTCGAGGCTTTGCCGATTCTTCACTTTTTTCATTTTTCTTAGTTTCTGTACGAGACACTCCACGTGCCGTGGTTGCTAGCCGCTTTACGGTCTTTTGCACCTTAGGGGTCGGCTCCTCCTGTACCTTTTCACTCTTTCCCTCTATACCCGGAATCGTTATACCATTTAGAAGTTCTTCAAATAGATTACCTTGAACGGGCCTAACTGCATCACGATTTGCCTCGTTTATTAGTCTCTGGAAATAGTTCCCGGCAGTGTAGGCTTCCTTTTCCGTGGGCGTCATTAGGGCCCATTTGGCGTTAGCTTCCTGAATATTATCCTCGGGTTTGGTCCCACGATTCAAGGATATCACCTGAAGAAAGTTTTGAAAGGGCTCGGGACTAACAAGCCGATTGCGCATTTCAATAGTAACTCCTGCGGCTTCCCCTTGATCAATGGCAAGATCTCGTGGCCTGCCGAACGAGACACTGTCCACAGATGTTTTTGAATATCTCAAGTTCCGAGGATTCTCGATAACCGTCACTCCAGTATCTTTAAAAATTATGGATACCTTCGGTTCTACAGGTGGCATGTTGATATTTATAGCTTTGATGTAGCGATTGGACCCGTAACAAAGAAAATCAAAAATAGAAAACCGATTTTTTTATATCCGCAGTTAAATATATACCGAATAACCGAAACACAACTTGTACTTTTTTTGCGAGAATTGTTTCAAAAAATGAGGAAATATGGAGGTATTCACCTTGAGTTCGTAACTGTGTGTGAACTGGTTGAGGCAGAGAATGATTATGACTAGAGAAAGGTAAAGGCATGGGTAGCTGCTTTTTACACTTTTGATAGCAAATGAAAATGTATATTTGTGTGGTAATTTTGAACCTATAAATATTGAAGATTTATAATGCCGCACAGCGAATGGAAACAAACAGTGCAAGTTGGGTCCAGAGCCTCCTCCTCCTCCTCCATCGTAGCCAGCAGAATCTGGGCCGCAGAGTGCTCAGACGCAAATGACATGCAAAATAAGCAGCAGAACCAGTGGAACCACACCGTGAGCAGGAGCAGCCGGGCCACTTACTGAGCCCCAGACATCCGCCAGATAGGGTTTATTAGGGCACCGAGCCGGGCGCTGTAATTTATGCGGGTTTCGAGTAAAAATGTTTGCATAAACTTTATGCAAAAATATGCTCTCTGGCCAACGCATGCCGAGTTTTCATGGCTCGGGAGGCTGGCTGGTTGGGTGGCTGGGTGGCTGGGTGGCAAGGTCTCTTGGCAGAGAACTCTTGGCCCAGGCACATTAACAGAAATTGATTTTCGATTTTTCCCCCACTCGCTCGTCCATTCTGCTTGGAAACAAAGTCTGGAAAATGCTTTCTAGCTGAATTAGAAAATAAAGCAATTTGTTTTGCACATTTTGTGTCCTTTTGGTTATCCAGGAAAAAGTTTGATTAGTTTGTTTTGCATTTGTTTTCAGGCGTTGGGTGTGGATAATGTTATTAATGTTTCTATATAGTGACCAGGGAGTTGATCGAACTCTCGGCCAGAACTTCTATTTCTAAACACTGGCCGAAAAAAAATGCTTTGGCAACATATTTTCCGAAAGTTTGAGTTCGTGGGTGTTTCAAAAAGTTGGCCTGAGTGTGTTTGGGGATTTTCCGAGAGTGTTGTTTTTGTTACACACTTTCAGCCACAATTTTTGGTGAGCCTTTTCAGTTGGGACGAGTTGGAAGAGGCCAGGTCAGCTGGCTTCTAACCTTTTAGCACTTTCCCAAAATGCACTTTGACTTCGCGCGGTTTTCAGAGTGTTCGGATGGAAGGGCTTGAATTGTGAAATTGGGCATTAGGTCTCAACCTTTCCACTTGCCTGTAAGCTGCTTTATACTAATACTGAGTTAAGTGTTGTTTAAGGTTTTTGTTTCCTCTGTTAATTGCAATAATTCTCTATAATGATATGTGGCTTGCAGTGATTGCACTTTAACTTTATTTCTATGTTTCATTTATTCCTTATGGCCCTGCATACAAAAGTAGCTGGGCTCAGTAAAAATTAAATTTTGACTCATTGAGTGTTCCTCTCCACGGAAATCTTTAGTAAAAGGCGAAAGATTTATTCGACAACTGAAGAGAAACCAGAGTAGCTTTCACCACCAAATCATTTGATATACTGCTCAGCATGCGCCTAAACTTGTTGGGAATTATAAGAATCTTTACTGAGTTAATTCTACCCTTAAGATATTTCTCGTTTTATAGGCTGACATCCTCTTTGCAGAAGCTACCTGAGAAATCAATTTAAGGGATGAACCCCTAAAATAGGCAATACTTTGCACTTTTGCATTTTCATACCTTCTATACCTTCTAATTCTCAACTGGTTCTAGCAGTTTTCTCAAGGAGACCTCATCGTTTTCATACTGGAGTTATCGCTTCTCGGCCTTATGGCTAAGATCAAAGTGTAGTATCTGTTCTTATCAGCTTAACATCTGATAGTTCCTCCATTGGAGGACAACAAATGTTAAACTGATTTTTGGAATCAGACGAAGTGCTAGGAGCTTGCTCCACCTCTGTCACGGGTCGGCCCAGTATTGCAGTACCGCTGGGACTTTGGCCCAACTAAGAAATAAATTTAGTAATATTTTTATATACTTTGAGGTTTTACATACGTGAATTTCTCTTAATTTGATTTCCTTTTAAGATAAATTTACTTTGCTGGCCTCAAAAAGGTTTTTTCTCGCTTTTCTTAATTTTGTAGGTCAAAGCAATTTGCAAGGTGCTAATTTTGTTTCCACAGCCCAAGATCAAAGAAGTCTTTCCATATTTGCCCTCTCGGAGCCAAATCATTCCGCTGGCACCCCACCAGCTGCCTTGACCACATTCCCCAGCCAAACTGACCGTGACCAGAAACAAATTGGCGTGCAAAGTGCTCGACAAATCAATTGCAATTACCCGGCCGGCCAGTCTGCCATCGGGGAAATGGGGCCAACTTAAGGTGGCCGGGGGGCTATTTGGGCCAAATGTAAAAAATTAAATAATTCCATTCTGCGCCTGTTATGCGCCGCAATGAGCCACGAGCTCAATCAGAAAGTTAGCCAAACAAATTGCAAACGAAAACACAAATGAGATACGCTTTCGCCCGGGATGCGAGATATTCCATCGGCTTTGCATTTACTTTGTTTTTTCTCCAGCCGAAAAGCAGGAAGGCGAAAAGTTGAAGGAAAATCAGGCAGCAGAAACAACAGCAACAACAAACGGCCTGGGCGGCAAGGGCTTACTCCATTTTTCTGCGGAGAGCGAAAGCAATTTCCGTTCGTTAAACCTACATTTCGAAATTAAATTTTTTACACTTGAGAAGTTCGCAGCTTCAAATATTTTCATTTTGCCTCAGACGCGGCGCAATTATGCGCTGTCAGAGGGTGTGAGTGGGTGCGGAAAGGCCTGGCAACCCTGGCCGAGTCGAACAGGAACCAGGCAACCCCCAAACCCAAGTTGAAAACCCATTTCTGGAAACCTCCCCCAGCCGGAGCAAGTGAGTTGTAATTCGTTGTAAGGTTGTGACGCCTTTAAAACTTTGCACCCGGGTCGAGGAAGGTGGAAGTCAAATCACCGACTAATTGATACCTATTAAGAGTGATTTTAAGCAATAATAATGCATGTTTTCCCTTGAAGAATCAGCAATTTAACCCTTCCGATTTTTAGGATAAACTGAAATCAAGCAGATAAAAATATATAAATTAATTAATTTCAACTTTTTATTTGAAACACTAAAATCGGAATACCCAAAGACGCCATTTCATGGGGTACTAAAAACAACCATCAACAACGTGCGGAAAAGCTGAAAAATATACACGAAAATATTGCTCAAACAAATGCCAAGTCTGTGTACGCCCCCGACCTTTGACCCCCGACCAGCCATCCATCCACCCACTCATTACGTCTTCCGACCCAAAAAGCGGAGAATAAAAAGTTTAGACTCTGTTTGCTGTGGTTGCCCCTCGTGGTTAGGGTGGGGAAAACGTTAAAAAAACGCTGCCGAGTATTAAATATCTATTGGGGAAAAATGCGGAGTGGCTGTATTGAGGACTCGACCTCCAGGAGATGAAAATATTATGCTTGCTTTTCATTATGCTTTTTCCTCGCTGGCTCGACAAATTTCCCTTGCAGCTTAATTGAGGCATTATTTGTGTCATCGATTTTGGGCGCAAGCTTTACTTTAAATATGCTACGGGTATCTGATCACACAAGCCCCCTCTCGATCCCATCTAATTTATATTATCTGCTTAATTTATATGGAACACGAAATTGCAAAACAACAACCCTACAACCAAAAAAACAAACGGATAAGTCTTCGAGGCTCTCATTCTCGTTAGGCCAGGAAAAAAAAGGGAAATTTTTGGACAACAAAAATTGGTGAAAAGAAAAAGGACCCAAGGACCGCCAATAAAATCTGTTTTATTTGCATGCCCTTGGCGAGGACAGAGACGTGGCTTTATTTTTGGTTTGCTGATTCGGAAGGGGCCCTGGGCTAATAAACGGACAATCAGAATTCGAATAAACTGGATGCAATTTGAGCTGAGAGAGGAAACGGAATTAAAATGAAAGTTTATGGCTCCTTTTATTGGATTGCAGTGCGAGTTTTCTTATTTACAGTAAACAAAGGGGTTGGACTTGCTAGCAGCAGTGCAGGAAGTTCAAGCTGTAGTTATGAAGTGGCCAAGGAGGTCAAAGGTCTTCCAACCACGCCCCTGGGTGCCTGCAGGAATGCATCAAGAAAAGTTGGGCGACGCGTCTGGCATACTACGACGCCATTAAATAGAATATTTAATTTTATTGTCGCCCCCGCGGCCCTATGGCATTGTCCTTTGTCACCAAAGATACATCGCACACACCCACAAAAGGGTCAGGCTGCTCTCACGAAATGAAGCGGCGCGCATTTTTCGAGGCTTAGCTACAAATTTAAATTCCGAGCATGCTGCTGCGAAGGCTCCAAAGGCATCCAGCATCCCGCATCCCGTATCCAACACATATTTACATATTCTCCTTTCTCTTCTCACTTTCCGAATTTTTCACCCAAAGCCATTTTATATTAAAAAAAAAAAAACGGAATAACGAGAAACAAAACAAAATGGAACGAAAAGTTTTATACATTTCTAATATGAAACCCTTTTGCGTTGTTTTTCAAAACCTTCGCTTTTCTCTTTTCAGGTTGCTTTTTGGACCACTAAGCCGCGGATGATTAAAACGATAAAAAGGTAGGTTTAGAAAATTGCAAACGGCTTTAAAATATTATTTTGAGGGAAAACAAGACGCCATTTCATATTTAAACTTAAAGTAGGGACTTTAAAAACTGCCATGGATTACTTGAAATTAAAATAAAATGCTGTCAAAGGTAAAAGTAAATTTAACTTAACTTTTTTGTGTTTTAATGGCTCTTTTTTTATGCAAATAAAATTAAATATGTAAATCAAAAGCGACGTCACGGCTTTGAAGTAAGTTTTCAATTTGGTGTAATATTTATTTTCCTTTGTGCGTTTTTGCCATCGAGCTGTCTTGTATTTATTTATGATTATATTTATTTATTTATAAGTGCTATACGTACATATGGGCGATTCGTCAAAAACGCCTGCAATATTTCATTGGGGCTTAAAAACAATATTTATACGCTTGCGGGCCAAAAGTAAAATCGAGAGTTTTTCCCTGTTTGCTGAATTTTGCAACTTTTTTCGCCTTCGGCTGGGGCTTTATTAACTGAACGACATAAAAATGGCCACAAAAATCGCAATGGCCATGTAAAAGTAGCACAGACAAACGGCAGTCGCAATAAAAACGAAATTGATTTATGAGTAGGCTTGAAATGTTGCCATTTTGGCCATGTTGATGCCAGCCATTTGTGGCCAAATGAAAGCGAAGAGCAGTTTTTATCAAAGCCATTGACAAGTGATGATAGATCCTTGATTGTTTAGTTCCGATTTATTCCTAGTTGGTCTAGGTATATCTTATAGCTCAGTTAAGACATATTTTCAAATTAATTCCTTATATTCTTTTATACAGAGTTGGTCCCTTAAGGTTCTGTTTTATGCAATTTTCATATTCTAGGCTATAAGAAGCCTTTCCCGCTGTTCATTATTATTCCTTATACACTCAATTGTCTCCAAGTTATCTCATTAGATGTGCTCGAGGTTGGCGAGGTGGAAAATGCGGAGGAGAATGGCAACATTTTAATTTCTTTTTAATGCGGTACGAACTCATGGTCTTAGCTTCTTGCTTGGGGTAGGCCAAAAAATTAATTATCGTTGGCAAACAGGCTCAGCGAGGAGGGTGAAAGAGTGGGCTGGGATGGTGGCGAAATCATTGCTAGCGAATTGTAAGCCGCTGGAACTGAGGCTCCGCGTTTTTCATTACATGAGCGTTGTTAAGCTAAAAATAAATTGCTTATTAAAAAGCCTTCATAGCACATGCATAGCCAGGTGGGTGGTGGTGGCGGTGTAGAGACTGGTATTGCAGGGAATGGTGGAGCCACTCATTTACACTTGAGGGGGCACCAAAGCGAAGTGGGCTGGAGCTGTTAGCAGTGACAATGCGGAATAGAGCGATGGAGGCAGACATCCAACTGGGTGTGAATGACAAAGCAGCCAGGAATCTCTTACTCCCGCTCCCTTTTTGGCTCCCTTTCTCTATTTGTCTGCTCCCCTTTCTCCTGGATTTTCCCTGGCTTCCTCGGCTAAGCGCGAGAAAGTCCTTGAAGCAATCGACTTAATGCCTGGCTGTGGCGTTTGTACATATTTAGTTTGCATTTACATGGCACACACAGACACAGCAAGGACATCGGCATACAAGAGCACTGGCAGAAAATGGCTTATAAAATCAGAATAAATTAAATAGCTTTCGTTGTTTCTCTTTAAGATGGTAAAACCTTGTAAGAAACCTTGAAAGTTAGCCGTCTACAGAAATAGTTCATATCCAGAATATAGTACATAGTAAATCTTAGTTTATAACTAAAATATATTAATAATCTTAAGATAACCCATTTCTCTTAGTGTCTGGGGTCCTAGCCAGGACATTTAATTTCCTACACATTGCACCATGTCCTGATAGATTAACTGGATATTGGGATGCCACTCCATCCATGTATGTTCTCTGCTCGAAATGAGCGCTTTATAAATATGTCCTTGTCAGCGTCCGAGGTGGGTACAATTTGCCACTCCTCCTCGATCCTTATCGGCACCGGGATCCGGGCAGTCAGCCTGATTGGATAGACCAGAGTTCGAAAGTCAAGGTATCCGCCCGTCCAGTGCGTCAATGTGTGTGTTCGTGTGCGTGTGGCTGTGCTCGTGTGCGTATCCTGCACGCTCCAATGAATTTTTGTCAACGTGATTCGCATTAGAATGTGTATTCAAATGAGCACATAATTTGTTTGTTTGCCTGCTTGGGGTAGCTACCCCAAGTCTGTTAGCATTAAGATATGTCTACATGTGGGATTGGACTTCCTGGGCATGAGGTGGTCGACCTGGTGATGCCAACTATTAGATAAATCGCTCGAACGCCAATAGGAAGGTAAATGTAGTAAATTTTGATTATTTTAGTTTCTAGAAAACAAATATACGTGTTGGGAGTAAATATCTTGAAGTTATTTCTATGATGGAGTATACTTTAAGGATAAACAAATAGATAAATGTAAGTTTTCAAGATATTTCGTGTTTATAAGAAAGCATCTCATGCAAAAAGCCCAAACAACCAAGTTAAATCATGTTTAAAGATTAATTATAGATCAAAAACTAATTAAAATATAAAATTTTATTGAAATAAAATCCCATAATACCCTCCCTAACATTGGGTATCACTGGCAGGCATAAATATCGAAGCGTGCAGAGCTGAGTATTTGGCATTTTATGAGTGCAATTATGTGTGGCAGGGTGTGTGCGTGTGAAATAGAGACCGTCTGGGGCCAGGAAATAGGTGTGAGGCCTGCGTTTGATATAAATTTCGAACAAATTACAAATAAATTGGAGTTGTCGTGGCATCGCCATTGTCAACCCCAAAAGCAATCGCTGCCAAGAGGCCCCACTAGTAATTTAAAATATGCAAATTTTCCGCAGAGCTCAGAGTACCAACCCTCTGGGTTCAGAGACACACCCTCCACTTGGTGGAGTATTTATTGCGATTTGCTTTGTCGTCGCCGAAAAACAGTTTTAAAGACAATTTCCATTGAGGTTTTCCCAGCTCTTATCCTCTCCCCCACAAGCAAAGGGGCGTATCCACACAACTACCCCCAAAAACCATATCATTTAATTTACTTAAGTTCACTAAGCCGCTTTCGGGCCAATCACTTTGACGAATATTGTGTCTGGGCCGCATTTTAATTAAATGTATAAATCCATGTGCAGTTTATATGGTAGATCTCTGCAGCTGGGGCTTATCCTTTTGTCATTTCGTCCTTATTTTGTTTGTTTTCGTGTGTTTGTGTTCGTTTTTGTGTTTGTGTTTGTCTCTGTGTCTTATGTTTGATTGATGGCTATTGTGTGCAACTTTTTGTGGCCGGCAAGTCAACGCGAATTGATTTAATGCGAAATGCATTTGGTTTTATTATTACTTGTTGGGGCACTCTCGTTTTGATGGACAATTCGCGGACACATTGGTTCCGTTGATTGCATCTGGTCATAAATATAAATTCTTTAAAGCGCATATGATTGAGTTGCAGTTGCAGTCCTGCAGTCCTACAGTCCTGCAGGCCAAATAAACGTTCCTCCGAGCGCTGTAAATCATCGGCCTGATGAATGACCAGCAATAAATAAATTAAATTTGTTTATTGAAAACCAATTTATTTGTACAACTGAACAGTAAACTGAACATTCTTTTGCGCATTTCTAAATATTTGATTTGCATTTTTTAACTTTTATTTCAGTGTTTTTGGTGTATTTAAAATTGTTTGGCTTTCTCTTGCAATTTCGAATTCAAAGCCAGCCGCAGAAAGTGAAATAAAATTGAAATGTGCGCTGCACTTTTCTAAATAAAAATGCAGCGAAACTAGGACGAAGCCATGCCCAACCCGAAACTGCACAGGAACTCCACTTTGGCAAACATTTTGTGCAATATTGTTACCTTTGAAGTTGCGCAGACGAACTAATTTTTTGACTTCCACCAAGAGAACAACACTAAAAGTAGTTGTTTAAATTTCGGTGATGTTTGGTCCTTGATGTTCGCTTTGAGCCAGCTTTATTTTCGCGCATTTGCTGTTTGTAGAAAACAATAATAATAAATTGTGTGGCAATTCAGAGGGAGGCCTGCGTAGCTTTTACTTTCCCCCAGCTGGCATGGCAAGCACCCATCTCGTATCATTCCTGTAAACTTTCACTATTTGTGTTTGTGTTTTTCGGGACCGGAAAGTTTGGTGCGTCTTTTGCATTGAATTTATTTGTTTGTTTTTGCGCCAAGGGGATTTGGGCAAATTATTTAAGCCTATTGAACCTGCCGGTTGCCTGGCTGTGGTAATTGCGTAACCAAATAATTGCTGGCTTCTTGATTTTCACCCTAACTACTTAACCCTGGCTTTATTAAATTTACAATGGTACAACTTGTCGTATACTCAATGCCAGGGGGTTTATTTCTTTGGTTTTTGGGGGGGTGTTGTGAAAAAGGAAGGAAAACGCTGTTATTAAACATTTTCATCCGAAATTCGGCATTTAAGTTCAGTTTGTGCTTGTCTTTTCGCCTTTCGCCAGCCAACCCGGATTTCTTGCCACCAGTGCCCCCACTTCTTGGCCTTTGGCCCCATGCGTTGATAGACTTTTCTGACGATTGAGATTGAGGCAAACCGAGCGATGCAGAGAGCCCAAAGGCATAAGGAAACTGGCGCCATTTTGTATTCCGCACACACACATATATACTACTTATATATATATATATATTTATATATATATATTGTGCGAGAGTGTGTGTGTGGCAAAGTGACGATAAAACATTTGCCTCGATTGCTTAAGTATGCCATATCAGGAAAGAGCTGGCAAAGCTCTGGAAACGAGGGGATGGGACCGGAGGCGGCGGCTGATGAGCAGCTTGTTCCAGCACCCCAGCGAGTTGGGTATTATGATACCATTACGTAATTCTATGAACGAACTGGGAATCCTATATGCCATCAGAAAAATTGTGCAAACTCAATTATTGATGTGCCTCGTTGGCAAATCAAACGTGAGCTCTAGCTCGGTTCTTGGTTTTCAAGTGCCAGGCGAAAAGGGTTTTTGTTTCTGCAGCTATCAGATTTATAAGTGCTTTTCGTTATCTCATAGACGAAAATTGGTTAAGAGCATTTGAATATCCATTTACGATGTAGTCTTATTGATTTTCGCCTGACTTTTTCAATGTGTCTTCGCAAGCTGACGCCCTGCACTTAGAAATATGTGTTTTTAATAAATATTTATAAAAATCCATCATATCCTCAACACATTACCTAATCCTTAAATGAATATTTTGTATGAATATCCTTTCATTGGGAAACTCAAGTTAACTATTCATCCAAGGAACTTATATATCTTTTTCCCAGTGCATCATTGCCCACACTTAAACTTAACGGCTAAACGTTAGTTGGGAGTCGAAAAAGCTAGGCAAGCTGCTTGGTGCTCTGTTAATTTAAGTAAAAAGCATTTTGCCTGATGTGTTTATTTGCCACGCCCTCACAAGGACCTCCCTCCAGCAACGCCCCGTCACACACACGCACCCATAGAGAGAGCATTATCCTGGTGCTCCAATATTACTGATAATTTAGTTGGTCTCTTGTCCTGGCAGCGTACATTTATTGTTTGCCATGTAGCAATGGCTCTATATAGAGGAGCTAAGCGAGTGTCTCTGTATGGGTTAGCCCAGCATCTGTATGTGTGCGCTGCCAATGCTGGCAATGTGTGAGTTCATTTTTGGCCTTTTGCCAGGCCCGACACATTGGCGTCCTTTTATGCGAAAATGAGTTGAGGCAATGTGTTGGGTTTGCTATTTTTCGCATGTCTTTTTTCGTTTTTCTCATATCATTATGAAACGCTTGAATGGCTTTTTATGTGCACAAGTGTGAGTGTTCCTGTCTATGGATATATGTGTATATATGCACTGTCTGAGAGTGTGTATATAGAGGGGCTAATATATTTGGCTATTGATTTAGAGCGGCGATAAGTTAAATATTTAATAGATTCTATCAGGAATTTAATACAGCAATAGGAGGGGAGGACGATAATATCATATTTCCTAAAGTGAATGGCCTCTAAGGGATCTTCTATTATAGTTTTCTACCTTTAATGGCCTTTAAATATTTCTTTAACCCAAAGCGAGGCTGCATTACAATTTTGTTAAATTTACCCTCTCAGTTTGATCAAAATTTTTGGTTATTTTCCAATTTGGCTAATGCCCAAAAATGCACAAACATCCTTCCATCCTCTCATCCTCCTACCTCCCCAAACATCACACACTTTCAATACACTCGCGTATCTATGCTGGTATTTGTTTAACAATTATGCAAATGTCCCGGGCAGACATGCAAATACATTTTTCGGTAAATAAAACATTTTCGCGGCAGCTTTTAATGCCGCCAAATAAAACCAGCAACAGCAAACACACGCGAAAACATAAGAAAATAAATAAATAAGGCAAAAGTGCACAAACATTTTTCGGGCAACATAAATTATGCCAAAGCATGTGCCGGCAACAACAACAACAACAATAGCCAGACAACTCCCAACTGGCAACAACAACAGCAAAAGCCGCAACATCATTGTTGTTGACCTACAAAAACGACGGAACGAATTTCCATTTTCCCTGGCAAGTTTTTCCGCCCAAGTCCGCGCAAATTGCGGCCAATTAATTAGCTGCAGTCCGCGGCCACTCGGAACGGAATGTGTGTGCCCTGTAATTTAAAGTCTGGGCGACACTTTAAGCATTTGCTGGCTCGAAACTGTCAGGTGTCGAGCAGCCGAGAAGTTGCTATGAAATATGCAAGAGCATACAGTGCGGGAATGAAATTGTAAGTCTAAAGAGGGATTAAACTTATACTATATGGGAAACTAATCTTAATCGAGTCTTAATTAGAACTTGTTAATAAATCAAACTATTAAATTAGAATCAAACTTAAGAATCTCTAAGCTAAAAGAACAGAAACAGAAACTCCTAAATGTTAATATAGCATTTTTAAAGAAAGATATGGGAAGTATTTTTACAGTTTTGGCAAGCACTGTACAGCACTGACCAAGTGTTGCAGAGAATTCATAATTTATCGATAGTAACACTCTTCTTTTTACTGCAGGCTTTTTCACTTTTTCCTTTCTCTTAAATTGCAATACTAAATGTATTTTAAGCCACTGAGGTTTGAATCTTTAAGAAACTTTAAGTATGTCACATATTGTATAAATGCTAAAACATAATCAAAACCTTTCTAGAAACATAAAATTAACTCCACTGGAAAGATATCCTTTCCCCAAAGTCATTTACCCACAAATAAAACGCCAACGCTTAATCCCAATAATTCTCCGTAACCACAAATATAATGATACAGATTAAGACATTAGAACATTATGTAAATGGGGAACACAAAAATCAACCAGATATTTAAGGCAGCTTAAGTTTGCCGTGAATTATCATGGGCCTTGTCGCGACTCCCACTTAGGAAACTCTAAGCCGACTAATCCGCCAGATGTTCCCCCCACTTCCCTCGAAGCGAACTTAACAAATAATGTGGGATGCTGTCTTATTCATCAGGCAAGACATTTAGTGTCCCGGCCATCATTATAAGAATACTTACCTTGTTAATAAGATTATGCTGACGTATGTATGCAGGAAAAGTGCTGGCGCAATCCAGGTGAAAATTGCTTGAAAATATCCCGCTGCCAGCTGTGTTTTTGGGGGACCGCAAAAGCCAGGTAGCCAGGTAGCAAGCCAGAAGCAAAAGCACCCGCAATTCCGACCAAGGGGGTTGCCTGACATTTAATCAAGGCACAGCGCAAAGGTAAACAAACGGAAATAAGCGAAACTTCCTGTTGCTGTCACCGGTTTTTGTTGCTGCCCCAGCCTGTTTGCTGCCTTTTTGCGCATACGAAACGGAAATACAATCAAAATTGTGTAATGTTTGCTTGCCACCAGCACAGGCAGCATCAGCTGGCAGCAGGAAATGTGGGATGGCATGGGGTTGCATGGGGGTTCTCTGGGAGGTTAAGGGGCCTGGGAAACACGTGCCTGCCAGATTGTGGTAAGGGTTTTAGTTTATTTTTTTCCTTCAAACCCCTCGAAACGGGATGGGTTTTCCGACTTTGATGGCAGGCTCTTTGGGCTTTTGAGGTTTCGCTGAGTGCTGACAGATGTGATCGGTGGATATGTGCGCGGAGTGGTAATGAATTTTGCAAGCTATCGAGTGATTAGCATTATGCCAATTAAATATTTAACGCGCCCATTTATTTGCCATGTTAATGCGCTCATTCGATATTCGAAAAGGGAGAACCGCGAACAAGGAACTCACATTTCGACTTATTGCCGGGACTTGTATATGCAAATGGGTTTTTCCCCGGGAAAAGCCAAGTGGGCGGAGTGCCAAGTGGAGGTGCTGCCAAGAAAGCGTGAAACATTCGACGAGTGTCAGTTATAATTGATGTTTTGACAAGTCAATTGTCAGCTAATTGGAGCCCCATATGAGGCATATATGTATTTGGGGCATGGAAATCAGGGAATCGAATCGCAGTTGTCAAGCGACGATATGGACGGGGAAATCTAATCAATTATTCGAACCAAAATAAACCGAAAACGAATCAACAATTCAGAACAGAGAAATATAATTATAGATTTTTGAAATCTTCAACATTAATTAAGCTGTTTCATAAAAAAATATTAATCAGATAAAATGTTTAGGAAGAGTTCGAAAAACTTTTGTTATTACGAAACATTTTCATTAAAATTTGATTTTTACTTTGTGAAAAAGTGAATACACGAATGTTTACCCAATTTATTCCCAAAGTCATTGCCCTGTTGAGAAATTTTAAGTTGAGACCCCAATATGGCGCCTAAATTCGGCTTCCCATCGTGAAAATGAAAGCTTTGTGAAGAAGGCAACATTTGTAAAGTTTGTGGAAACTTTTTGGCGAAAAAGGCAATTAATTTATCACAAAAAAGGGTTACCGAATGTTGTCCATTTAAATACCATTGATAGTCCTTAATCTATCTATCCAAAAAATCAAATAAAAATAAATCAAAAACCATTCATACATCCATAATCCCCAGAATTCTGGCTTTTAAAGAGCAATATATTTCCAGAAAAAATCACTTGCCATTAGTGATCCCTCAGTAAAAACTATTCACACCTAATCCCCCAATTCCACGTCCTTGATCCATGGAATACCATCCTCTGGGGAACTCTACAAACGAACCCTTTCATAGCAACGATGGCAACGCCCATTTTATTTGCTACAAAACAATTTCCAAAGTCATATTTTATGCCATCAAAGGCATTTGTCATTTATGCACAAAATGTGTGGCAATTTGGGCAAACAGTTGCCAGAACAGAACTATGTAGTTTGCAGCGAGTATCTGACGAGTGAACACGATTCCGGGGTGATGTTTCTCGTAAAAATGTAGGCAGAAAGGGGTGAAAATATAATGGAGAATACGGATACACGAGCCGAGGATTGGGGCCAACGGCAGCCGACAGTTTGGCAAACTTGTGCTATTTGTCTCGCTGCGCAAAAATGAAATAAATACAACAAAAAATATATTCTATGTAGTGGATGAAAAAGAAAATGGTTACGCAAAAAAGTTGACGGGACGAGCAATTTGATTTTGGCTTTGGCCTGACTGACAAAATTCTCCTCTTGCTTTCGGCTAATAGTAAAAAATATGCGCGATGGAGTTTCTGTGTGACAGCTCTCGAGATTGCCATGAATATATAAGCTTGGCCAGAAATATCTATACGTATCTACAGGGACATGTGCAGCCAGTTCAGAACAAGAAAAAAATATGAGAGAGGACAGAGCAAACAAGCCAGCCAGCTATTTTATTACAAATGCCTTCTATGTTCTGAGTGCCTTTCATTCTCTGTGGGCCTAGGAAGTGTTTTTGGATAGGTCAGTTTGTAGAGAGTAATTCAGAAGAGATATTCAATAAGTTTTTGTATTATTTTATGAATAATTTTTAATGTAAGTAGAAGGAAAATTACTCTTATACCATTAAAAATAATAAACAATTTTTGAAGGATCTTCTTTATTTTATTTTTTTTTAAGTTGATAACACAAAACTTTAGGAAATATTAAGTAAGGTATAAGAATAGATGATCCTATCCTTCATTTTCGTAGAGCATCTTAATTTCCTCCCAGCTCTTTAGTTCAGTTTTCCCTGCTTTTGAAGTCTCGTCAAAACAGATCTCCTTCTAAATGTTGTTTTTCCACAATTTCTTGTTGCTGGAGAAATGCCAAGCCACACACACTAGCACATACAGATACAAGCAGAGTAAGCCTCTCTCACACACCCATAGACTCATACATCTGTGCACTTTGCGTTTATTGTAAGGCAATAAATTCGCTGGATAATAATTTCAGTCTGGCGTCATAGCAATGATAAACTGTAGATGATATATTATTGCGTTTTTAGTAGAATAAACAGCGACAAGTCCTCGGTCGACCACCCGAAGTTCCCTCATCTAGTACCCAACGCTTTTCAGCCTATGAGTGCGTGGCAGGATTTGGCGGCAGGACGCGCTGTTTACCACAAAATACAGACCAGAGCTCGGTCTAAGCTTTATAGTGCATAAATCTCATCGGCGGACCTTCCGCCACCCACTCCATTCCCCAGATCCAGCATAAAGCCCTTTCACATGCAAAGTGTTGTCTCGTGTTAGCAGCCTTGTACCGCCCCCGTCGCCTCTTTGGCGTTTTAAAATTCGCAGCGTTTTTATGAGTTAGTGTGACGAGTGCTCATAAATTTGATGGCTAAGAACTGAGTGGCAGCGTATATATTTATGTCCCGAATCCGGCTGAAATTTACAAGTATTTTGGGTGCTTATAAATTGGGCGGATGAAAGGTTGTGGTTGGAAGTTGAAGGAATGGGCAAAAAGCAACCAGTAAACAGCACAGAGCAAGGATTACGCAAGAAATAAATCATGAAAAATAGCCAGCCCGGCAGAGAATATTTCCCAGGGAATATTTAAAGCAGAGAAAGGATTGACAATCGGAGGAGAGTGGGTGGGCAAGGAAAGAAACTAAAACAAACAGTTGGGAACCTATCAGGAAATAAAATATATATGGAAAACAGAGCCCACGCAAACAATCGAAAGACTCGTGAGGCTGACAACGAAATTTGCCGACTGTCAATGCCAGAAACGCCAAGGAAAACCAAAATTAAATGAAATTTTTTTCCGTATATTGAATATGCACATAAAACGGAAGTGAAGGAGTTGATGGGGTTGGCACTATAATGCTATAAGGTGCTTGTGACATGCCGATCGATTTTCGCGAGGGATGCAGGCCAGACAAATATTTGCCATCATCTCGAAGGGTCTCGAGTGCCTTTGTCGGCTGTTTGATGGTCGATGTTCCGGCGTAATGTGATTGACTTTAAGAAACGCCGAAAACCGAAAACTTCGGCATTCTCTCTGTATGCCCGCAACGTAAAAAATTAAAACGGGCGAAAGCAGACCCAAAAAACCACGGCAAATAAGCTTCGCTTTTCGGGCCCAATCTCCGTCTCCACTTCTGCCATTTTCCCGCTTTTCCATCGGCGGTCAATGGAGCGTTGTGCCGACTTATCCGACTGTCGTAACGTGAAATGAAAGCACGTAGCATTTTCATTTCGGTCAGTGTGCGGAATGCCAATTACAAGATGTGCCGGTCACTTGGCGAAAAGGAAAGTACTGCCCAGAGAGAAATTTAGTTCTTTTCTTCATTGGAAATGCCTACAAAAAAAATGAAAAATTATATTTTATTTATATATTTATATACTTTTATGAAACAATATTTTATATATATTTTTTAAGTTTTTTTTTAAAACCATTTTATTTTGCAGTGTTGTTTGTCTTGAACTCAATGCCCGCTTCCTCAGACGAAACTCATTGAAATGAGTCGGCAATACCCATAACTGATAGATGCCTCTAGGGCCAAATTTTTAATAATCCTCAGCAGATGCGAATGTGTGGCAAATGGGAGGAATGTCTGGGGCACTGAGAAGTGCTTATGTATGCCAAGTTGGTCTGTGTGGATTTTAGTATCTGGCCAAAACAATGACACAGGATTTAAGAATTGGAGTTGGAAAATGAATATAAAATTGTTTTAATTTCTTTCTATTAAAACAGATATAATATTTATTTGAACTTTAAAGCAGTGTTAAGATTTCTTTAACATTTACCCAGGAAGAAATAAAGATCTTACCTATATAGACATTTTCCTGTCCTTATAATGTAAACACTTTAATCTCGACTGCTTATCACACTTCGCACCTCTTCATCAAAGGAATTTCTGTGGCTAAAGAAACAGCAAAATAGGACGCAGCAGACCTTAAAAGTGTTTTATTATTAAAGTCTGCAATTGGAATTTTAATTTTTATTTCATAAGTTATGCGTGTGGAATTCGAAATATATTATAGAGCAGGTCCTCCGACAAGTTCTTTTACCTTTCTACATAATGTTTTCCTTTTTCCTAGCTTGACTCTTTATCCGCTCTCGATTTCCCGTGTTTGTGTGCGAGAATTTATTATATTCATACGTGTGTCTGTGCTTGTTTTCGGTCTTCTTGTGTTTCGTACTTTTGTGCTTGTTTGCTAATGGCCTGTGCCCGAAAAGTATGCCACATGGCTTTGTCCCACGGCAGACGTGGCGGCTACTTGATATGCACACCTGGCAACGGCGCCTCAAAACGCTAGCAACCAACTTTAAAGCCCGAAACGCCCTCTTCGCTGGTAACTAGCCAGAAAGAAAAAGAAAACAATGGGGGAAAAGACAAAGAA
Organism: Drosophila eugracilis; assembly: GCF_018153835.1. NCBI lineage: Eukaryota > Metazoa > Arthropoda > Insecta > Diptera > Drosophilidae > Drosophila > Drosophila eugracilis. Next base: position 3,254,405 of record NW_024573311.1, on the reverse strand, counting down.
AACAAGAAAAATTACTACGCACTGACAAAATAACATTTGCTAATGCCGAAGAGGTAATACCTTTTTTTAACCTTTTTCTTTAAGAGCTAGAATTGATGGATTGGTAAAATATATATATCTATATACCTTTAAGAACATAGCTTATATTTCCTTAAAGAAACCTATAGAAAGGGAGGACCTTCCTCTGTTAATAGTTAACTTAAATTAAATAATGAAATAATCAAAGAGAGCTTGTACACGAGATGCAGTCATACCTCTCTCCCACTTAAGAGCAGCAAAACCAACTATATATCACAATGTCAGCGCACTTAACATAGTTTATCCTCGTGTCGCTGTCGTTGTCCGTGCCCCTGTCTCTTTCGCTTCCTCTATATCTGTCTTTATCTCTATTCTCTGCTTTATCTTCCTCCCACGCTGCCATTATGCACACGTCGCGCATAACCATAACGATTATGTTAATGCTCTGCAGGGTGGTGCAAGTGGGCGTGAGTGGGTGATGGTTGGGTGGTTGGGTGGCTGTAGAAAATATCTCGCTTGAGGCTTGTTCTTATGCTGGTTACCTGCTCGTCACTCGCCTTGGCTTATTTCTGCTTTATTTACATGCTCTAAGTAGTTGTAATGGGTTCTCCACAGTCGCGACAAAGTGTTGGCAATAAAGCCAGATCTCGTCCTTGGGTTTTAAGCCATAGAGTGGCTATAGAAACCATAAAAGACTCCGGCTAGTTTTTCCATTTTCGCATGACACACGGCTTGCCGATTCGTGTGCGGATTTTCGTAACGAGTATGTGTGTGGATAATGAGAGGCGAAGTGAATTACACAACGCATTCAATGGCCAAAAGGATTTTCTCCGGGGTCGTGCCTAAAAATTGTGAATATGCAGAGCCATTTCCATGCGATGGAACGTCATAAAGAGGGCATTACGAGCCAGAGACCCGAAAAACTCAATTGCGCATGCAACGGCCGTTGGGAAAGCGTAAAACTTTCAATTTGCGTTAATGGCATTAAATAAAGTCACTTGCACGCACCCACACGGACATTATCTCGGAAACAGGGACGGGAAACGGGAAACGGAAACTGAAACCGAAACCGAAACCATGCCCTTTTCATTGGCCAGCCACTTAAAAAAGGTTGCCAAAGCCGCTCAAATGGGCTCGTGTCCTGGCTGGGTGTAAGTGCAGGTTGTGATGTTTTCTTTTGCTTCGGAAATCGCATTAAAAATCATTGGCAAGCCATTTGCAAGGTGGCCAAAACACGACACAACCAGCCCGACCAAAAAAAAAAAACTAAAATAAATAAATAAAAGTCGAGCAAGAAAACAGCATGCGTGGCATCAACAAGAGTTTCGTTTTCGGCTTAAAGCAGGTGAAATCTGGCCAAAAACAACCGACGACGACGTCGGCCCACCAATCAGGCAGCAAAATAACATGAAATGCCTGAGCAGAGGTTGGAGAATGTTGTACTTCAGATAAAGTTGCCGCTGCTCCATGTTTTTGTGCTTGATGTTTTTTAGACTTTGTTACAAACATTCGACATGCAATGCACGTAATGCCACAAAAACACATGCACACTTTTAGGCGCACACAGATACTCACTCACTCTAACAAACACCTGGAAAAAGTTTCTCCCGAGAGACTTTTATCCCACTTTGCTTGTTGTGATATTTTCTTTCTCCAGTTTGTACTCTTGCTGAGAGTGTGATAAGTTTTTCTAAAAACTTTGCCACGCCCGTTGCCCGTAACAAGAAATACATATCCCTCGTATACTAAATACATATTTATTTATTTTTTCTTTAATCATCATTAAACTTTTTAAATGCGTGCCAGTTTCCCAAAGTTAAAGATAGCTAAAAAGTTTTTATATGCAACAAAATGTAGTTTTAAATATTCTAGAGAATCAGGCATGCCAGAGATCTCTTGAACTTTGAAAGAGATTTCGTAGACTCACCTAAAATTTTCAGCAATAATTCAAGGAATCGGTTAGGGTATTTTCGGTTTGCGTTTGCCATTCCGTGTTTTTTTTTTTCACTCAGCCTGATTTCTTGGTCTCTATTGTTGAGTTTATAAAAGAAAGAAAGAAAAATGCACGGAGGGAGTGCGGGTGAAACTCAACCATTTGCCAGGACAAACCTCAGATATTCCCCCAACACGCATACGCCCCGTGGGCCAACGTCAAAGAGTGTGCTAGCACACTTTTCGGGGCAAGGCCGAGCGTTGAACATGATTTGTATTTTACTTACATACCTTTGAGTAAATCACATGCACAAGCACAGACACTTCAGAAGCCCAGAAACTTGGGCATTTACCGAACAACAAATAACAAACAACAAACAAACAGCCAACAACCAACAGCTAACGGCAAACAGCAAACAACAAAAAACCAAACGTTAAACGGCAAACGGCAAACGGCAGGCGAAACAAATTCGAATCTTTCCCAGGGAACTTCACTTCGATGTCTGCCCTCGCCTCGACTCACTGCAGTAATAATAATAAAGGGAATTGTTATTGTTTTCTATTAATTTACTTTTGTTGCTGCCTGTTATTGTTGTTTCTGTTCTACTGTTCTTTAGTTGCCACTGAAACTGCCACTGCCATAGCTATTGCCATTGCCACGTGTGTTGGTTGGTTGTGTGGGTGTCTTTTCTGGGTGTAACATTTTTGTGCCGTTGTCTGCATTTGATTTGATTTGTTTGGTCTTGATTTTATCTGTTGAAAAATTGCTCAACCACGAGATCTGAGTCTGGGGTCTCTGCTGGAAATTGTCTGTCAGGTTGGCACTGAAGTGAGTAAATTGATATAAATAGATTTGAATTTGGATGTGGAATGTTGTTTGCAACTGAAATGTGGAGAAAGTGCTTGGAGATTTCAATTACAGCTTTTGTTTCCTTAGAAGTATCATAGCCTGCCATATCTAATCACAATTTCTAACTACTAAAATGCCCTGAGTACACAGAGAATACTAAAATTTTATGTATTTCAATGGAAAGTCCTGCAACATGGCTTTAGAAACTCAACTTAAATGATAAGCTGCATAATTTTCTTGAAATCCCATAACTAGAATGTAAGGCAAAAACTAACTTCATTGCCAAAGTGCAGTTTGCCAAAGAGAAAAATTCTTGGCATAAATTCGTTTTTGCCTAGACCGGGCCTATTCCAATAATAATAAAAGCAAAATACTCGACTAAAGCCCTGCGGAGTAATTGCAAAATATTTCTCATAAAATGCCGCGCTTACATAAATATTTAAACTAAAGCAGCGGCATGAAAGGCATTTCTCTATCTGCACTTAGGATTCAGCCAGAAATGGGAAATAAAAGCCCTATGCCAGCTGGCGGCGTTGTGTTTTTCCCGGCAAGTGGAATTGGAACTCGAAGAAGGAGGAGCAACGTCTTCGGCTTCGCTCCTCCTCCAAACTGCTTCCCTCCGACATCCATCCTTTGCCATCGATCCTTGGGCGGCACGCTGACTAAGTGAGTGAATGATGAATAAGTCCCTGTGTGTGTGTGTGTGTGCGTGGCTCTGAATGCGAATGCTAGGATCTGGGCCAAGCCAGCTGTCCTTGGGCCAGAAAAGCGCTTTTCAATAGAAAACTCAAACTGGCAACATGTTACAGATTGCTTACTAAGACTCCGGCTCTGCCACACTCTCAGTGGAACTGCATTGCGTGAAAAGTTGGAATGGGTTCGCAATGAGGTCGAAATATTTGATGAACTAAACTGAACTTTTAGATTATTTTCTAAATTCTATATTAAAGCTGTAAATAAACAAATACTTTTTAAGCTTGGCACTTATAAAGCCCCATTTTAGGCCTTTTGTCCGATTGATGTTTTCGCAGCTGTTTTGAGAGACAAGGACTTTCTGCTCTGCCGAATTTCCATTGAAAGCAGTCGTAGGGCCGTCTGTCAATTGGCATTTGTTGTTCACCGAGTTGGCTTCAATTTGTTGCACGCACTTTCGACGCCTTTTGGTTGCAAGTTGCTTTTGTTTTCGTAGCCAAGTGGCAGGCAGAGAAGAGAAGGGTGACGGAAGCCTCCTCCGCAGGACAGGCCAGAACTGATATAAGCCAAGTGTCTATCTCGCATCTTGTTGCTGTCATTTCAGGCTAATGTCTTCGCTCCATTTTCCCTTTTCGTGTTCAATGTCTATCGTCATTCCCATTTGGTTTTCCGCTCGTCCTTGTCCTTTTTCCCTTTCCCTTTTTTTCCCCCCTCCAACCAGACATTGCACTGAGTTGCTGTTCTGTTGTTGTTTCTGCTTTTCTGCTGACACAGTTGGTAGTTTTTCCTCTTCGTCCTTGATACACATCATTCAAGCCTGCTTAACGTGTCCCATCATATTAACTCGGCCAAGATGCCAGCGAATGTAGTTTATTTTCCGCCATGGCTGGAATTTATGCTGGAAGAGAAAAAAGACTGACTGTCAGCTTGGATGGATTGAGAATGACGTTTCTTTGAATTAATTATTTTATTAAACAGAGCTCTCTCGTCTTTTACTTTCAGATTCGCCTTCTTTTAGGAAACCTCTTGAAAGGTATGTATCCGAAAGGGCTTTCAGTCAAAGAAAATTCCAAGAACCTCTGACAAAGCATCTCAATTTGTACGCTTGAGTTATTAATAAGCCAAGATCCTGGGCAGAATATTGCTGATTTTGAAAAACTTGTAAGAATATTATAAAATTATATGATTAGGGTCAACATCCTTCAAAAATCTAATTATAAAACCCATGCACCATGTATGCTGCGAAAAGTGTATGGCAGATTTTCAGCTTAGCAAAGTGAGCAGCAAGTTTTCCAGGAATTGGCCAAATGCCTCGCAGCGGGCACTCGAACACCTGACTCTGGGGAGACTTGAAAAGAGCTCCATGGGTGGCTTGGCACCAGGCAAAGTTAAGCAGCTTATGACCCAAACTGATCAATAATAAACGAATTTAGTTTGGGAGCTATGGCTCATTACGGTTACATAGGGTGCTGGGGGATTTTCACTTGGAAATTTATAATCCTCTGGGCGAACTGCAATTAAAACGACTTAATTGTTTATTAATGCGCACTTCCCGGCCACGGCGTGAAAAAATAAATTAATTAGTTGCTATTTTAAATATGGCGCAGACAATTTAAAATGCCACGCCAGTAAAAATAAAACTCCCAATGGCCGCGAAGGGCCAACTCCTTTGATTTATGCTGCCTGCACTTGTTCGAGGGGCTGCATCTGAAACAGAATCTGGGAAATGGAAATGGAAATTAAAATGGGGGAGCCAATTTAATTGCTCGCTGGATTTTCACACTAAGTCTGTGTTTCCTGCAAACAGCACAGAAATAGCCCCTTGAGTTGGGGGCAACATCACGAACAAGAAAGCAAGAAATCGGGGGGATATATACAAGCTCGTATATGGTAAAGGGGGCAGAGACAGCATGTCGTGTGATGATTAATGAGACAATTTTTATGACATCGCACAGTGGGCGAGCGCATGTAATAGTCTGCCGACATAAATATCCGAAATGTGGAAGCATTAAGTGGAAATGGGCAGATATTAAATTGATTACTTTACTACTGCTCCGGAATAATGGGAGGAATCGTTGAAAAATTCAAGATATTGCTGCAGTCTTTAAGTTAGGAGCGATGTGAAAAATATTTTTAGTACCTAAACTTTAAAAACGAAATCTTCTTCAAATCTTTATGGCTCATAAAATAGAACGTAAAAAATACATTTTGTTTCCTTATATCTTTAATGTTTTCTGTGTTTATCTACTAAAGCTTAGTCAGTAAAGTTTTTCAAATGAATTATAATATTAAAGATTTAAGAAATCACTTTTCGTCAAACAAAAAGCCAAAGAAATTCTGAACCTCTTCATACCATACATCCTAATGAGTTTAAAACATTCCCAGTTTCTGAAGATACTGATAATCTTAAAGATTTCATAGATATTTAATCCCCTGCACAGACAACTGCATTTCCCGAAACGGGTTAAACCGCCTAGTCAGAAAAGTAATCAATTCGGCTGTCAGACAACTGCCAATCCCCGACCACTGTGCAACTCCTACAAAGTTGGATCCAAGGGGATCCACGAAGACTTGTCGCAGGCACATGAATAACATGAATTGCGTTATGAAAAATGTACAACAGCAGTTCGAGGAGATGGATGGATAGCTCTGGATGGGATGGGATGGGATATGATGGTCTGGGTTGAGGAAGAAGATGAGGGGACTTTCGCGGGGTCTGTTTCTGGGTCTGTTGCCATCATTACAGAGCTGAGCGATAAGCGACGTTGCATGCGGCGACATAACCGACGATTGCAATATGATGGATATGTATGGACTCACATATGTGCGTGTGCCTGTCTCCATGCGTGTGCGTGTGCTTGCCACCGACAGACAAGAATGCGAATTGATGTGTCACGTGGGTGCAGTGCTGTTGACTTTGAGGGATTTATATGGAGAGCGCTGACAGCTGGCAAAAATTAGCTGCCAGTCCGTATTCCGAATTTGGTATTCCGAGTTCCAAGCTCCGAGGTCTTTGCATTGAAAATGCCCAACTCCTGGCGGCATAATTAGCACAAACTCAAAAACTTTTCGACTCCGACAGCAAGTGCTTACCATTATTATTGCTCTGGTTGTTAGCCAAGCCAAGCCGGGCTGCATACATAACCGGTTGGGCAACTCAAAATTTCGAGCCAGAAATCCCAAAATGTCAGTGGCCAACAGCAGCAGACAGTGGAAGGCTGTCAGGGGACAGGACGTCAGACAGGAGCAGCTGCTGCCTGCCTGCCAACTGCCAGTTTACCACTTTTCCCCAGTTTTCCCACTTTTGCCCGTTTCCCAGCTAGTAACAATGCAACAAAGCACTCGGCATAACTGCGGCAGCTCTCAACGCTCTCATTATTCAAATGTGTTTTTCGATTTGGACAAAAGTCTTTCTCAACTTCGTCTGCTAAAAAGCTTCATTTCCAAAAGAGTGAAAACTTTCTCCGAAAGATAAAGAAGAAAATAAACAATTTACGAATGTTCATATTTTTGTCTTTAATCGATATCCATACTTAACCGGGGCATAGACCTTTACTATACCTAAAGGAAGTATTCTCAAAATACTCTCAGATATGTACCAAGCTATTTTCCAGCTGTACCTCCACGACCACATGGGTTATCTTCTCACCTGTCATGCATTTTCTAGTCAGCTCTCACAAGATCCCCGCCTTCCTCGTCTCCAACCACACAGCTACCTGTTCTATTGCCGTAACAAATCCATTTTACCTGTCAGCTTTAACGCGTAAGCAAATGGCAAAACGGCAGCAGCTGGCTAAGAAAAAGCGCAAAAAGCTGAAAAAAAACCAAAGTGGAGAGCTATCTACATACATGAATGTATGTGGGTGTGAGGCAGGTGATTGTGTGAGGGGCGTGGCACAAGGGGAGGTTGGCTCTGATATATTGCCGAGGCGCAATTAGAGCGCAGACCGCAGAGTGAAACGAAACGATGGCTGCCGTGTAAACAAGCCACAATTGCGCTGGCGACGAAAAAGAAAATGGAAATAATAAAGCCGAGGAAGAACGAGCCGTTAAATACACTAACTTTTTGTAGTTTTTAAGCTTTGACTTTGTCAAAACAAGACGCACGGCTAAAAAAGTGAGTATTTTATGCAGCTAACTACCGAAAGTAAAAGCTGCTATACTTGCTTTTATTATTTTTGTTCTAATTTTTTGGTTGAGGCTCTGATTTAATGCCTGCAAATCGGGAAAATGTTTTGTAGCTCTAGATTGGTAAAAACAAGACTTAAAGCCAAAAGAATGACAATTTTGTGCTGCTTACGACCAACACTTACCGCCCCTATCACTCGTTTTTCGATTTTGTGAAATTAAATTTTTGCCGAAATTTCGCACTTCTTATAAGGGGTACCCTCATCAAAATTTGCTAAAAATGGGAAAAATTGAATTTTCCCAGATTTGAGTGCAAACCAATTAGGAATCATAGCAATCAAATTACGAGCCCAACGAGGTATTACATTCCTCATTTGGACCAATTTTGGCTGTGCTATGGCAAAATTTTTTTTTTTTTGGCCCAAAATTAGGTTACTTCTGTAGACAGCAGAAAGCCCGGCTATGTTCAAGTTTCTCAGCTCTAACTTTGTCAAAACAAGCAGCATGGCTAAAAGAATGACTGTTTTATGCAGCTAACTACCGAAACTAACGGCTCCTATATTTGCTTTTATCATTATAGCTCTCATTTTTAGGTGCGAGCTCTGATTTAATGGCTGAAAAATCAAGAAACCTAGTTTTAACAGAAATTTAAAATACTACGTTCAGATGCTCTAGCTCGGTCAAAACAAGACGCACAGCCAAAAGAACGTCTGTTTTGTGCTGCTAATGACCAAAACTTACTACCCCTACCACTCGTTATCCGATTTAGAGAAATTAATTTATCTGCAAAATTTTCGCATTTTTCATAAGGGGTACCCTCATCAAAATTTTCAAAAAAATGCCAAAAATTTAAGTTTTCCAGATTTGAGTGCAAGCCAACAAGGAATCATAGCAATCAAATTGCGAGCCCTACGAGATATGACATTCCATATTTGAACCATTTTTGGATGTGCTATGGTAAAAATACTAATCAAGTCATATATCTACAAAGATATTCTTCAAAGACATATGCTAAAAATAATTTGACATTTTAGAAAACATATAAACATACCAATTTTTGGTTATATACACAAGACCCACAAATACAAATTTTAAAAAAAGTTTTGGTTAATTTTTCAGCGCAAGTTTTGGAAAATTGTCCTGATTTATCCAAATTCATTACAAATTCTCCATACCCGTTCCGCCACGAAGAAAAAAGGAAATAAATTTTTGCACAAACAAAATCAAGCACATCTAACACACACACCCACACACCGACCGACATTCACATTTAGACAATCAGACTTTTGTGCTCATGTCCTCCGGTTCATGTGTGTGAGTGTGAGTGTGTTTGTACACGGAATACACACAATTGCAAATTACGAAAACGAATTCCGATTCCGAGTAAGTCACAAATGGAATCGCATTAAATCAAATCAAACGAAACGAAATCAAATGAAACAATTCTGGGCAGATGGCTCCCTGGGCTGGCTACGAAATTCCCTATCGAACGCCGTGTAAATCTCAGATGACATCTGAGCATATTGTCGACTAATTAAACGCATGTGCAGGGCTTGGGCGTGTCCCTCACGCATGGTATACCTCCGCCCAACAATCGCTAATTAGTCTCGGGGCAATGTGACAATGTGACACGACGCAGATCAAACGGTTGACTTCGGTACCGCCACACGGGTCCCGAGTTACTTTGCATCCTCGTTTATTTTTTTCTCTCTCTTATTTGGGCCGCTTTTCTCGTCCCTGAGCGGCATTTTTTATGCCATGTTTACCCCACAGCATTCAGCATTGGAGCGAAATTAAACGAAAACACAGCATTCGCGAAAGATCAAAGCGGATGCGACAGGTCTTTGGGGATCCCAAAATTTTCCAGGCTGTCCGTGCTGCGAAATTGAAATTAGTTGCACCGTTTAGCAGGGGAATGCTTTGGCAACTGGTTGCCAAAAATAGCAAGGTCTAACTTTCCATTACCTTAATGGGGATTTTTGATAAATTTACTTTTGGGGTTTCGGTAAGCTTGTTAGGAAAATTTTAGGTAATGCAGTTTATTAAAAATCGCTTTTTGATATTTTTGTTTATAAATCATGTATTTTTTTAGAATATTTAATAATCAACAAAATAATAGTAATATATTTTTCAATCAAAAATAATACATAAGCTAAATATATAAATAAAAGTAACAATAAATCAAGACTGCAGTCTTCCAAAAACTTCAACGCTGTAAGGAAAAGAGAATTTAAAGTATTTTCAAAATAATGAATTAGTTAATTAATATTTACCGATATATGCACGTGGAATTCGCACCGTGATTAGAGTTAAACGAGATTAACAGATTTCTAAAGAAACAACTGCTGTGCGCACTGTACGTCTGAGTGCGCTTGTTGGCCGCGTTATCGTAGGACCACTGTCCCAACAACTCCTTTTTGCAATTCGCCGTGGGAAGACCCTGGCGAAAGTGGGTGTTACTTAAGATCAAAATAAAGAAAAGATATAAACTCACATAAACATCAAAGCCCTTGGGAGCATTCTTCACACACAAACTGGGCGTCATTTCACGAGCCACGTGGGTCAGGGAGATGGCTTCCACGACTATAGTTTTGGCCAGGTGAAGGGTCACCATTGCCTTACTACCATTAAATGCAAAACAGGCACCTGGCGATAGTCCTGGGCGAATCATATTCACCGGCGGATTGGCGCTGAAATCCAACCCCAGAAATGTCTTGATTATGTTGGTGCCATGAATGGGTTGTGCTTTCACTTCGATGATCCTGGCGCCAAGTTCCTCGGAAGCGTAGTTTATACGAGGCTTTGTCACCGAGCCGGACTCAGACTTGGGACTGGATTGGGCTTGCGATTGGGCACTTCGGGCGGAGCACTCGGAGCTCATAATATTCTTCTTCAGGTTGTACACATCGTCCATTAAATGCCCGATCTTGCGTTTGAATAGATTGTCCAAATAAGCGGTCAATTCCGGGCTATCAAACCTGCCAGATCCCATTCCCTTGGGCTCTCCTCCAAGACAGTTGAACTTGTTCGTTTGGGCTTCTTTGCTTTCTATTTGCTGCTGACGTAGCAGATGCTGGGGGTAGTATATGGGGTTAGTAGGTTGTCTGGGTCAGTTAAGTTCACTGACTCACCGATATATCATCTACGTCCTCACGCAGTCGCAATATTCCCATATTATTCCTGCTGTTGTGGACCATTAAGTAGTAGAAAAACGCCGAAAGCAGCAGAAATGAGAGTATATAAGTGAGGCAGATTCGCTTTCCAGCACGTCGACAGTTATCCATTTCGAATGTGGAATTTTCAGTTTCTTAAAACTGGAAAATTTAAATGCTTGACCATAAAAGCAAAGTTGTGTTAATATCATAAAACGAATCTGTACAGACCAGTAACTACAGACTGCTTTCCTTTCAAGCGATTTGGAGAGCGACACTCGACCACAAAAAGAAGTCTTCGATAATGGGGCCAAAGGAATTCGATGAATCAAATTTAATTCCCCAAGAAAATCGCTGGAAATGAACAATTGTTGAGAATAATGAGGCGAAATCGCATTAGGTGCGGCGGCATCTGCGAAAGTCTCTAATTGTCAATGGCTAAATAATTGAGAGCCGAGAGCAAAAGGAAGCGAAAGGAGGGAAAAGCGAAACGGAACATAATAGCATTAAGGAAAAATCCAAATGAAAATCACTTTAAATGCTAAACAGCTGGTTGCCGGCCGAGGCGAAATAAAAACACATAAAGCGCCTTCGGCCCTTTAAGCATCCATTAAAAATTTAATAACTTTGGCCCGGGCCAAATGCAATTTTGAGAAATTTTCTAGCAAAATTAATTAGTCAAACAATCCATCAGGACGAGACCGGTGCCGGACCTTAACGTGGCCAGTGCCAGCAAATTATGCTGGCCACCCAAAGGCCGGTCCGGCAGCAGTCCACAAAAAAGGTACGAAATCCCGCAGAGAAGGCAACGAGAACGTGACCATCTACAGTTCGGGCACAGGATTTTTCATCCAAACACAGTCCTTTTGGCCCAGCTCACGTGCGTTGCCTAAGCTGGCAAAATATTGACCCGAACAAGACGAAAAAGGACAGGACAGGAAGAGAAATTTGGGTTACGGAGTGGGCGCAGACGTCCAAAGCCGAGTCCCAACACTTCAAAGGCCGCAACGAATGTAATTTTAATCAAAAATTGCTCAGCCCAAAGAAATCCCAATACAGGAATTCAAAAAAGGGTCCCGCTAATCCTTCTTAAAGAAGCAAGCCGTGGACTTAAGCTGGATATTTCAACGCATTTTATTTCCATATATTTATGGCACATTCAAGCACAAACAGAATCGCTAACTCTTAATGGAAAGTACAAATATTTCGCTAACTTACAAGACTCTGAGAGCCATGTCCACTTCGTGTTCAACAATTTTCTTGTTTAATCGACTTTGGTGCTGCGCAATCACGACCCGAAAACATTGACAGCTAGATGGAGCCATGTCCACAGACGAGGGACAACTAATTTTTAATGCAAGTCGCTCGAAAGATCAGCACCAGAGCCGGACACAAACAAAAACGGCATCGTTGAGAGCAAGTGGCACTGCTAATTGCACTCATTCACACGGCAAGCGACAACAAAGGCGGTCTGAAGAGGCATCCTGCAGAAGGTTGCAACAACATCAGTGGCAAGTCGAGGAGAACGAGTCGGAGCCGTCTCCTTGACGCTCGGAAACGGAAGCGTTAGTTGCAAGGATATGTTGCACTGCCGTACAATAGTTGGGGTTACAGTGGTACGAGATTGTTACTGAAGGTGCTTAAAGCTAAGAGTTCGCGGGGCTTTTACAGTATAAATTACCAAAGGGCTTACAATTTATAAGCAAACTCTTTAGACTTTAGTCTTTTTTTAAAAATTAAATGATTAATCTTTGTCGCAATAACATCAATTTGCCCCACTGTTCCAGCTACGATTGTGTGCACTGCAATTACGTGCCATTGAGGCAGCCCATTGTTAGTGCACTGCAGATAGCAAATAGTCGCCTCCCGAGCGGACTCCCTTCGGAGTCCGGCATTTACAGGGCCCCCATCTCCACCTCCGGCGTACTCTACTGTCATTGCCTATTTCCGGCGTAATTGTTATGCCAATTTTTAAGGGCCAGAGCCAGTGTGTGAAATTAAATGAGAATCAAATAAAGCCGGGGAGACCGAAAAGAACACATAAATGTGGTTAAATTCGCAGCGTTAAATGTTAACAGTCGATTTTCCAATGCACACAGCAGACACATAAAAATATCAACGCGTATTTGCGTGCTTCTTTCTTATCTACTTGTAAAAAAAAAGAGGAAAGCCCCCGGCAAACCCTTCCCTACGATAAGACCCTTCCTTTTTGGCCCATCAGCCGCTGACATTCCTCGTCATCATCATTCCGGCTTAGACTTTGGGGGAGTGCAAATTGACAATTTCTGTGAAATTGCACAAATACGAGCCTGTGCTCCAATTTTTTATGGCAAATTACCCAGCCGCATGTGTGGATGGCTAGGGTGGGCGTCGGCGGGCGTGGCTTTGGTAGGGTTTCGCTGTCACAGGAAAATGTCATAAAACCGTTTGGTTGAAGCTCCGTTACGGCAGGGTTTTTTATGATTGGTTTTTAGGCGGCTTTTCCCCTACCGAAAATGAGCAGCAAAAAAGGCAAAAAGAAAAGGGAAAAATAAATAAAATATAAACTGCGTTATGTTTATGCGCCAAAAAAGAAAAAATACGAGGAAAGCAGGAAAAGCTATCAGGACGTCATCAGCCAGCGTATAATTAAACATTACGCAAGGGCAATAAAAAGACGAGACAAAAAGAGGAGGATTTTGCAGCATTTTCAATGGTCATGAAAGGCGAAATAAAAATACGCAGCATATGTATTTACGATAAAAGAATGAATGCTGATTAGCCCGGAGTAAAAACCTTTTTTTTTTTTATGTTAATAAGCCATAATTAATTTTAAAATAACCCTGTAAGAGCATAAATAATATATATTTTAATATAACACAAAACTTCCGGAAGCAATTTGTATTGCCGATATTTCCTAAAGCAAAAGCGAAAACAAACATTATGAAAAACAAATTTATTCCTTGGTGAGCTGCACAGTTTCCCTTTGGCAGCTGTTGTTTTCGAGAAAAGTTTTCCTTATATTAAAAAGCAATTAAGCTGCATATAAGAGTACATAAAAGTTAATAAACAGCATACGAACGGAAGCCAAACTGCATAAACTCACTCATTTTATTAAGTTTTGTTCTTAGTATTTTTTGGTAATAATTTATTCAAAATAAAAAATGTCCCCTCCAGCATTTGTTTTCGATAGCGAAAACACTTTGGCATATTTGCGAAACTTTAAAAGCAATTAAAAAGTTTGTGCATTGCTATGATTTCCCCTTGCCACTCACCTTAAGGCCGAAATGAACTTTGCCGGGGCAGCAGCTGCTGTTGGCCAAGAAAACGGCAACATTAGGGCACACACACACACACACACATATCCATAGTATAAACATAATGATAAACATAATATGCCGCTGAGTGCCTGGAAGTATGCTTAATTCTGTGCAACTTTAGTGCCTTTAAGGTGCTGGCTAGAGGGGGTCAGAGAGGGGAAATGCCCTTAAGTGAGCGCTGGACGCTGGGAAACTCTCGGAAAACTTTCCTCCTTTTCATACTTTTCCTCCTGATTCCGCCGCCCCTTTGAATTGTGTTCCTTTCTCTAAGTGCACATGCCACAAACAACCTAAGCTGCTAGGCAAATGTACATCGAAATGCGAAATGGCAGCAGGACGAAAGTGCTCAAAGGAATGCCGGCTGAGGCGTTTATTTGCGTTTATAATGTGTGAGCTATTAAAATTTTAGAGGCTGTTAGTGAAGGGGCGTGTGGGAGTGTGGGCGTGTGTTCATGCCACTGCCACTGGCGCACTTGAATTAAAATTGTTTCTGCTGCAGCATAAAATGAAAATTAGTTGATTTTTTATACGCTTCGTGCGGCTGGCGCAAGGCTCTTAAAGCTTTTAGGGCAGCAGCAGCAGCTGCCACAAGAAAACATGGGAAAAATATATAAAAAAAAAAGGTCTTTTAAGTGAAAATTCTCACAACGCTTGTTTGGATTACATTCATATTCATATTGTTTGTATTTGTGTTGGCAAGCGTAAAGTGGAAATTAACATAAAACAGCGGCAACGCGGGTCGAATACTTAATGTCAAGCCGAAACCGGGATGCCCTCGAAAAAAATGCAGGAATTAATTGCACACAAGGATAGCAAACAGTTCTAAGATCTCTATGGGATACATATAAAATATTTAAGTTATGCAACTGCATTACCAACTCTGTCCATGGACTCTTTATCTACCCGCCCAGCCCTGCTCAGCTCGCAGAGAGCTTAACGAACCCAAAAGTCCTGGCTCTTTTATTTACTTTTATATAAATATTTTTTGCTGTAAGCTATGGCATTTTTTGCACCTCTCGGATTCAGCTGCAGCTTATTTTTGATGCATATTTTATTTTGCCATTGCATGCGTAATTTTATTTGCCGCCACGCCCTCCTCGCCCATTTCTCGATGGCGTTGTTGCTGCGGCTAGTTGCGGGCTCGTAATTCGCAGCGAAGGTATAAGTTTTATGACCATTGCCGCGATTTTTGTTGCTGATGCTGTAGGTGATGAAAAACCAGCTTTTTTCGAGCCAAATGTGGGGCTTAAAAAATAAATCTGTAAAAAGAGTTAAGTGCTTTAATATCTATTATGTGTAAAGGGAATCATAAATGTGACTGCTTTTTTAATGAGTTTCATATGCAAGGTAAAATGGAAAATAAGTATTAATATTTGTTATGGCTATCAAAGAGTATCGGTTACTATATAACCCAGGTAACACTCTCCTCTTGTCGAATATTCTAGCTATCCTAGAAAGCTGCAGATGACATCACAGTTTGGTTGGGTCTCCTTTGGCAGGTTGTAAAAAATTTATGCATTCTACAACAAAATGCTGCTTGTTGTCGCCACTGTGGCTGCACCTGGGCGGATTGTTGTCGTCGTCTCGCTGCCAGAATATGCACGGCAATGTGCCAAATTAAGTGCTCTGCCTGCCAAAAAGGAGCAGCGCAAAAACACGAGAAAAAACGGATCTCGACGGGACGGGGTCCTGTGGCAGGACGTCGCTTAAGTTGTGATGTAAATTTTAATTTCCACATGTTATGACATGTTCGCAGCGCCCCTTTGAAGTTTTCCCACAACTGCATGACTAATTCCGGGTTTCGGGCTTTAAAATGCCTACGGAATTTTAGTTCAAGTTTAGTTCTTAAATTTAACAAATGCAATTTTCAGCCCTTCGAAGTATCCGCTTTAAGTTCCTGGGCGTTGTCTGGCCTCACGTTGCCGACGGCAACAAGCAAATTGGAAAATTGCCATTTTAACGCAGCTGCTGATAAGTTTTTAATTAGGTTTAGGCTTATTAGGTGGTCTAGGTCATTAAACTGTGCGGTTTTAGAGACACTGACTACTTACCTAAATCGGCTAACTTAAATTTATATCGGTTGTTATACAAGGTTATTAAGTATTGTTTAAAAATGGCTTACAGATAGAATAAGCTATTATTTATTGTACAAAAACTGTTCACTACTAAAAGTAATTAGGGATATTTATTAGGGATAATTCCAATGTATATATCTCTTTATATAGAACCCCCGACAAATGCCAACCTGGAAAAACACTTCGCGTAATTAGCTCTTCCACTGGAAGTAAAAAAATCAAAGCTACCTAATAAATATCGTGACGGTATGAACTCAACCTTTCAATTTACACAATTAATTATCATGCATACGTCGTGTTGTAAAGTTAATGCTCACATGTAAATAATCCTCACCAGTCGTCAATATATCAAAGGGATTTTAGAGCAACCCGATATCGCAATCAATTCCTTATGAAATTTTCATTTGGTCGTGAGTGAAAGGTCAATTTGGTGTAAATGCCTATTGATTTTTTTTCGATCCAGCTAACGGAATGAAATTGAAATTATTTTCAATGACAGCAGTTTAGCAGGAGACGTGTCAATGCCTGGGCCTGTGAAAACATGGGATATGTGAAAAATAAAATAAATATTTTTCTAGCCCGGAATAATTCCAGCAGTAGCCGCAGAAGAAGGCAGGAGTTGAACAAATCTCTCAAATTGCCCAAGGCTGCTACGTTCATGTCATCTTATTAAATCACACAAGATAGAAAAAGTTTCTGGCCAGGATGCTGGAAGTTGGTGGGTGGAAAGTGAGTGCTTCACACACTGGCAGAGGTTCAACTGCCTCTTGGTCTCGACTGTCAAATCATTTTGTGATAAGGATATAACAAATGTGTACACTCAACACACAGACGCAAATGCTAGCCAAGATTTTCTATCTCGTGTCTATGTGTCTGCGTGTCTGCTTCATAACTGACAAATGAAAATGTCAAAAAATGTTTGCTGACAAGCCAACCAAATGAGAAAGAACATTTTCCATTTATCTCTGGGCTGAAAGTTGCGCAGAGAGACATTTCCGAAATTTAATTAAAATTTCGATTGGGCTTAAACGCACAGAAAACCAGCAGGAAATATCTATTGAATTGTTCAATTAGGCGAAAACCAATAAAAATATTTAAAGTTCGATTAGAAAAAATGTAAAAAATGGATATTCTGACCTTTCAGTAGTTTATCATGAAAACTTCTTTATCTCTTAATCAGTGTCATTACATTTACCTTATTAACAGACTGCCAATGTTTGTAAGTCAGGGCCTAAAGGATCCCCACCTGTCCGGTGTATCATTACACACAATCTCGGCTTCAATTTCAGGCTAAGCACCATACATTTGAGTGAAAGCCGAAAGCAGCTGGGCCAACATTAGGCCATAGAAAGTAGGTGGCCATGATTAATGTTCGGTTATTAATAATGTCGTCCTGTCGGCCGAAAAACAGACTTCAGGTGCCTGCCAAATCAAGTCAATTTGCTGGAATCCGTAGGCGAGTATCCATTACGCATTTGCATTGGTGCCAGACGGTTCGTATTTAGCCCAAACCGAGTGAAATTCAAGTCCGTTCATAGTATTTGACGTGGGAGAAATGGCAGCTAATGAAGCAGTGGAATCTTTTTAGGAGCCGCCTTTGTTCGACCAGCTCATCTTGGGTTCCCAGAATCAGAGTCGCAATCCAGGGCTTTGTTTTATGTTTATTTACCACGTAGAGCGCAATTTCTTGGTGCGCACAATAAACCTGCATTTAAGTTAATTTTCCTGTAATTTATCTGTTATTTAACTAAGGCGGCCATCGTGCAATATGTTGCATGATTTATGCCTGACATTTTCAATTGTTTATGGCTCTCGTTTCCTGCTCAGCAGGTCAGGTCTGCCTTTTGTTTTTCACTTAGATTAATTTTGACAAATATAAATGTCAGGCTGGTCCATGGGGAATTTAATGAACTGCCCTCATAAAAATATGAATAATAAGCAAATAATAGCGGGGACAAGGTGGAAACATAATGAGGCGCCTTAATGGGGCCAGCAAATTATTGGGATTATATCAACAAAGCGACCAATCCATTTCCATCCAATTAAAGTTGGACAATGCCCACTCAATCCGCACTCTCGCTGTGTCAATGTTGTGAGTGCGATTTCCATTTCATTTTTATCCAGGCCGGGATATATATTTACATAACAGCGATATCGATTCGAGTAAAAAGAGTGCCGTAATTAGCTTGTTGTGGCCCTCGATTCGCTTTTCAACTGAAATCCAACCGATCCGATTCGATCCGATTCATTATGCAAGAAAACAAACACTCGAATAATTGAGAAGCCTCGTTGAAATGCGAACTGCAGCTGCCTGCGAGAACTATTAAAAATAAATCAGCCGGCTCAGACACAGAAACTGCCTGGCTGGCGAGCTTATTATTGGGAATAAATTACCACTCGGCTGCGTTTAATTTATGGGTCTATGTCACGCAGATAATGAGCCAAATTATTTTCAATTTATTTGTGTGTTAATCGCACGAGAGCCAAATTAGTTTGACTGTAATCACAGAATACATAATGCTTGCAAGGATTAAACTAAAATATTTGAAAGTTACATTTTCGTTAGTTTAATCGCATTTTACAATTCGCCAATCGCGTGGGATCGCGGCATTTTAATTAATTTTACATTGACAGAGAGATAATGAATGACTAATCGAAAATTGCAAAATGGCTTTTCACAAAATTTATTGTGTTTTATTTTAGTTAAGGTCTTTATGGCTGTCAGTGATATATTTTCCTAGTAAAATTACATAAGATTATAACAATAAATAAAGTCAGACCTTCTTTCTAATCCCTTCTTAATATCTTTTTTAATTTTCTTTCAGAAACCAGCATTTAACAACATACAAAACAACTTCGACAAGAACACGCGGCAAATGCATTACATTATAATTTCATTAAGGACAAAAGCCTTTCTCTGCCGGCAGTGAAACAACGTTGCCAGGAGATAAAACCAGGGTAGAGCTGAGAAAGAGAGGAGAAGAACTGAAAGCCTAGAAGCAGGAACGGCGAAAGGCGTGCGGAGAAAGTCAGAAAGCCGCAAAAGGGCGACAATAGCCCCCGAGCCCATTGCCTACTTCTGGGCGCTGTCAAGCGAAAATCAAGAGCCTGGCATTTTTATGAAATTAATACAAAGGACACTGAAGAAGAAGTAGAAGTGGAAGCGGAAGTGGCAGCCATGACAAAAGCCCCAGCGACAGGACAATGATGGGCGGCCCACCGATAGCGATTAAAGTGGGAGACGCGCTGCTTTTATGGCCCGACACTGCTCGAGTAGACGTGACAGCCTCCGATCGGCTAATAATATTTACCCGCGGAAAAAACTCCACGGCATAATTTGACATGCCAACGTGAGCCAGCTGGTGAGAATATTTACCCAAGTGCTACCAAGAACCATAGAACGAAACTTAGAAAAATCTCTGAACAAAAGGACGCTAGCCAGGAGGCACTTGAGACAATGAGTGGTCTGCACTTTTTGATAGCGCTGCTCGCACTTTTAGCCCTAACTCGGGCCTGTCCGCCCGAGGTGTGTGTGTGCAAATGGAAGGGCGGCAAGCAGACGGTGGAGTGCGGCGGCCAGCAGCTCTCCAATCTGCCCGAGGGCATGGATCCGGGCACTCAGGTACTGAATTTTAGCGGCAACACCCTGCAGGTCCTGCAATCGGAGCGGTTTCTCCGAATGGATCTGCTCAACCTGCAAAAGATCTATCTATCAAGGAATCAATTGATTCGGATACATGAGAAGGCCTTTAGGGGTCTAACAAACTTAGTCGAACTGGATCTCAGCGAGAATGCGTTGCAGAATGTCCCTAGTGAAACTTTCCAGGACTACAGCTCCCTGATGCGCCTCTCGCTCAGTGGGAATCCCATCAGGGAGCTGAAGACATCGGCCTTCCGCCACCTGTCCTTCCTCACGACACTGGAGCTGTCGAACTGCCAGGTGGAAAGGATTGAGAACGAGGCCTTCGTGGGCATGGACAATCTCGAATGGTTGCGATTGGATGGCAATCGGATAGGGTTCATTCAAGGCCCCCATATACTGCCCAAATCGCTGCACGGCATCAGCCTGCACAGCAATCGGTGGAATTGTGACTGTCGTCTTCTGGACATCCACTCCTGGCTGGTAAACTACAACATCCCGTTGGCCGAGGAGCCCAAGTGCATGGAACCGGCGAGGTTGAAAGGTCAAGTGATCAAGGGCTTGCAGCGGGAGCAGTTAGCCTGCTTGCCAGAGGTCAGTCCCCAATCGAGTTACACGGAGGTGAGCGAAGGTCGGAATATGTCTATCACCTGCGTGGTTAGGGCCATTCCGGAACCCAAGGTCCTGTGGCTTTTCAATGGCCAAGTGATGAGCAACGACAGCCTGATGGACAATCTGCACATGTACTACTATATCGATGAGACCATCGGAGGAAGTGGAGCCGAGGAGAAGCGCAGCGAGATCTTCATTTACAACGTGGGTGCCGAAGATAATGGTACCTTCTCCTGCGTGGGTCAGAACATAGCTGGCACCACCTTCAGTAACTACACTCTGAGAGTTATAATCAAGGAGCCTCCGGTGGTGAATGAGGTCTCGTTCCCCAGGGACTACATGAACTACATAGTGGCCAGCAGTGCGGGAGGTGGCATAATCTTCGTGGTGCTGCTCTGCACCATTGTGGTCAAGTGCAAGAAGACCTCGGAGCCAGCCAAGCAGCGCAAGAAGTGCGATCAAGTAACGAGTATTGCCGGTGGCACGGATTCATCGACGGGAAGCACCCAGGACACGGGCATGGGTATGATGAAGTGCGCCTCGATATTAAATGATGGCGGGGATAGCTTAAACGGAAATGCTGGTCTCCTGTTGGGCGATACACTAACACCCACCAAGGCGGCGAATGGGGCAGCTGGCGGAGGCATAATCCTGGGAAATCAGATGAAACAAAACCTCCTGCTCTACGCCACTCCGAATCCCGCACAGCAGCAGCTTCAGCTTAATGTTAACTTGATGGGAACGGGACCAGGATCTCCACCTCTACTCCTGAGCAATGGTCATGGGTTGGCGGCAGCCTACTGCTCTCCCCCTGCATCGCTGAGAAACTACCAGGAGAAGAATCCGGACTTAGTCAACGATGCGGAGAGTGTGAAGCACAAGCTTAAGACGGCGGTGAGCTTGGACGGTGCCGGGGAGTATGAGACGCAGAGTGATTGCGGTCAGTACGAGGGCTGCTATCAGCTGGCTGCTGCTCCACATCCGCATCAGCACCCTGGGCATCCGCACCCACATCCGGGACATCCGTTGATGGGACGCTTTGCCCAGGCGATGACCACCTTACCGCGTGGCATACAACTGAAGCCGGCTCCCCATCAGGTTGATGTCCACCTGAATCCGGTGTGTTTCCTGGGCCAGGATGGATCGTTTGCCTACGATTACAGCAGTGCTCACCTGGTGCAGCAGCCACCGCAGCAGCAACAGCAACAACAGCAGCAGCAACAGGTGCAACCAGCCGCCAACTTTTATCGGACGTTGCCACATAACAGGTTGCACAAGCAGCAACAATTTCAGGCGGCGGCAGCGGCAGGCGGAAATGTGGGTGGTGGCAACCCTACCTTACGTTACAGCCTCGAGGCCGAGTTCATTCAGAGGGGGCCGACGGTGAGCTACGAGAAGTACCAGCTGCCCAATGTGCGCTTTACAGCGGAAGGTTATCCGCAGCAGCAGCAGCAGCAGCAACAGTTGCAGCTGCAACAGCAACATCAGTTCCCCTCGCCGCCAGAGGGCTACAAAAGCGATCTGGCGATGATGCCGGCGCCGTTCCAACAGTGGCCCAGCTGTTTGCCCGGCTACCGCTTCGCCCAGTCACCCACCAGCCAGTCATCGGTTGCAACACCACCTGCCGCAGTGGTGGCCCAACCTCCACCACCCGTTGTCTCATCAGCAGCAACCACACAATCCACGGCCACATCCACCATTCCGGAGTTGGATGAAAGTGAAGCGAGTTCGCCGCGTCTCGAAGAGGCTGCCGGGTCAGCAGTGCCACCTGGCGGCGAGGAGGAGAGCTCCGATACCGGGAAACTCAAACAGCTTAATGGCCCCTTGGCCGACAGTCCCGACGAGGGATACGTGGGCGACGGTCAGGAAACCAGCGACATTTGACCCGGCCAGCAGCCAGCAGCCCGGGATGAAGCGGCCTTAGACGATTCAGTGGCTCTGTAAATGGCCAGGCTGATCACCAAACCACTCATAGCCTAAGTTCACTCTTCACTTGTTTCCGTCCTCCTGATTTTACTTACTTTTCCCTTTTTCTGTTTGTTGGTTTGCACGCAAAAAAATACAAAAACAAGCAAACAAAAGGCAGACCCAAGTTTAACCTAATAATTGGCAGAAAGAGAGAGCTGGCAATGCGAGTCCGAAAAGGAGAAGGCCCAGAAAACCAAATAAAAGAAGCGCAGAAGGAGAAAATCTCGGGCAAACCGAAGTTCAAATACCCAAGGATGAATGTTGATTTCTCAGAATTTTGAAAGGATTACTGCACGTTTACCTTAGCTGTAAATTTTAAAAAATTGGCTTAAATCGAAAAATATGATTTTTAAGCCCAATCAACCAAGAAATTCTGAAAGGTCAAGGTCGTTTTACCCTTCTTTTAGAAACCATGTAAAAATGGAAAATTTCAATTTAAGATAACATTTGGTTTACGCCTATTTACAGAACAGTTAACCATAAATCATGTTTTTAATTTTTCTAAATTCAAAAGTCCTTCCAAGAGTCACCACTTTCTCCCAGGACTTTTTGCGTTCAGGGTATTCGGCAGAACAATAGGCGGACCTAACCTAATAAAGCCGAAAAACAAAGTCGCCGCTAAACAAAAGCCTCTTGTCGTTGTTTGTTTCTGTTTGCTGCGTGCTTCGTGCTTCGAGTGGCAAGCTGGCAGCATTTTATTTCCGCTGATGTAATTGAAAAACTTTTTCATTTAATATAAAGTTTTCAGCAGCTTCCCCGCAGCACAATGGCAGAAAAGAAGGCAGCGAAGGCAAAGAAATCCCAAGCCTACTAGACTAGACATATGGGGGGTTTCTAAATGTGTGCTTGTATGTCGATTGAGTTGTCGGTCTCTCGGAGGCGTTGTTAGTTGACAATCGACGGGGAAGTCCCAGGAAGGCCCAGCCCCCTTTCGAGGATCCACTTCACGGGGTTCCGAGTCGGTGGCTCACTTCAGAGCCAAGTGGCATGTGTTTTCGCCATGGCGACACCTGCTCTCCATGACACAAAGGACTCCAATCTCAAGGACCCGGCTGTTGAACTGTTGAACCTTTCACAGCAAAGGGCTAAGTCGAGTATTCCGGCCGAAAATCGCGAGTGGCATTAAGGGCTTCCCCTTTGTAGTGTGCTCTAGTTTATGAAATTTTAATTCGGGCCACATCCGCTCCAATGTTGCATTTAAATAATTTATCGCATTTATTTTCCACTGAATTTTCCCTGGGTCCTAAGCAAACCTTTCGTCCTTCCACACTCACACCCACACCCATACCCATCCTCAGACTTTAATTCTCCCGCCTTAAGTTTGTTGTATCGAATCGAACAGACATGAAGACAAGTGTTTCCGGGTAACATTAAAGTAGATATCGTAAATTAGAACGGCTTAACATTGTAAGAACTAACTAAATATAGGATAACCCCAACCGTTTGAGACTTGTATGTAAATGTAGCTATAGTAATCGTTTAAGCAGAGCCCAAGCTTTCCCTTTTAACGTAAATGTTCTGTAAAGTGTTCAAGACTTTTCCACTGTAACATAAATGAAAAAGAAAACGGAGATTGGAAAATGCTTGCAAAGTATTTTGAGCAGTGTAAGAAACTAAAAACATACAATTAGCAATAGCTAAAAAGCATATGAGGAAGCGAGGGCAGAAGCAATCATTTAAGCACAATATGAAATATTGTAAATTGCATAAATAAATCATTAGGGTTAAGGACAATGCAAACACTAACACCTGCAGAACACACACTGACACACACGTACTCGGAATGATTTGTGTATGTAGCGAATGATTAAGTTTTATTTTCACCAAGTGAGTTAGTTGGCAAAGTGCACCTAAAGGAATATAGCAGCAGAAACTAAATTAACAAAGCGAAAAATACCACAAGACAAAAACATTTTAGCCTAGCAAACTGTTTAAATCTCAGCCCAAGAACACACACACACACACACCACACACACTCGAAGGTATATTAAACAAAAGGATTGCCTGCAGGCAGAATAATTTTAAATATTATATGGCATACACTACAATATAAAGAGAATGTTTAGCATTAAGTTAATTGTTAGGCAAGGCAGAACATATACGCATAAACCGAATAAATGGCCCATAAACGGTCGCAAAACATTTAAAAAGATAACAAAAACACACAGAGAGAGAGAGAACAACATTCAGATGGACAATGGGAAGACACACAATCTAGTTATAAATTAATTTTCTAAGTTAAATTAAAATTAAAATGCATAAAGATAATAACAGAAGCAAAGTGTAAAAAGGAAAAGAGAAAAATTAAACCGAATAAAACGCATTAAACTGAAGAATTTAATAAAAACTAATTTATGTCGCCTTTTATTTAAGCCAACAAAGAGGATGCAAACCATTCCAGCGATTGAATATTAAATAGACTGGCGGATAAATGGATCCTTTTTTTTTTTTTCTTTCCAGCTCCAGGATAATGCAGTCCTAACGACGAATGGCGTGGGAAATGCAAATGCGTCGCTAGGTAGGCAACGCAAAAAATCCATCTAAAGCTGGGCGGAATGCTGAGATAGATGTGTTGGAGTATTGAAAAGAAATTAAATGGGAAATGAATGGGGTTGGGTGTAAAGAAAAGAGAGTTGGAAAGTGCAGTTAAATGCCTTTTGTGCTGATTAAAAGAAAGACAGCCTTAACTTATAGCAGCAGTAAAAAATATAATCAAACTGAAAAACTTAAAAAAATCAGCAAATCAAACTCGATTAAGTTTAATTATTAAATAGGATAAGAGGCTAACTTGCCCCAAAGGCCACACCACAAAGTACTCACAAATTCAAACATCTTCTAGTGAGGGAAAATGAAATTGAAAACTCTGAGGGCATATTAAGGCCAACAAAGTTAAATTTTAATAACTGAATTAAAGCAGTGAGGTGAAATGTAATTATCGTAAGTCAAAGCCAACTCTGGGCTTTAGTAAAATCCTACCAAAATGCAAACGCCTTTGGCATATGTAATGACAGCTTAACACGAACAACAAAACCCGTTGCAGCACAAGGTTATTTGCAGGCCTCAAGATGCGCACATCACGCATACGCAGTGTCTGCCTCAAAATGAGCACATCAAGGCGCGGCAAGGTCACAGCAGCCCGGCTCAAAGTGAATGCTAACACAAGGCCCGGACTTAAAACCCAGACCCGGGTCCGGGCCCGGGCCTGGGCCCACTGACGCATTATACGTTTCAGTGCGCAATAATGTCATTAAAAGACGAAAACGGAGCACCGAAAGGAAGGCACAACTGGGTCAGTTAATGCAGCCAGCCAGTTGTTACCTCGACCTGACATTTATGAGCAGCTGTAGAAAGCTGTAGATAGCTGCCCCGAGGCGAAAGACACTTTCCAGCGTCGAGCAATTAAGAGCAGGGTTTAAAACCGGCTCCTCACCAACAGAAGCAGCAAAAGCACCAGTGGCAGCATCAGCTCCACATGAGTGTCGAAATTTATTGGAAATGCCTTAAGCCCGCACACCCAAAAGACGTCTAAAGCCGGCAAAAATATGGCCACGAAAGTGGTTGGGGATAAGGAGAACTTGGTGGTTCTCTCAGGAACGGCAGCCACATCGTTGACAGCACCAGAGAGAAAAACCAAAGCCAAGCAGGAATTGCGGCAACGGCATCAAAATCAAAGACGAGCACCCAGTTCCGACCAAAAACCAAAGTCAGAGGCGCGCATAATTAATGTAGGCATAAAAACAAGTGACTTGTAAATATTGCCAAGGCAATGCACAGCATGCCCATACACACACACCAAACACCCCATACCATACCGAGTATCTTTGGGTTGCGAATATGGCTGGGCGAGTGCCTTCGGTGCGGCTACTTACAAAGTGGCAAGTACGAGCAAGGACTGCGTGGCTGAGGTTTCCAGGATACTAACAGTGGGACCAAGTTGTATCTGGAATTTAATGAGTCTTACAAGGGTTTTTAAGGAATGTTCGGTTATTTTTACGTCAATTGGATTATGTTAATAATAAAGTGTATTTTATATTTCATAAGTGATTTTCTATAAAAGCTACTATACAGATATACAGATATACAGATATACAGACTCTAACTTTCATCCCACAGTGCATCATCTAAGTTTCGCTTTGGTGGTATGGCGCTAGAGTGGGCAAGACGCAGAGCCACTTAAAAGCGCACACAAAGCCACAGCATGTGAGGGTGTATCTCGGTTGTTTATGTGTGCGAGAGATGGCCGATCTCCCACCCCTGCTCGTCCTTCTGGCCGCTTGCCTGCGTTTATATGGTCTAGTGATTGTGACATTGTAGCTACAATTACAAGCGGAAGTGACGCACATCAACGCACAAATATGGCGGCTTCTATCTTTGCTTTATGTATGGCTAATGCGCCACTAAAGCTGCGCACAAATTGGGCTTATCGTATGGTTATTCCAATTCTATTTTATGCCCCAGCTCGACCCCTCTGCCCAACCCGGCCAACAACATCAAACATTGTGTGAAAAATGTTGAGTCAAAGTTTGTGGGCATTGGGGCGGAGAAGATTCAGCCAAGTTGGCTAGTTTGTCTTATAAAGTTATTAACCAAAATTAATGTTTGTTATAAAATTTGCTATGCGGTTCGGAAGTGCTTGTGCATAAAATAAACGATTCGGGCAGTCGATATATATATGTTATGTATATATCCTTGTGAGATAGTGTGGTTTACGGCCACAAGGAAGGCAATCAGAGTCATGCATAAGTAAACCATCTCGGAATGGCAGGTGATTCATGAAGAACTTTGTTGGTCATTAGGTTGAAAGAGATTAGGCGTTGAGCTGGCTTAATATGCCAATTAAATATTAATGCCGGCAATACATAAATTTAAGACTTTCAACTAAAACTTGCAATGCTCAAAACTTTGGCCATAAGTTCTCCACTATTTTCAAGCACGTTTTCCCTGCCGTTGAGAAACTTAACCAATTTCAAATCCCTGACATCAAATGTGCCTTTGCCAACTTCCTTCATTTATATGGCTCGTTTCGGGTTGTGCCGTAAAAAGAACGGATCCGGGTCTTTTGTCACAGGTTCCATCGCAGAGTCGGAATTAAATATTCGCATTCACATTCACGCATGCATGCACATTAATTTGCATAACTAATAATGCCGTGCCAACGAAAAATGTACAAAAACTTTCAGTGTCCCAAGCAAAAGTGGACTCTCGAAATATGTCAAACTGCAAAACTCGGCTGACAAACAATGGACAGGGCCGAAACGTGCCCGGCCACGAATCGAGCAGCTGCGGAGATGTCTTCCAAATTAATTCAAACTCATAAAATATTGACTATAAACAGACTTGGCCTGCCAGCTGGTCCGAAGATGATGTGGGATGGCCATTCATCTTGGAAAACCTTACACGTATTTCGTCCTTGGTGTCCTCCTTTTTGGCTATGTATTTGTCTAGTTGTCAATTTTTAATGTGGCTGCTTGACAAATCAATTTTGCGAGACTGCAACAAATGAAACGAACAAAGGACTTCTCGGGAAAACTTTCTATTTGCCAGATCCGGCACACAAAGAGCAATGTCAACGTCTTTAGGATAATTTGATTCGGATCTCTCTTTCGGCCCCCTCACTATTTTGCCATATTGATGGAATTTTAAATTTGTTTTGCCAGGCAACGTCCATTGACTGGCAATTAGAATAATTTGGCCAGCTGTTGCTACAACTCGACTGGGTCTCACTTCGACTTGGACAACTCCTGGCTCCTTGGCCATTCTGCTGGTGATTACACCAGAATATTTGCCAAAATATTTAATGGTCACACTTTGGACTCTACCAGCAAATAGGATAGGATTGCATAGTTGAAAGGGTAAGGTATATGCGAATATAGGATACCTTATAAATAATAATGAATAAGAATGAATATTAAATGGCTCATTGCCCTTTCTAAAGTGTAAGTTACTTTCTGAGCCCTCTGAAAAGATTTCATAAGGTTCTAGTTCTCATTCTCAAAACTTACCAATGCCAATATGAATAGTCATGGAGCACTTACCCCAAGGTATTTTCTCTAAATTTGACAATTTACCATCAGACTGTAGGTGTAGTAGTTTGTGAACTAAATTCTGGCAAAACATATTTTAAAGGAAAAGTTAAGTTCAGCACTTCCTTGCCTTTAACACTTGCCATCTCTTATGCTTATCTTTGGCCAAATACCGACCCAATATTTTCTCTTAACACACACAAATCCGGCCCAACGCCCTCGAACCCTTTTGCAAGGATACTTTGAGCATTCTCTAAACACAAATCACCAAATAACCAAACAGGTTTTCTGGTCAAAGCCAAACGTACACACACACACACACACGCTCACCATTACTCCATGCGTATTAAGTGTAATTAACTTGGCCAGAACTTTGGCTGGATCTAAGATGGCCCGAAGGCCTCTGGTAAGCTTTGTTTGTTTATATCCATCCTTTGTTATATAATTTAAATGGATTTTGTGGCTGTTTTAAAGATAACTATTGCAGTATCTTGGCCATAATAAGTCTAAGCTGGGCATGTGGTTTCCTTGCTTCCTTCCATTTCTTTTTTTTTTTGTGTTTTGGTTTTGGTAGGGGTTTTTGTAATTTATACAACTTCCGGCTGACCCAGTTCTTGAGGCAGAGCGCTAAAGCGATTTACGAACAAAACTGCTTTGGGCGGCCCGAAGCAGTTTAAGCCAAGATATAACAATTACTTTTCACTTGCAATTGAATCCTAATCGCTCTCAGTGGCAAACAAAAATATAACATTTTAAGGCAAAAACATAGTCCTTGATGATCTTACAAGTTTGACACTCTTCTTTTTTTTGGCCCACATTGACAATTCAAAAAAGCTCAACACTTTGCTGCTGCGAAAAATCAATTTATATGTTAATTTGTAAGCAAAATCCACAACGACAAGGGAAAGTGTGTGAAAGCTTTTGGCCCACCTTCCGTTTTTCAGTACCCCTTCTCCCGCCACTCCCCCACAACATTGGCAAACAAAAATATTCACTCACGCAACACCGAAAAAGTAAAGAAAAAACAAGAAAAAAAAACCCAAAAAGTTCAACAAAGTGTTGTAGGTGCCAAAACTGACATTTGCCGAGCCAATATCTGTGTGTGTGTTAGTGCCAGGATGTGTGGGTTGCGGAGGAGGTTCTGGCAAAGGGGCGGACAGGAAGAGACACAAGTTTTAGCAGGCAGCTGTAAGCCATCAGTTGGTAGAACAACATGACAGCCCTGAAAGGCATCACTTTGGGCCAGGATGCATACGCACCCAGCAAAAGAGAAGCATATGAAAAAAATAAATTTTCAACGATTTTAAGATGTTTAAAAGCTGTATTTATTCATAAATTATTCATTATAGTCAAAAGTTAAAGAATTAAAAATCAAAGAACTTTTTCCTTATGAAAATAATGTTAAAAATGAAGTAACAAAAATGTTTCTTTATTTTTGTATTCATTTATTTGTACAAATGCTGAAACCACCTTTAACTCCCATTTTAACATCGAAACATCAGAAAAAAACCTTCTGTCCTATCTGGTTTTCATTGTCTATGTTTTTCCTGCCCTGTTTGCCACAACAACTGCAACAACTATAAAATATGGCGCAAGATCAACCGAAAAAAAACCTCGGACAAGTTAAACGGTAAAAGGGATGGCAAAAATATGGTTAACTTTAAAGCATTTTATTAAGCGTTACCCTTCAAGGGAGCGCAAAAAGGTCGCTCATAAATCTCGGCTGTGGAAATACCTACGATTTTTGTATTGTCTTCTAACTTTTGGCTTTTGAATCGGACGGCAACCGTTTAAGCCATGTCGAGTTATCCTTAGTCCGGGTAAACAACTCGGGCCATTCTCATCTGCCACGCCCCCGCCCAACGATCCCATCGTACCACTTGCCGCCCTCATCCTAACCCAGCGCATTCGCACAAAGTTCAAGATTTAGATGCGTTAAGCGTTATTTATGGCCGCAAATAAATAAAGCTTAAACCATACGCAATGCCTCATTGTGGCGTTGAAAGTTTTCGACGTTCATTCCAATTTGGATGTGTGTCTGCGTGTGTGGGTGAGTCCTTTTCGCATCGTGCATGTGTGCGTGCGTGTATGTGTGGAAAGGATATTTCGTAGGGCTGTGGGTGCCCTGTCTAATTAGGAAATGTTCGCAGGCGACATCGCAACCGGAATAATAAATTCGCATTCAAATGGTCAGATAAGTATGGAAATGCTTTAGCTCGACTTTTCCTTGAATACCAAATCAATTTAATTAGGAACATTTACAAGGCTTAAAAATATGCAAATTGGAGAGTATCGAGATGATCTCATCTTAGCTCTTCCTTGTAATAAACGGCCCAAGTCACGAGATTTAAATGCCTATTTAAATTTCCGTTTAAAGTTTCATATTTTCCACCTGTCAAACAAATTGACGTGCATTATTGACAAGACAGCGGCAAAGTAAATAAAAATATTAATTGGTCAGCTAAAAACAAGCTCTTCATAAATTGCCATTGCCAGCTTGTGCATTCTATGGTAGTTTGAAAAAAAAAGAAAACACGAACAGACAAAATCTCTTGAACAGGTGCATTATGAAAACACAAACAGACCGCACTGTTGTTTGAACTAATTAATTTTGAAAATTTAAATTCACGCCAAGCTAATTACACAAACTCCATTGAACGCAAACAAAAACAGAAATGATCGTCTGGCAGGGCCAAAAAAAAAAAAAAAAAAAAAATAGTAGACAATTACAATTACGAGCGCATGGCTGAGCAGTCAATAGAATCGATACAAAATTGTTAATTAAATTCTGCCCAAAATGAACTGCGCCCGGCGCTGAGCGGCAAATCAAATCAACTGCCGATGGACCATATTAAATAGGATGCCGAATTCCAAATCCATATTTACCCGTATGCTCCCCAAAATCTGGCCAGGCCGCAGAGGCAATCTGTTAAATTTACCTTGTACCCGGCCTCCCGATAAAATGCCAGCGACAAATGCCGTGTTTGCCCGCCGTTATTATGTTTGCCTCCCCCAATTTTTGAGTGCCGACATCGCACAGTTTGACGAAATTACCATAAATAAATTTTAGATATTCCTGCCCGCCCTCACCTCACCGCACAAGGGAAGCCAAACATTTCTGATGTTCCATCGGCATTGGCAAAT
Organism: Drosophila eugracilis; assembly: GCF_018153835.1. Lineage (NCBI taxonomy): Eukaryota > Metazoa > Arthropoda > Insecta > Diptera > Drosophilidae > Drosophila > Drosophila eugracilis. The sequence goes on along the minus strand of NW_024573311.1, from coordinate 3,222,871 downwards.
TTGTCAAAAAGGCGTGTGTGTGGCAAATATTATTGAGTTTTTGCCCAAGTCGCATGAGCCGGGGCCATACATTTTGCAACATTTCGCGACTACGCGGAAATTGCAATTAGAGCCCGCGCTGCGCATAAATAACGTTCAAATTGTTGTGTGTGTATTCCGGACTTGGGGAAGCTAAAAAAGGGTTATATAGAATTGGAAATACCGAGTGATTCATGCCAAATAACTAGGTAGCTATCAGAACTTTCTCTACTTTTATACCTTATACGATTCCTATTTTCACTTTGATTAATATCCAATTGATATCAGCTAATCTCTATTGGCACATCTCTTAATACCATCGAAGCTCTTCATTTGCCTTGCTTTAAAATGCTGTTCTTCATTAAGCTTATACTTTATGGTGTGTATCCCTGTCCAGTTTCCACTCATCCCATCCAACCTGGCGTTTCCGATAGAGGGAGTCCGGATTTGGACAGTTGGCCTGCGCATCAGTGAGGCACATAAATTATACAAACAAACTGAACGCAAAAGGCAAACAAAATTGTTACGGGCCATGGCAACGCCATAAGAATCGAAATAGGGTTTACTGGGATATTGGCAAAGGCTGGGATAAAGTGCCATGGAAATGGGCTTGGCTCGGCAGAGCCATCAGCGGCATAAAATGAAAATCCAAGCGGCCCTTGTCAGCATGATTAATGATGACGTCTATAAAGGCTGCCCCGCTGGCCAGCGGCCAAGGATAGAATCGCTTTCTTTCCGGATTCCGGGCTCCGGGCTCCAGGCTCTTGCAAAGTGTCCGTGCTAATCCACATCATGACTGCAAATAATAGAACTTAATCTATTTTCAATATGGCAAGCGGCAGCGCAACACAAATTAAGAACTCATCAATTTTTAATGCCGCTCTGCATGGGGGAGCTAGAGATGGGCCAAAGTTTCGCCCACGACGGGCTCCACTTGAAAAATACACCCCAGGGAATTGCTCGGAAGTCTCCGTCCGACAACTTTCTTTGCTTTCTCCTCGAATCCAGAGGAGAATCCAGAGTGGGTGGGTGGTATGCAGCTTGTCTTGACCAACAAGAGGGCTTAAGGTTATATTTTAACAAACAACATAAAAGTTTCACACTTTCCCTTGTTATTCCCGTTGTCCTTGAGGGTGTTGATGTTGTTAGACCTTAAAAACTGAAATTAAATCTGCTAAAGTGTTTTGCCAGGAAGGCATCAAGGAATTTAAACCAAAACACTCACACACACAGCCTAATTGAATCAGAAAGTGCAAGAATATTCTAGAAAGGCTTTCTCTTTAACAAAAACATATTCTGTTGGGTGTGAGTATTTTTTAACTTAATTTGACTAAAAGATATAGGGCTGGTGATAAAGGATTAAAATCTTGCAAATTTAACTGAGTCTTTAAGGGAAATACTACGTTAGAATACGGAACTTAAAGAGCTAGCCCTGCACTTTCATTTATTCCATGACAGCAACTCTAATTAGCAGTCGTCCACTCAACACTTCAAACAAATCCGATCATCTGCCGGCTAAGCGATTTTAAAGTCGCAAACTGCAAACAGTTGTTGTCACAATATGCCGGGATGTAATTGAAGGCCCTGGACACGGGAAACTGAATCGCGCAAACAGAGGGCCCCAAATTCAGCGAGCTGCTGATCAACCGCCAACAGCAAACAGTCGGCAAACGCAGTACGGGCACCAATCCCAGTGGCCTGAAATGACAGGCCCGTCGTACACCTCTTTGTCCTTCTCTAACTTCTCTTCCTCGGGCAGATGTTCACAGGATGCTAGATGTACAGATACAGATACAGGCGGAGATACAGATACAGTTACAGCTACAGATACTGCCACCGACACAGGACCAACATACTGCTAAACTAATTAACTAAGCGCAGCTGCGGCGACGTCACCTTCAGAGCAACTGTCGTCGACCACATCGCGTCTGTTGCCGGGGGTCAGGATTTTTTTCCGCCTCCCTGCTGCACAAGTGCGTGCTGCAGCCCTGCGAGGGGGGAAATTAGAGTTATTGATTTTCCCTGCCATGAAATAAATAAATATATTCGGAAGAATTTAATCCTTAATGAAGTGGAATGGATAAAATCAGTTCGATCCCTGATAGGTTCTATGAAATGGTAACGGAAATCCCAATAAAGGCTAACAGTTTCCGGACTCTAACAGCTCACCTCGCATTGACTTCCGTTGGTGTTTTTGTGAGGCGGACATTAGGCTCGGGCCTGATGCAGTGGTTTCGGGCGACGGCAGTTTCCAGTTGCCAACTCTGCACTCACTTGTTTGGCAATTAATTTGCCGGCGTCTGTTATTTCTTTTCGCCGGCATGAGTGTTTGCAATCTAAACACGGTTATTCGCTAATTAGCAAAAAACAAGCACACAGATACAATTCCGGGGAGTGAGCCGGTTTTCGCAGCATTTCCCTGTGGTTCTGTGTTTGTTTTCGGAGGTGCTTGGCCTCGTTGCCATTTATTGGCGCATCCCCAACCGCCGGATTCCTTTTTTTTCGCACTCTCGCATAAAATTAGGTCGTCTTGTAATTAGCTGCTGTTGCTTTAATTTTAGCACTTCACGGTTTGTTTTTCACATTTTCCTTTTTTTCCCTGAATGTTTATTTTAAATGACGTCGCGAAATGCGCTGCAATTGCTGGGACGGCTTCAAGAGCTGGGCGTAAAAAAATTCTAAATTAAGCCTGCAAGTGGGTGGCTAATACGATGTCTTAATTAGTGTGAATTCACGCTGCACTGACTTATTTTCTAATTGCCTTTTCGGAGAGTCTAAAACCTTTTTGCCACTTGAAAGTATCTGCAAAATTTTTAATATATTTTGACTTTGCTTTGATTCCACATTACGCATACGCCGCATGTTACGAGCAGCCATAAAGGAATATTTAAAACTCTAGAAACTGTTTACGTACCTACTACGAAACCTATCGGAATTGTTGCCAGTGGCTGCTGGTTGTTTATTAAAATGCCAGAAATAATTTCTATTCGAAATTTCCTTAGACTTTCGGTAGTTGTCGTTTTAGTTTTTGGTTTTCACTTTAGCTAAGGTGTGGCCTTAGTTCAGAGTTTTCCTCCGCACACACGGATAATAAATATTTGCTTTGGTATTTTGATATGAAGTTTTATGCAGTCGGGGATTCGAGGGTTTTGCAAAGTCAGCACACAAACATTCAAGGAGTTTGGGGCAAGATATCTAAACAAAGCGCATAGTTCATAAGTTGATGCCGGGCTATGCCAAAAAAGCTGCTTGTTTTCCTCTTTACCGGGGAAAATGCCAGAAATGCTTCAACTCTTGCCGGATGGCCAACTCAACTACAACAAAAAAAAAAACGGAAAAGGTATATCAATTTGGCATGTATAATTTATGCATACACAATTTATGCTGCCATTTTTAGCAACATTTCAAACTCGTTGCTCGCTTTTCAATTTGCTCGAATTGACTTTATCGCACATGGCCATAAATCGCAAGGAGCAAAACGAACGTGGAAATCAATTTAATTATGTGCTGCTGCCTGCCTGCCGAGGAGAGACCCTAAACTTAATGTATTCTTTATGGCAGTGAAATCTATTGAACTGCACTTTGAATATCTCGTGGCGGTGGGCAAAACTTTCCATCCGTCGAGAGTCAATATCATGAATAACGATGTAATAAAATACGTGATATGAATCCAAAATTCCGCCGGCACACATGATGAACTGCGAGGTCTTTTGCTCTGTCTCTGTCTGAGGATAAGCCTGAGCCAGCACATAATTCTTGAGTATTTTCTGTGAATTAGCTGGCATACTTCAGCCATAAACAGGCTCTAGCATCCTGCTAGTCTGCTCATATCCATTCTCTCTCGCCTTTCCATTGGTTATTTGACTCATCCTGTTAGTCCTGTTCCTGTGTCCTCACGAGCAGGAGCAGCAGGAAATTCCAGCAATTTTGCTGGCACAAACGCAGCGCAGAAATATGATGAGATAATGCCAGAAAATAATAGCTGTGACTACTCCAACGTCCAGTGGCAGCCACAGCAGAGCCAGCTTCCCATAGGCTCAACCTCAACCGGTTCCGACTGAAAAACACCCAGGACCAAGTTCCGAACGCCATTCCTCTACTTTCCCCCGACAAACACTTTAAGAAAATTTGTTTGCCTCTAAGAAAATTTATTATAAATTATAATAAAAAGAATAATTGTCTAGAGTTAGAAGGATTTTTATAGTAAAAGGTAAAAAAGTGCTTAATAAATGCAGAAAGATTTCCAAACACACACAAATTTGAGTTTCAGTGTAAGCATTCTGGAAACCCATATACCCCCGCAAAGACCACTGAAAAGCCCGGAGCCGGCTACAAATTTTGTGACAGGCAGCAGTTGAGAACGGACTCGGTCCTGGTATCCGAATCCCCATTCCCCGGGGGTCACTCAAGTCCAAAGCGTCTGTGTTTCTGCATATGCAAAATGCAAAATTTTCGCTTTGCTTGTATTTTTTTTTTTTTTTTGGCTTGGTTTTAGACTTGCAGATTTACTTGCCATAAGGGTATTTGGTAAGATTCAGTGGGAACACAAACTAAATTGCTATTCTTGTTATAATAACTTTGCGATTGTCATTTGAAGTTACGAATTGAGGAGGCATAAAAAGGAATGTACTATGCTCGGATATAAATATACCTAGAAGGGTAGAAGCTGTTTAACCTTTTAAAACTAATTCGTATTATAATTCAGTTTTTATGACGAAATATTATAGAACTTACTTCTTTTACTATGTAAATATTATTAACTAATCACAGATCATTCTTAGCTAATTCAAGAGCATAAACTATTCGTTTGCTAGCCATGTCGTAACTCTTATTTTGTTTTCTGTTTACGTTGCTGTTTTCGTTTTCATGCAACGTCGCATTAGGCAAAATGCAAACCACTTTTGCCAGTTCCTCTGGTGGCAGTGGCGAAAAAATGAGGAAAATAAATACGAAAAAAGAAAACAATCAGGAAAATGCTGCATAAATTTGTTGCAGGGCCGGCAAGTTGCGAAAGCGAACGCTGTCAACCTGGCTAATTTGTTTCGTTTGAGCGGCGGCAATGGCGGCACCGACTCTTAACTCTTAAGTTGCAGCGAACAAAAGTTGCCTTTAAAGGCAATTTAATTGGCCTGGCCGTGACAGGTTGACATAATGCCTCGATTATGCTGACACAAACACAATCAGATATATGCGAATCAATAATGTGTAAATTGTAACATTAAATAGTCATTAGTGTCTAGAGCCATTTGACCGGAAATTAATCAAGCAATAACCGCACGGGTCGAACGCTTTATATTTGACCAGTCGCCTGGCTGCTTGTTTTCCACACTCTCACGCCCAATCGCACCGAAAAGGGTTAATGTTTGGCCAGCCTTTGTATGTACATATCATTAAGCACACAAATGCCAGTACATTCTATATTTATATATACTTATATGTGTGCGGGGCAATCAGATTGCGCCTTGTAGATGTGTCAAACAAGTGACGGAAACTGTTTATTATTGCCCCATTGCGTGCCGCAAACGGAAAAGGATAAAGGATGTGTCAGCTAGTCGGGTGAAATGAAGGGCGATTTAGTGGCGGGGCAGTGTCCCAATAAATTTAAGTCCTGGCATACAACAATTTAACTGCATACCTCTGAACCAGATGAACCCGAATTCCAGAGCATCTTGCTCCGACTGCCTTTCGATTCGCAGATTAAAATAGAAAATTGTCAACAATTTTCGGACTTTGTCTGGGCCAACATAAAATAAATACCATAATGGCTTCTGCTGCCTCAAAGCCGGAACTGCTCACAACACCAAAATCCAGGCACAAAGTACAAGTCAGCAGGACGTTTGTCTTTCGCATTGTGATTGTCCTTCTGCTCCTCCTTCCATAACCACACCCACACACACTCACACCGACAAGAGCACCATTGTGCTCAAGGACCGCCCACACATACATCCACATCCGGTGGCCAACTTCCGTGTGTCAAGAAGCGCTCAAGCATTCATTTATGAATTTTTATTATTTTTTATCTTTGCCACCATTCGCTCTCGACCATCCAAAAACACCTCCTCATACTGCTACGCCCGGCAACAACCCCACATCCGACCCCGATTGCCATGTAGTTTATATTGTTTTTAGGGGAAAACTGACACCTATTGCTTGGAGTGCCTCTTCGGGGCCGGGGAACTCTAGATCAAAGACACCGGCACACAGGTTGAACGGCTTGCAGACAATGTAAACAAAGTTTGCAGCCACACGCAATTAAATTTCCGGAAATCGTCTATGCTGAATCCGATTTTAATTAAAATCGTTTTGTGCAGGAAGGAAGGATGCTCGATTTTCGGTCAGGCAGGTAACCGCACTTGCAGAAAGCGTCACAGGGTAAAGCACTTGCAAAAATATACAGTTTGGTTATCATCGAACGATTAACTAAAGAATTTTATGACTTTTGGCTTGTGAGACCTAAAACAAAATCGTTATTTATTTGACAAAGTTAAGGTCAAGGTTTCTAATACTGCGGTATCATACATAACTATTTATGCACCATTTAAGAAAGTTTTTTCCGCTGTGCATCTGAAAAACCAAAGAAATTTTCAACCCCGTAACCAGAGCCGCAGCTTCCTCTGGTTACAAAACCGCTGAAATCGCAACGCTGGCTTGGTACCAGAAGTTAAACGCTGGCCGCTGATATTCATATAAATGTGTGTAAACAGCAGCCAGCTGAGTAGCGCTAAGCAAAGACAAACACTTTAGCAAATATCGCACACCCACAGGACAGCATACACACACACACACACACAAAGAAACAAACACAAGTGTGTGCGCGTTGATTTCTCGAAAACCAAAGTCATCCAGCCATGAGACCAACAACTAGCAACAAGCCAGGAGCACCAGGAGCGAAGGAGGAGAACTGCCGGGTCGGCAGTGGCTACAGTTTGTGGCAGGCGACGCATGGCCTTGTCATCGGGGCAGCCAAGGGAGGACGTAGGACGGGAGGACGAGCCACAGATAGACAACCATAAATATGAATGCATGTCCTCAATGGTGGTATAAAGCAAGTGAAGGGAGGGTATGGTGGTGGGGTGGAGTTCTGGTGGGCGGAAGGAAGTGGGCGGGGGAGGGCTGCTGGTCCAGCTTGTTATTTACAGCCGGTTTTCAGATCTTGTGGCATAATTTAAGCACCTTGTTTAGCCACTGTTTATGGTCTCTCATGTCACTGGTCCATCTGCCTGATGTATGCACAAAGAGAAATAGTTGCTCTGGTTAATGGCTGTGTTTTCAGTTTAATTAAATTCAAGTTTCATTACTTTTATTACTCTTAATGTAATTTCAACTTAACACTTAATATTTTACTAATTTTGAATGTTTTTTAACTGAAATTTATTGTCAGTTTTCTTAGAAGAGCCTCGCCTTAGAATGTGTAGTTGGTTTTTGGGGTCACGGGGTCAATGATGGTCAGTGCACACATTCATCAAGCCAAGCTGAGCTGGCGCTATGCCACTTTAAATAATTTATAAATGCGACAAATGTAAAAACAATTTGGCCATAAAGTTGCTCGGCAAGAGGATTTAGGGCCAGTCACCGCCCCTCGAACTTTACTTACGCAAATCAACAAACAAATCAACGGCACCAAACTGCAAATCCTTCGAACGATTTCTTGCTCTGACTTCTGTCAGCAGAAAATTCTTATTCGGCTATCAAATTGTAAAATGAAAACCGCTGACTTATTTTTCTCCCCACCAATACGTGTGTACGTGTGTGTGGGTGGGTGTGTGTATGGGTGTTGACTGCCTGGCATTATGCAAACAAGAGAGATCCTGGGCAAAGCCAAAAAACCCTTTACCCCTTCTCAATTTCTGCCTTTGCGTGCTGTGCACATTCAACGTGTTTCGTCCTCGCGTTTTTGGTACTTTTTTTTTTTTGGGAAGCTGAGAATTTGCAAACATTGGAGCATAAGGGGCCAAAGGAGAGTTTGCCATAGAATCGCACCTGAGATGTTTGAGGGCCATGGAAGAGGGCACGAACAGATGCCACGAGGTGCCACTCCGTTTTGGCAGTTATGATTTTTAAGTGACGCCAACGATTTCATTTTCCGATTTTGAAGATTTCGTCACGAGGTATGGGGTTACGGATGTGGAAAACATCATGGTACAGTCAATGGATATATCTCTCTGGTTTTATAAAGATGTATCTAAATCACATTAAAGGCATTAATAATAGAGAGTAACAGGCCTAGTTCAGTGTAACCCTATGCCTCTAAGGTCATTCTAAGCTTAATTTAGTTTAAAATCCTTTTTCGATTATCAATTTAAATGCTCGGCTGGCAGTTTTAAACAATTTTGCAAACTAAATCCTTTACGCGCCTTAAACTGCATTAATCGGCAGCGAGAGTCGCGAGGGGTGGCCCTGCCACATATCATATTGATCGCAAGCCCATTAAATATGCATTTGCTGATATCGCCTAAATCCGCAACGAAAACAGCTTATGCGGCATTCGCCGTGTGTGGCACGCTCATATGGTATATGCTCATATGCTCACACGGTCGTATGCTCACACTCCGTGGCTTTAGCCCAGTTTGGGTGTGCGGTTGACAGTCGTAAAGAAATACATGGAAATCCGGAGAGCCGAAGGAAAAAGCAAACAAAACAATAGAATTTAAATGATTTTAATGCGACCATTGAATTTTATTGAAGCCGACGGATGTCGAGGCATTTTGGGCGCTTGGTTATGAGCTACACGGGTGTCATATGAATACCAACCATGTTTCGGCCCAAGCCCTCAATCCTGAAACCCAAAAACCCCCTTTTCATTCGCACTGACAATAATAATAATTGTCAATTGCAGCAGCTGTCGCACAAGCGGCGCACACGAGGTTTTCCATTTTTTTTCATATTCAATTTCAAATGAAAATTTCATGTCGCACCCCAGCAAACATTCGTTCAGACCCCCCTTATATGCTCGCCCTGTAACCATTCTGGTGTAAATTTCACGTTAGCTCTTTGCCAACTTAATTCCGAGCAAAATCTTTGCATACTTTTCAGCATGGTACGCAGCTGTTGTAGTTTTACCCACAATTTTCCCATTTTTGCTTTTTTTTTTGATTTTTCACTCAGCGGTTGTGTTATTAGCCGAAGCTGAAGATATGTGCGGTGGCTAGAGCTCGAGCTGAGCTATTTCGGTATTAAGCTGAGCTGCTTTGCGTCTGAGCTGCTTACACGGTATTTGCATATTAGCCTGTCCATCGCATATTTTGATTAGAAATTGCTTCAGGTTCCTACACCACAAGCGTTCCAAGTATCCTTCCATATTCTCAAGGTTGCGCCCGGCTTGCCACTGGCCTTGTTTCGGAATTTCGCCATATGAAATTCATACGGATTAATATCTCTGGGCCAGGTGGGGTAGCCATGGGTAGCGTTTAAAATTCTGATTTTGGCCAACTTGTTTATTGCTAGCATAATTGTAAGGTTCAGTACGTAATTGGGATTCACTTTCATCTACCGGCATTGTTAGACGTACAAAATTATATTCATTACAATTTCTTGTTTAGATGGAAATTAATGATGAGTAATTAAAACTGTTCAAAGTAAAGGGGTTATATTTTATATTGATGTTAAGCTCTTTGTTAAAATATAAAAATAGCAATGAAATGGCTATACCAGGACTGGCATATTTTTGCATTTTCCTCTTATTGCAAACCGGAATTACATATCAGAAACGATAGCATTATTATACTAGGAAACTCACAACATGACAGCTTCGCTATCAGTTTCATCCACTTGTTTCCAGTTTTACCAATCAATTTCGGTCCCATTTGGGTTCAGCTTTAATTTCATTTGGTGTTTTCGGTCGGGTGCCCACGGGTTCAGACGCCTAACTGCATCACTTTGAGTGCTGTCAGACAGCAAAGTTCACATAATGCAAATGCTAATGACATGTGTTCGCAGCCGAGGCCCGAATCAGTTCCTCACAGTTCCTGACAGTCCCCCACAGACACCCACAGGACCCCATGGAACCGATAGAGCCCACAAACAACAGGCATAATAGGCACATAACAACATTATCATTAGCAGACGCAGGCAGCACATTAAATTGCAATTGTTGTTTCGCCGGGTGGTGGTAGTGAGTGGAGTGTAGGCATTCCGAATGACGTTCTGCAATCGGAATACGAGTATGTAAATGCATGTGTCTAATTGATTTTGTTGGGTTCAAGCGACAAGAGCTTCCTTTCGCCAGGGCACGTATGCGTGATGGTGATGGACCTGAACCGGAGTGTCTACTAAAACGCATTTTAAAGCCATCTTAAAACATTAGCAGCATGTGTCCCGGCTACCTGGCTTGGTTACTTGATTCACTTTATGTGTTTGCTCACAAATTTCATTTTGATGAAGCCAATGTGTGTGTGTGTGTGGGTTTTCAGTGTGTGTGCTCAGCAGCCGAGAGTTGTTGGCCTTAAACTAGCTCAAAAGCCCGATCTGAGTGGCTGCCTCGCCCTCTCTTCGGCTGCCTCGTCATTAGCATATGTAGTTGAGGGTCTGGCCCAAACAAGACAGGCAAAAAAAGTGTACAGCATCCCACACCCCAGCAGCAGGACAACACCCTCCCGGCTTGGGTTGAGTTGAGCTGACAGCCGAGCTGTCAAAGCGGATTTTAGAGCACTCGCTGCCAGGTAAACAACAACAGGGCAGCTGAATGATCAAAACATCGAATTGGGAATGCCCTTACTTTGCTATGAGTAATTCCTAACTTTTCCATTCTTACTAGATTGCTGTAGAGCGTTTGAAAAAAAAACGATTAAAAGGGATTACATCTGCCAGTTATTATAAACCAAACTAATATTTATTATTACATCAGTGGAATCTACAGTCTCGAGTTATCTTGCCAGATAGCCAACATGGTTGCGAAAATGTCTATACCCCTGAAACGTTTTGCAGAGCAAACACCTGTCATGGGTTGAGTGTTGGCCAAAAGGGTTTAACTACGTATCTCACTTGTTTCTGTTCTGTCGTTGTTGCTGCTGTTGGTTGTGTTTTGCTATTGCTGTGGCGGTTTGCCCTTGGCCAAAAATGCATTGTGTTGGCATATTCACGTTTGTGCGGCTAAAATTTTGACAAGCGCCAGCACGACAAGGCAGGCGAAGGACATCGAGGCACCAAAATACCTTGTAAACATATGCGTGTGCGTATACTTAATTTCACCAAAATGTAGGGCACTAAATTTAAGTGATAAATGTGGCTAAAACTTGATGAAAGCCGAGACTCAGGATGTGTTTACTTAGGACACTTTCACCTGGTGGCGAAATTCATATTTTCTTGAGTTTATTTTACGGCCTTAAGTTTGGCTTAATTACAAAGGAATGAAGTCCATTTTCGACATCTTTTCCGCTGGATTCCCATCGTCATCTACAAGCAGGTGGACATCTGAGTACCGAATCTTGTCCAGTTCAGCATAAACGTTTTTGTCAAGGCTTAGTTCTGGGTTCTAAGAGAAGGGATTTTGGATGAAGCTGAATTGATTGAATATTACAAAAATATATAAATACAAACCATTCTAGCCATTTTCCAGCACTCCAAGGCAGTTTTATTTCGGTTCAGTCTCAGGTTAATGGTGGCCAAATATCCCCAGACATCGGGCATGAATATGTTAATTTCGGTGCAGCGAGAAAGGAAGGGAATTGCCTCTTCTAGTCGATTTTGCTATGATAAAACATTCAAAATAATTAAAAATCCAACACCTTATTCAAAACTCACATGGTAAAGACTCAGTCCCTTCCCATAGTTGGCTATAAAGTTCTTACGTCTGCGACTAGAAGGCAAGCAGATGTCGTAGGCTTTTTCAGCCAGCTCATATTGACCCCTATCAAAGGCCAATTGCCCCAGCCTCACAAAACTCAACTTGAACAATGCCTTGTCGTCCGGGTCAGTTACTAAAAATAAATCCCAAAAATATTTTAGAGCTTCGTCACAGCGTCCACGGGAGTACTCCACACTGCCATTTATGTGCAGTTGGTAAGAACGCTAGAAAAGAGTTCTTAACTCAATAAACTTGCTTTGGTTGAGAAATATAATCTCACCCTTAACCTTCCCGGCACACTGTTATCGGTGGGCATATTAATAATCTTGAATTTAGCGTCAATCTGCCGTTGTAGTATCTTCAAAGTGGTCTTTATAAGATATACTTCTGCGTTCGTAAAACACTGTTCGATATCGGCGAATACAACCTCGGCAAAAGCGTAGGCTCCCAAGCGAGTAAATAGCTTAAAAACGGGAAAGAACTGATTATTCATAGATGTGGATGAGTCCTTCATATCAAAATCAACTGGCAGATAAAGTTCGTAAAGGGAACAAGGAGTAAAAGCCGAGTTGCTTTGGGGTAATGTCCAGGAGATTCTGAAACTTCCAACGCGTGAACTCCATTCCTGGCAAATAGCTGACTTCCTTATAAAAGCAATACAATAGAATCCAGATCTCCGATTCCAAACTGTTCTCTGCAGCAAACCGGCGGAGACTTTCGATCATATTTGACTTCGCTGTGTCTGCGATTTCTTCGTCTGGGGATCGCAGATCCACCATGTAGTTTACATAGAGTTGTATCAGCAATCTGCGCTAAAAATGGAAAATAGGTGACTAAATGAAATTAAATTTCCAAAGAGACAAGTTTACTTTTTTATTTAGAGCTCTTAATTTCTTAAATATAATTCTTATATACTCACGTAAAGTAGTGGCCACTCCAATCGCTGGTTTGCGGTTTCATGAAATACCTAGCTGCCTGTTCGAACTGCAAAGTCTCTACGCTATTTAGCAGTGTTACGAAGTCGAAAATAATTCTGTTTTCGGTGTTGTGGTCGATCTCCTCGTACATCTGAATGGCCAAGTCCCTCTGGCCAGAGTTACTGAGCAGTCGCATTTCATTCATCAGCCGGGTCAAACCATGTTCTCCATGCTCCATAAGCGTCGAACAATCGCAATTGTTTTTCCAGCTGCAGGCAGTAAATATCCCCTCAATGCGATCCATCAGCTCCTTGTACATGTGGGTCAGCATTTCCTTTAACCTAAAAAAATAAAAAACAAATAATTTTAACTATTTTATATACCCACTCTGAACTCAAGATTCGTTTTCGTTGGCATTCGTATGTTGAAATCACAACCGCAGATTTTCAGCACCAAATTACTCAGGTTTCCCAGCTGGCAACAGAAGAAGTCCTTTCTATCACTGATATCCTGCACATCCCGCTTTATTATGAATCCGATTGTATCTGTGATCAGATCATCGAAGGCGCGATACAGCTCCAGCAATACGTCCTCATCCTCCTCTTCCTCCTTTAGAAAATCCATATTGAAGCAACGTCGCAACCTTCCCCGTTTAAGGACATTCTCATTGTATTCGTCAAGAGGTTTATTGCGCTCGCAAATTGGCTGAAAGAAGCAAACCTTGAACGTGCAGAACATGGGACCCGTTTCCAGTGATTCTCTCGGAATGCTTAGTTTTGTTGAAAGGCTCGAGAACAGGGCTTAAACGGGTTGCAAAGCGGCAATAATTAACTAACGCAGGTCAAAATATTTAGTTCAGGGAAAAGTTTATAAGAATAACAAATTACCATTTGGATACCCGAAGATACTTGGATTGATGGCGCCCTCGTAAAGGACATTGCCGGGTGTCTCTTGATACAACTGCAGGACCAACTCATAGTCATTGTGTACAACAGCCTGTTCGAGGATCTTTCGCATCTCCTCGTTCAAGACGAAGCGATGCATGGAGTTGTTGATCAGGGCCAAGTTCGTAACAGGATCGATCTTTTCAATCTGAAAGTCAACGTCCGACTCCCAGAGCAACATGCGAAACAACTTAGGTAGCTTCACCCTCGAATTGGTTTCCATCTGATTGAAGCTGTAAATCATTTCCGGATTCAGATCCCGCTTGATGCTCTCCCACACAATGCTGGTGTTCTGGTCACTGATGATCTGGGATATAAATCCGGAATAGGTGCACAGGGGAATCACCTTGAAGGTGCCATCCTCCCCTTCTGGTTCCTTTGAACGAAAGGCAACACTCAGGCCCAGGTCAGCGGATAGGGAATGCAGATCGTCTGGAACATTGTAAATCGATTCCAGAGTCAAAAAGGCCAAGTTCGTGAAGTTGAAGTTCTTCAGGATGGGCAGAATGGAGTACATGTGCCAAACGCTGTGCGTGGTGATTTTCTCAGTGGTCCTCGCCTGCGAAATTGCTCTTATACTCCGGATACAGATATATGGTAATGTCGCTTATAAAGCGACGTCGCTGGAAAAGCTGCAACAGATCACAGTGACCCCGGGACAGAAGTTCCAGCCTCCCCTCTAAAAAGGTACCTCCCTCACCTTCTTCACCCCATTCTTCGTCAACTTGGTCAGATCCTTTCAGACTCAATCTTTTCTTGTTGACATTTTCACCAAACTCCGAGGCCTCTGTTGATTGGCTGGCCTCCTGCGAGGGAGAAATAAGTTGCGTCTTTGATTTACCTTTTCTGGAACCTCCTTTGCGACGTCTGGGAATTCTTTGGTAGAGAGAAATCAGCAAAGGCTGATCACTGAACGTGTTCATGTCCTCGATATCGTCCTGCATCACTCCCATCGCGAAAACGGGTTTCTTCAAATTGAACTCCCGCTGGTAGATGATGGTCTCTGTGGTGTAGCGTTCCTGCATCTTCTGCAGAGTGTTCTTTGGATGGTAAAGATGCAGTTCCAGAGGATATTCTGTATTCGGCAGGTTGGTCATTTCGTTCAGTTGGATGTAGAGGAAGACTCGTTGCTGCAAGGCCTTGGGCTCTTTAGGGAGCTCAACATTCTGGGCAAGGGATTTCTTTACGACCTCGGTCCCTCCGCTTAAGCGCTTTCTCCTGGTGTGGCGTCCAGTTCGACGGAAAGTGTTACGGCCGAGAACGCTGCTCACATCCATTGTAAACTAAAATATAGGTGTGATCGGAAAAACTATGAATATTTGTAGATTGAACTCAGCAGGTGTTGACACCAGAAGCACAGATTTCTTCTTTTCAAGAAGGGTCCTGATAATAAAATTCAGATTCCACTCCTTTTCATACATTTAATTCAAATTCTTGAAGCCCCTAACTAATTTTGAAATGGTGGAATGCGGTTACACATTCCTCCCACACAAGAACTGTCTGAGATACCTCCTTCAGACTTGAAATGCGTATCCAATTCTCAGACAACACCCCAAAGCCTTGAAGAAGTTGAAAAGGTTACTTACTCACCCACCGAGCCTCTCATCTGCGTATCTTTTATTTAAAACGAAAAAATGTTTTATGTATTCTGATGCCGACGCCGCGGGATTCTAAACAATAAACACTTCAACAAGTTGGCTTCGCCCTCGCAAATACCAAACGGTCTGGCCTAAATATCGCATGCCATTTGGTATAGGGATGCTCCGTGGGTTTTATGACTCCCAGACATATAAGTTTTATTAGACACGGTGGGGTCGTAAAGCATATTTCGGCAAAGTGTTAAGAAGCAACTGGAATATTATATGACAGGTTGAGAATTAAATACGCCAAGGGTTCTTTGGCAGCTGCACACGCAGATCTAATTTAATCAGACTTGGACTTTTAATTGGGGATTCCTATGAATTTTTACATCTCTTTACTTTGATTTCCACGAAAGCCAAGTAAGTTAGCAATTAATAAGGCTGGAGTAGACAAAGTAAAACCTAAATTGATTTTAGTGCGCTTATCCGAAGGCCAAAGAAGGCTAATTAATTTTTTCAATTTCCAGTCAGTCTGCCTCTGGGACGATGCACTTCATAGTTGTCGGCTTTGTGGCGCTATTTGGTTTTCTTTTTGTTTCTTTTTTTTTATTATTTTTAGCGGATTGGTCAAAGTCACTGCGAATGCATTTTTTAAATTAAACTTTTGCGCAAACTTTTCGCATAAATGTGCACATACGTAAAAGGCAAGGACAAGAACAATAAAACTGAAATAAAAACGAGAACAAAAATTAACACTTGACCTGTAAGTTGCTGGGTAAAAAAATGCCAGTGACTGCAACTATATAAAAATATTGCAAATTTATACAAGCCATGGGGATTTCATTTCAGCTTCTTTTTTCGAGACCGAGGATTGCAATGCGTAAACTTATGCCATATATTGCATTTATAACGGGCTCACCGCCCCGAATATTATTATTATTTAAATGTGGGTCAGTTGAAATTTGCATAGCGCACTTTTTGGCCGGCAGGGTCCTTTTACCCTCAAGATCGTGTGTGCGAATTCCTTGGCTTCTGCTTCAGCTTCACTTTTGGATTCGGTTTCATGGCTTCCTGCATTTCAGCCATCGTCAAAGGAGGAGAACTTAAAATGCAGCGCTCACAACTTTAATATAACTTAATCCTTTTTGCGGAGCCAGAGTGTGAGTATGTGTGTGTGTAACTTACGAATTATGGCGTTAATACCACTGTGTGCTTATGAGTCCGCTATCCCAGTGTGTGTGTGTGTGCATGTTTGAGCTCGTGTTACTTTAGCAAGTTGACTTTAGGGATCATCATTAGAGAGCCGAGAGTGTATGAGTGTTTGCCAACATGCAGCTTGCGGCTTGAGTTTTCTCCAGCAAAGTCCCGATGACGTCAGAAGCTTTGCTTCGAAGGCTTGCCACAAAGAAAGTTATTTATGGAAATAATGTTAATTATCGCAGTAAGCAGGAAAGTTGATCCCTTTCAAATGAGCAGGGTGAGCAGCTTAAGAGACAACATTCCAGATTCATTCTTTAGAGGTATTAATCTGTAGGTTTCTCAACACCACTTTTAAACTAAACTTTGATTCCTCTCCGTCACTTTAACACTTAAAACTGGTTCTCCAGAAAATATATTCTACTGTAAATTTCCTTCAACCAATACTCATATTTTCTTATGCAACATTAATTTATTTTATTATTTCACACAGCTTGGATAACTGCTGCGACGTGTGGTATCAAAAATGATTGTAATAAATACACAAACCGACAGTTATAATTGACTTTGCTGTGCTTCGTACGTAAATACTTGGCAAGAAATAAAATTCGAATAAAATCCAACACAGAAACCTTAACACCTTACAATATCAAAAAAAAAGAAAGGAAATGTGGAATAATTTATCAAACATTTTAAATTGATTTTGGGCAATGGCTTTCATGTTCCCACTTAACAAGTTCTTTTAGTTGATTTTAAAATGTATTTTCATAATACTGAGCATATTCTCGTAGAGTATCATCATCAGAGCTTGGTAAGAACCAGCGAAAAAAATCAGAAGCCACTACAAAACCAGTTACAACCCCTTGGCCACACATGCTCCTCCAATCCGGCTAGTACCACGAACAACCTGAGTGAGTGTCACCAGCAGCATCCACCGCATCAGCAGCTGAATGGGTGGCGCAGGGAGGCATCCACTTCCAGGAGCACACGTATGCCGGAACGATTACAAAATGCTGAAAACGGAATTTGCAAAATGTCACGTCTGACGTTCGTTGGTTACTAAGACGGAAATTTACCACTAAATGACGACCAACCCCCAGAAACGAGATGTCTCCTGCCCCCAAAAAGCAACATCAGAGCTAAATGAAGTGTTAAAAAAGGACAGCCACTGCAAGTTATGACCAAGTTTCTCCCCAAGTGATCGGAATGCTTCCAACCGATGGTAAAAAAAAGTATTTGATTAGAGGTAATCCAGACAGATAGGCGTTTAAAAATTCATAATTTGGCCGAACACAGTTACAGACGGAAAGCTTTCAATCGATGTGATTCCAGCTGAATGTATACGGTTTATTTGCATCCGATGGGTGCATCATGGCATAGCCATTCCAGCTGCTAGTATCGTCGCCCGCATTCGATTGCAGGTTGTAGTTGCCGTAGTGGCTGTAGGGATTGCCCATGGAAGCCTGCAGTAGTTGTCGTTGCAGTATCTGCGCCTGGAGCTGTTGTATAATCGCCTGGTTGTTGCACGGTGACTGCAATTGGTGCCGCTGCTGTTGCTGCTGGGCGATGGTAGCACCAGGACATGGACTAAAGCTCTGCTGGCTTGGCTTGGTCATATACGATGGTGCAGGACCTGGAGTTTCTGGTCGGTCACAACTTCGTCCATATGACGGATGAGGTGCAATGCCCTTGTGGCCCTGAGTTGCTGGAGCCTGCGGCTGTATCTGCTTCATCTGCATTCGCTGATGCACTGCCGCCTGTTGAGCACTCAAGGGCGGCTGCATGGGAACACCATCCACCAGAACGGGATACACTTTTCCGCCAAAGACGAGCCCGCTGCCATACATAACCGTGCCATTGTTAGGCATTTGCTGCTGACTATTCATATTAGAAGAGTTTCTCTGTTTTCTTTATAAGAATTTTTCCCGAATTTCAATAACCGAACACCGAAAAGTTGATCGAAATACTGGCCTGAGATAGAAACAGATCTTGACAACAAGCTCTCGGCCACTCTTTTGAAATCCTCCTGGACTGCTAATTAATACGCCCCACGTAACCTCTGAACAACACCTCTTTGTTTGCTTCATGAATGACAAAGTCAAAGGATTTTTACACCTTATCAGCACGTACACTCTGAATTGATACACGGAGTTGGCTCTAAGAGGAGGCATTTTAATTAAGCTAAGAGTAGAACCTGAAGTATGCAGCCCAGACTGTCTGTATACAGGAAAAATGCATGCAGGAAAGGGACAAGAGAGATTATTTCGTAAGATATATGTAAGATAACAATGAGGATTTATGTGGGCATTCAAATTCAAGAAACATAATTAGACTGCTTCTTCCTAGCTAAACCATACCATTAGTATTTTGTAAGTCCAGTATAAGCTGAGTTTTGTGTCAGTTGGTAACTTGATATTCAAATTTAAATCCATTAAAAAATCACAAAAAACTATTCGGCCCACCATCTTAAAGACTGGCAAGTACCACATCTTGGCCCATATCATCTAAAATTTAAACCCAATCAAGTGAGTCTTAGCCATGCGATCTTAGAGCTTAAGATTGGGTTATAAACCTTATGTCCCTTAGGTAATTCCTAACCTCTCTGACCAACATGTTCCCGGATGACTACGACGTTGAACCCTTCAATCCGTTCAATGTGGGGCCACCCAATAGTGGAACCCCCTCCGAATTCAAAATCCCCACCTGCGTTACATATCCACCACCGGTGTTCGTGGCCAAGCCCGAATATTTGCAGGAGACTGCAAGCAAGGCGGTTACAAAGTCCTCATCGAAGATCGGCGAGGTGGCCGTCTCCAAAGCCATCAATGAGGAAATGGCCGTGGCCAAGAAGCAGGCCGCAGCCATCCATGAAAAAGACCGCTTTGATGCGGGCGCTATCTCAAAGGTGAAGCTCACCGAGGACTCCCAGTCAAAGGAAACTGTTGCGAAGGAATCCCTCCGCACTTTGCTACCAGTGCGGTCAAGCCGACAGGCCAGTGGTGAGGGTAAAGCAAATTCCAAAGTGTCCGCATCGAAATCAAGTGTGACTACCAAGAAAAGCTTTACATCCAAGCAGAGTCAGTCAAGCATTGCCTCTAAGTCTTCAAATGTTTCCCAGGCAAGATCTGCGGTCACCAACAAGACTTCTTCAAATACTTCAAACAATACCCTTACCCCAAAGTCAATTTTAAAGTCACCAAAATCCTCAGAATTAGCAAAAGTTTCCTACACCACAGTTAAGCCACAGGTATCGGATAAGCCTTCGGAAACCGGAACTCAGCGCACCGTGAACTCAAAGGCCGGAGTCTCTGCCTCTGAACCATCTCTGAAACCACAGAAATCTAAAGTCATATCCCAACAATCCGTGAAGGCAAAGCCTTCCGATGCAGTAATCAAAGATTCCAAAGAACAACCCCCCTCTAATCCTATCCCCAAAAAATCCCAGGAAACCGCATCGAATGATGTGATTAAATTGAGAACCAACATGTCAAAAGTGCTACCCGAATCGAAGGATGGCCCTAGCTATATCCAGTCGGAATCTGCCTTATCCTATCGCCAATCCTTGAACCAGCAGGCTGCCGAATTGGCGGATCGTCTGAATGCCGGAAATGAAAACTTTAGACGCTACAATTCGGTGGCACGAAACCACTCAACCACCGTGCCACAAAAGCTTTCCCAAGGTGATCGCATGACCTTCTGGTTCAGCGATGCTGTGCTTTCCTAAACTATGATTTACTTATTAATCAGAATTACCAGTTAAAAAGAATATAACTAAAATTTAGCAGTTTTTACATTTCTTGTTTATTTTTATTTTTTAACTTCATGTGCAGATGGTTAACGAGACAGAAAAGAGAAAACTAACCTGATTTGCGGTTAAACATTTATTTTTTACTGATACTCGTTGTCATTAATTCAAATGCGCTAAAAATTTGCGGTCACTTGCTCGTTCTGAATGCGTTGGCCCATGAAATATGCAAAAAAGGTGAACTTTATTTTGCTAAATAAATGCAAACATATTGAAAGGACGAGTCAAACCAATTTAGTTTTTATCCCACTGCAAATTAAACAAATGTATACATTTCTGATCATTGAAAATATGAAAAAAAGTTTGAATTTTAAACGATAAACAATCAGAAGTGGGGATATGACATGCAACCGAATAAACTCTGCTGAAAATATTCAGTTTTGAGATTACAAATCTGATAAAAACTAAAATCCGTGGCAGTTAGTTTAAAATATTTTCGAAATTAAAGCCCGACAAAAATAGAAGGCAATCTTTCAGCTGACTTTTTGTTTGAAAATTAAATTAATGTGGACAATTTGGTCGAGCGTTTTGTTTGGGGTATTGTGGTTAATTTTACTTTATTTATTACAGCGCAGAATGCTAATTGCAGCTGCCAGAGGAGGCCAACAACAATGTTAGTTTGTTGCTATTAGAGCTGCCTAATCAGCATCAGCATTTGTCCAGGGGCGGCCTGGCGGTTGGCCCGGGAAAAACCAAACCAAACCAAACCAAAGGAGAGGGACTGCGACTGTGAAGGGTGTAACAATTATAATAAATGCCTGTGGCTTACATTTAATTGCATGTCAATTTGTAAGCCGCTGGCCCGAGCACACTCGTCCGTAAGTAGGCCACAATAAATGAGGCGAAGGCGAGGCAGCGTGGCGGGTTGGCGGGTGAGTGGGCAAAATATTTATATGGAAATACGGGGATTTTTATGCTTGTACTTGTACAATAAAGGAAACAACTGCAATAATGGCCATGGCGCATAAAGTACCAGAAATAACAGCAACAACAACAACAAACAACTTTGCTAGAGTGCAAAAACCAAAAAGGGCTTCGAAATGAAACAAACGCTGAGAGAAAAATATATTTAATACGAAAAGTTTTGCAATAACGGAAATGAAATGGAAATGGACGCGCGCCAATAGACATAAATGCGAGCGAACGTAAGTGTATGTGGGCATTTGTATCTGTGTGTGTGTGTCTGTGTGTGTGTGTGCCAACAGGATACAAATAGGACACGGCAGCCGGAGCAGTCGGCACAACAGAAATACAAAATACAAAAACCACAGTCTCAATGCTGGCCGTGTAAAACAAAAGCGCCATCGCACAATGCAAAAACAAACAGCGAAAACCAACACGAATCTCAAAAGTAAAACTAACAACAATATCCGCAAAAAGCAATTGCACAAAGGCAAAAGTGGCAACGCCATCAGATGCAGCCCACATTGCGCCTATAAAGAGCATAAAATATTAAAAAAGGTGGAAATATGTAGGCGGCGGTTTCTTTACAAATATTTCCAAAGTAATTTCAGACCCAGATAAAAGGGCGAGGCGAACAAATTAGTTTGAAAGTTACGGACAAAAAGCGTTGCCTCAATCACTATCTGTAGATACTTTCGATTAAGTTTGTGGAGTGGAAAATATTTTAATATAAATAACTTTTTAGTCTAAGAGACTTGTACTGCTATCATAGAATCATTCGCCCTTTTATCTACTTTTTCTGCTTCTGCCTATCACTTAAGCTATACTTGGCAAGGAAAATTTATGTGTCTTCTGATTGTGGAAATCCAATGTGTTCGTGTAGAAGGGGTAAGCAAAGGCATGCTAATTAATTGCTGCTCTAGAAAGGAGTAAGTCAACATATATACCCTTGTTAAACACACTTCAAACTGTCGCAGTGCAGATATTAGGCGAAATTTCAAAGGAGCACTTTAAATGGCCGACATGTCTTTTTGTGTTCGGCCCACACTGCGTATGCGTAATAAAATTGAATTAACGCATCCTATGACACAAGGTCGCCTAAGGCAAAGGTACGGCACAGTAAATAATGCTGCCCATGCTCGAGTGAGGGCAACTGTGTGGGGATAGGGCATATATTAATTTAGGCATAAATTCAAGACAGCTTGTCACACTACCACTAGCAGCCCCGAGCTGGTTTACTTTTGGCCTAATTATCAACTCAAATTTGATGTGAGGCACATGTCAAGTTACCAGCAAAAAGCATTATATAATGTACGACTAACAAGTCGTAATGCAATTTTCCATTTCATGTTTATTTGACAGCTTCAAAGGGTAATGAGTTCTCCGCCTGCAGCTCGAAATTAGTTGGCTGCATTTAATAACCAGTGTGAAGTGCCCCAGATTGAATTTAATTTGACCAAGTTATTGGGCTAATATAACATTTGCTTTTGCCAAACTGGCAATGGCAATTCAACCCAAGCCAAGCACTAATCAGGTATTTATAATCATAGAGAACTGAGAGGAAATGGCTTGGATATTTTATCAGAACAGATGTATACAAATTAGTTAAATATGTTTTAAAGCAAAAACCACTTTGTAATTACTCTGCTTGATTATAGCGAATCCCCGCGAGACACGTGCAGAATTATTTATTAAATTTAGTTTTAAAGGTCTGCCCGTTGTTATGGCTTCTATACGGCACTTTCAATTAAGCCTAAATGCAGTTGATTAACAAATTCAATTTGCCCGACGCGCCGGCGGCTGCGGTCGAGCGTGAATTTTTCGCCGATGCAGCAAGACTTGCATAATTATCAGCGAGGCATTAAAAACATTTACATTATTATCTGCACTGTGCTCGGCGTTAAAATTAAATTTATAATTTGCATAATGATAAATGAAGAGAGCTTTTTAACAGCGTCTACAAATCAAGGCGGCCAAAATGGCAAAAGTGAATTCAGCCAGCGGAGTCAAGTCAACGGGAAATGATTCATGGTCCCATTGTGGAGCTCCCGGCTCTGATTTCGTAGTGAAAGTCAACCGAGTCATTTGTCGTCATAACTTTTGTCATTAAAAGCGAAGGGAACTCGGGAGGCGGCGGCTGCGGCGGCGACGGCCAAGGAGACTGGGCGTGGCCGGTTACGTGCCGAGCTGACAAAGGCAAAGGCAGTCATTCCTCCATCTCCTGTCCTTGTATACATTTTTCATAACATGCTAAACTTATATGGCGGTGTCTCAGGACAGCCAAGTCACGTTCCTTAATATGTCTGTGTATGCGGCCGCCTGGATAAGTGTCCAGTGTAAGAGTGTGTGTGTCTAACACATTTTTAATTTATTTTCATCCTAGTCCTTTGCACTAGGGGTGTGGACTTAGCCACAGCCTCAAGCAGCGGGTTAAGAGCCTTCGTGAACCCTCGAGTGGCGGTCAGGCTCAGTCGCAGTCGAAAACTGAGTCCTTGAGAGCCGTTCTCCTAGAAAGTAAACAATGCACACTTTTGTGTCCTTTGACTTTGTTTCAATGATTTAGAGCTGCGATTTAAAGGCTTACTGATTACTTATTTGAGAAGTCTGAGAGAGACTACAAAACAAAACCTCAGATATATAGCAAGTGGGGTTTTTTATGCTTTCAAGAACATCGATTTTCAGATTTCTGTGCTCATTCAAAGCAACGTATAGAAACGGTTAGCATAAATTTTTCTCAACAAACTGATCAGAATGGAAAAATTCAACCAGAAACTAAGTCGCGTTTATTGCATTATCAGCAATAACTTTATTTTATTTGGACTGCTTGTAGTTATTTTGAGCTTTCTTACTTTCCGACTTTTTAAGGTGGAACGTATTAGACGTTTTGTAAATTATTTTTGGGAGACTATTCCGTAAGGTGGTTGAAGATGAAGACCACGACGATGAAGATTTCAACCATGATGAGCTTCGATTCAGGAACTTGAACCCGGAACAGAGTGTGGAGCGACATTATCGCCGGCGTTTCGAGGCAGCAGCACAAGTAGTAAAGAAAGGAGATGCTGCCTATAAGGAATTCAATAAGGTACCCAAGAAACACCTTGCACGCAGTTAAACTTACAGAAAGTTGTTTCGATGATACCAAAAAACCAAAGAAACTTAACCAGATTAATTTGATGCTTGAAACGATGTTAAAAATACTTCACTTGTAGGATTTGACTTTCTTACCATGACCAAATATACAAACGAAATCAACTAAATACAATTCTGGGCCCAGTCGTAATCCTTTGAAATTAATTTGCTGGCATTGCCTTCGTGTCTGGGGTCTTACAATTCCGTTGGCCATTTTAATTGGTTTGCGAGCACATAAGCCGGCCATAAGTCGCCAGGTGGAACTGTGGTAGCAAGGGTAAAAATGGTTATATATATACATATTTGTTCAGCTGGCCGTAGCCAAGTCGCAGGCTCACGGCCTGGACAATTGTGGCGAATGGAAGGCGCTTAAGATTAAAAAGCGTCATGGGGACTGGATGTGATGGCAAAACCACAAAGCAAACACAAACACAAATAAAGATGAGAGGGTATGAGTAGGTCTGAAGGGGTTCTCGTGGGTGCCACAGTGGGCTGGAGTGGCAAAATAAATATGTAAGTAATAACTAAGAGGGTAGTCGACGGAGCAGTATCCATCCTGGCAAAAAGATTGACAGAAGTTTGTGTTTCGCATAAAGTAGTATATAAAAGGACTCTTTCTTTGTATTCAGTTTTATAAAGTTTTTAATATAAGTTATTTTAAATACCTAGCATACCTAGATGGCTGTCCAGGGTATCAACTAGCTGACTTACCTTACAACACAGAGACCCACATGTCCGAAAGCAAGCATTTTAAAGTTCAAAAGAAGGTCCTTAACCTGCAGCCGAGGGCGGATTGCACTTGCACTCACGTACATCACTTGCAGCTGATGTTGCTGTTGCTGTTGCTCTTGCCGTTGCTGTTGCAGGAGTTGTTGTTGCTGTTGCTATTACTGTTCCCTTTGTGAGGTTGCAACTACAGCTGCTGTGGGCTGCTAAATGAAGTGAGTGTCAACGCAAATGCAAACAAATGGGAGGAGCGCATAAAGCGAAAAGTAAAAGGCGTCACAAATCAACAGAGGACTTCCATCAAGTGAGGCGACAGCAGCTCCCACGCCCCCTCAGCCGCCCACTGGTGACTCTCTATTTCGACTCCAACTCCCCGACCAGACAAATGAGGTCAGTGCTCCAGGCTAGCATTCCCATTGTTGTTTAGTTTTAATAATATTAATGCACACTAATGCCCAGGAAAAAACACATTTAAATAATTCTCGTTGAGCTGAGGCCACAAAAGGTGTTTTAATGAAAGTTGCAGAGGAAAGCGAAGTGCTATTACTATTGAAAAGTAATACTTTCATCCATTATTCAGGAAGTGCATTACTGCAAAAAGATATCTTAATTGATATGAGAAGGAAAAGGTGTATAAATTTTAGATATTTAAGCTTTTCAGTAATTGTAAAAATATCCTGAGGCTGAGTTAAACAATTTAAACTGAAATATTTTATTCAATGGAAGAAAAACTTGAAGTCGCTTCCGCTATGTTTCACCCACTTGAGGATATTTTTTAAAAGCTTCTTGAAAGTTATACGGCACTCTCTCCAAACTCTCCCTCCCTCACCCTCTGGAAAACAAACTTCGCAATTTGCATTTGGCTTATATGCATGGGTAATTATTTCTTGGCTTGCATTTTCCATTTCATTAGTTTGCCAGGACCCGTTTTTCATTGTTTGCTGCTTAAATCAAATTTTTAATTAAGAAAGCAAGCAGCATGGAGGAGCGAAGTCTTGGACTTCGATGAGTGGCCAAGGCGGAGTGTACATATTTTATGAGCCACCAAAAAACTTAGTCAATCGCAGCTCGAAAGACCATGGCATTTGTTGGTTTTCATAAACTTTATGCATTTTGTGGTCGCCGAAGCGAGAGTTCGCATTTTGTTTTTAATTTATTTGCAGTTTTTTAAAGCTCATTAAGCGCATTTGCACGCTGCTGTGCATCGATTAACAATGAAAATAATATGAATTAATCTTATAATGAATTTATATTGAATTAATATTAAATTTAGTTGGCATTATCATGGACGCACCAAAGTCAAACAACAGCGAAAACAAAAATGATTAATTCCATCAGGACTTAATGCTGCAACGCTTTGGTGGATTAAAACATTGGGCCATTGTTCGATAAATATCATAAATAAATACGGAAAGGCAAATGTAAATAAAGGAGAATATCCATAATTGCAAATTGACAAGCTAAATAATTGCTTTGTGACCTGAAAGACCTTCGCCAAATCCAACCTTTGGTTGGAAAAAATTCTCTATATTAGTTTTCACTTTACATTTTCCCTCCATTGATTATTCAAGCCAAATTTGCAAATATTTATTTTAATGTAAGGCTCTTTAGCAGCGCTCTTCAGTAAGTTATTTCAAAAACAATACGGTAATTGCATGATAGATATGAAAACTCTTTTCCTATTGCCTTTGCTCTTTGCATACAAATTAAATATAATTGAATTTCATTGCATTGTGCTATTTACATAATAATAAAAATATTTATTTCATTTTCCGATATGTTGACTTTTGTTAACTCTCACTCGGTTGGGCGTTATTATTGTATTCAGTTTTTTGTGCCTTTGTCCTCTGACTTGGCTTATTATACCATTGGCGGTGTCTAGCTCGGATATTCCATCTCAGCTAGTTGAATGCGTGGATATACTATAGCTGGGGATCTCGCTTTACACAATGGTGTGAATATTCAAATTGAATAAATGGCAAATTGCATACCGAAAGGGGCGTTGAAGTGGGCGGGGCTCACGTGTCGCCCGGTATTTGCATTTCGGTTCGGTTCTACGACTCTTTTAACACCAACCGACTGCTCCGAACTAAACCATTTGAAATCCCTGCTCCGGCTGCTCTGGCATATAGTACATCTGTCTTGTGCTCCTGCTTGGCGTATTATTTCGTTGCATTCTCTGCTCTGAAAGGACCATCCGTGTGGCAGCATAAATGAAAGGATATTCACGGTGTTCAAAGGGAAGTTACTGATATTTTAGATATTAGAGAAGACTATGCTAGAAACATACGTGGCGACCCTCTCCTAGTGTCGCATTCGCATTTGTGCCAAGCAAACTCATCCAAGTGGCATTATAAACTAAGTTAAAGCGACAATTTTCCAGGTACCTTCTTGCTTTTGTTTGCATTTGCTTGTCGCAGCAAATCGAAGTTCTGTCGTTGCCATGTGCAAACATTTTCTCGTTCCCCCATCTTTTCCACGAAGTCCTTTGTGACTGAGTTACCTAAATGGAAGTGACCTCAACCATATCGAATACAGCCTTGAAAAATTTCAAATTGGCTGCTTGTTAATAGCCTTTATGAGAGTAAATTACATTTTAAATATTTTCCTTTCCATTATTTTATTGTTAATACTTGACTTGGCTTAAAGGTTAAGCAACGTCTGAGTGGCACATACTCGTGCTCAAAAAATATCGCTGGCACTTCACTTTGTCTCAGTCGGCAATTAGGAGGCACATTAATCATACGCCACGTTGCCAATATACTTGTTGAAGACATGAATCAACGACAGTTCAACGACATTAGCATGCACTGAAAAAGGAATTTTACAGAAAATAAAAATCAAAATATTAAACGAAGTAAATATGTCACATTTTGGGAAGGTTGTCTTTCTTCATATCCATGGTCTTATATCTTTAGCGGCTCTCCAAACTCAAGCCATCTTACTACAAGTTGTCTTAAGGTATCAGAGGATTCCAGCAACCCAATTTTCTTCCAGTGCAATGCTTCAGCTGACTTCTCTGAAAGGTCTTGTCTTGTTGACTCTGCATTATCTTAATTGTGGTCGGTGTGTTAGGTCCCTGGCGCGTGTGTGGAAAGCATGTGCGCTGCTATTTTCGTGTGGTCCGGATGAAGTGCAGGTAATGACATTGTTTGCCATGGACCGGCGCACGATGATGGATCGCCGTCGCCAGCTGCCGTGGAAAATTGCCTAATGCCGCAGAGTATTCAGTTTAGGGGCAGCCCCACCTGCTGGACGGTTGTCAATCTGGTTTGCTTGTCCAACGATGACACACCGCCACCTGCAGTTTCCTTCGTGGCTGACCTCGCTCCTGGTGCTGCCTCGCGATGCTCCTCTGTCTGTTTGCAGGATCTGCGGTCAGCTGCTGCCGCTGTTGTATGGGTCATAAATGCAATGACATCGCTTGCTGTGCCTGGTGTCCAGACGCCAAACATAAATGGTTGGAGGAAAATCCCAATTGAATAAGACCTGAAGATATAGACCTGAAAAATGCTTAATAAAAATATAAGTCTTTTACTATTTTCACTTTAAAATGTTTTTCTAGGCAACAAGCATTTAACAATATATGTAGCTTCGTATAATATCATCTCGCACTGTCGATAAAATCGATTGTGTTGGGGAAACAGGTTAACAGCAGACAGTGTCCTCTTTACATATGAAGGACATTCACACATTCACCCCTTAGTGCTTCATAATTCGCATGCAAGACACATCAATTCATTGCCCGAAAAGCAGAAGGCTGACAAAGTGTTTTTCCAATGTCCCCTCCTTCGCCTTTGTCAGTTCTCCGAGTTTTCCCAGTTCTCCGACTGCCGACTGTCGACTGTCGACTGTCGACCGTCTGACTGAGTGACGGACTGAGGGACTTCCTGACAGCCAATAAATGTCACTTTGGCCGGGCTGATGCATGAATACATCCGTCGGCTGGTGTCTACCCAAACAGGACCTGGTAACTCTCCGAAGTGGCAGCTTATAAAGTCCTGCTGTGTCGCCCAGATAATTGACAGCGATGTGACGAAGAAATTGAAACAGACAGTTGTCTAGGTGCGAATTTAAAGGTAAGCAGCTGCAAATGACTCGGTTAGGGAGTCGCTCGAATCGAAAGTTTCCATGTCAGCAGCAACAGCAGACAGAAATATCGAAACGGCTATTAAGGATGGGCACTTCGGCAGACAATGCATGGCCATATCCCAGAAAGTTGTCCAAGTCATCGACATGTGGATGAGCCATGACAAATAGTCAAATAGCCTCTTCACTTGCTCTCTAATTGCCAAAAAAGAAAGAAGAAAAAACTGTAGTAAACAGTTATAGGGCAGAGGTCAGCGAAAGTCAAAAGTCTAGACGGCCGACAAATGTTACTCACGACTCGCATTAAGCTGCTCCAACTGCTGCTGCCATAATCTGGTCCAATGGTTCGGGAATAATCTGGATATGGATATGGATATGGTAAACCGTTTAAGGGGTTTAGTAAATCCTATTAACTATGCATGCAAATGGCATTGGAGAATGTGAGATATGAAATTAATTCGGTGTAGCATAAAACACACGTCAGAAACTCATTTGGCCATCAGAGCTTGGTGAGATCCGTTTAAGCGTTAAAGCGCCGACATGACTGCGGACAGGATTCTACCACGCGGATATCCTGGGAAATGGAAGAGGATGAAAGGACGGGCGTTGAAAAGCGATGGCTTGGTTATGCAGCAAACCAAATATTAGCTTACAGCTGCACAGCTACAGTTTTTCAATGAAATTCGCCGAATGCTCCTTCAATCGTGCATTAAAATGAAAATTTAATCACGGCAACGGCAATGACGGCGAAATGAATAGCATTGGCTGACCTGACCCCACGACACAAGATGGTGAAGGAAAGGGGGCACATACGTATTGTGAGGAAATATGTAATTAAATTTTTCTCACGCTTGTCATGGCTTCGCCTCAGCCAGGATGATGGGTTTTTCATTAAGGCATCAATGGGTAGGAATGGTTACTAAGCAACTGGAATGTAAATTACTACCGCATTTACCGGATAATCTCTTGTTAGAGTGACTCTTGTTTTCTTAGAGTCTTGATTCAGGGTTTTACCACATTCTCAGAAAGAAAGGAAGCGGAGAAAATACTTTAAGGTAAGAAAGTAATACTGCTGATTACAAATATCACAAAAATTAAGTTTTTTTAAGACAATCAGTCTCAACTAAAGTTGCATTTATTAGGGGTTAGCATATGTTGAAAAAAGGAAGGCAAAAATAATTTTAAAAGGCTTTTAAACTACTTTCTCTGCCTTTCTGTTCAAAGTTACTGTTAAACCTTTTAACACGTCTGCTAATGGGTAACAATTAATCGTTTCCATGTGCCATTTTCCTCACGTGCTCGTTCATTATTTTAAAATGCGCATCACAAGTGTTGGATATATATTTGTTTATCGCTGGCTGCAACTTGCAGCCCGTTTAAAATGGCTGTGGCAAGACTTTGACCACACGCCCACATTTTCATGCTCTCTGGGTAAAAAAAAAAAAGATGGGGAAAAGCCCGCTCGCGCACACACGATTTTCCATGCTGATAGAATGAATGAAAATGAATGAATGAGGAATTTCACTTACCCCCATCCGCATCCGCATCTGCATCCACATCCACATCCGCATTCATGTCCATGGCTGAAGCTTTCTTATCGCCGCGCTGGGCTGCGCGCTGCATTTATATTTAAATGTATTTAAACGACCGACAATTTGAGAGCATCGTCGTTGTCAGTGGCAGAGCTCTGTGGACTCCAGGCTCCAAGCTCCCGACTACAGAGTCCCCTCATTTGTAGTCCGGCCAAGGAGCCGAGAAGGACTCGACTCTGGATGAAGAAGGATCCGCCTCCAGCTGCAGTCCCATTTGTTTGTGCCCTCCTCGGCTTTGGCTTTCTCTGGGGTTTTGGCTCCGGCTGCTCCGGCTGAGATAAAAGTAAATATGTGGCATTGGTTGCGGCTTGGCGGTTTCATTTTGGCTGCACATCGGTTCGGTTTTCGGACTCGCATTATGCCCGCTGCCAGTGCGTTCTAGCGTAATTTTTAATTTATTCACGCTCAGCAGGGATCGGGTATGGCCCGTTCCCACTTAATTAATATTTCCAAAATGGAAATAATTGTTATGGAAACCAAATTTTAGAATTTATGCTCCACTGAACAGGACAGCCTTTGCTTTCACTTGAATCACAATCAAATAAATATTATTGCACTTCAAGAACTTTATTATCAGAAAATATATATTAAAGTAAGTTCCATTTGACCTGATTAAGGTTTGGCAATAAGTTCACTAAGCCCCTTAGATGTATATGTTTTTGGAACAAGATTTGATAGAAAAAAATGCAACATTGGTTAAGTTCGACTTTTTCTCATTTTGTGGAAAAACTTTGGCACATTGGAAACTAATTTGCTTTCGCAATGGGAAACAAGTTTGTGGCAACTTTCGACACATTCTCCACGGCTGCTGTTGCATTTGAAATGTGAATTTAATAATTTCGAGGTTTTGGCAGTCGCTTGGCTGCTGCTAAACTAATTGCAGAATAAATACGAAAAATAGTAAACGCTTCCACGAATATAATTAACTTTCTAAAAAGTAAATAGAATCTCGACTGCCAGCTAAAGACAACAGCTGTTAATGAGTGGAGTTTCTGGGAAGTTTGTTTGTGTGCCCTGCAGTGGCAACTTTCAAGCAAGAAGTCATTGTTCCCCTGGCAGAGTGCAATTGCCACTCCTGACTATCGCTTGGTTAATATTTGCCAAGTTTATGGCAAGTGCAAAAGTTGAGCTTGAACCTTCCGTTTTCTTTTCTAGCAAGTGGCTGCAAGTGATATGGGCAAGAAGTATTGATTTACCGTAGCACAAAGCCAACTCAGGACTAGACCCGCTGACGCTAAAGCCCTGACATCAGACGTCGCGCCGATGTCGCTGTCGCTGGCCATTCCCCTTCCAGTCGCGCTCGCACTCCCTGTCTATTCCGGAGCCGTCGCCATGTCTGCTGCCAACGGCAAGCGGAAACGGAAACCGGAGCAAGTGAAGCGGACTCCCAGGACGATGGCGGATCGAAGCGACAATGCCCTGCCCCAGTGGAGAAATTTTTCTTGACACCTAAAGATTGCTAATGAATACATTATTTGGGTTTATGACTTTAGTGTGAATAAAAATATCTTCTCTATTTATTAGAGATTGCAATAGCTAATATCCCCGTTTCAATCCAATGAGAGTATCCCAACCACAACAGCAGCAATCGGTGTACATAACTCGCAGTTTTTAGCCCTCGTCACTGTTGTTTTCCTGCCGGTCGCTATTCGCAGGCAAATGCTGGACATTTTTACGGTTTGGAAGTGTCAGCAGTACTGTTGCCTGAAAAGCAAGAGGGAAAACACTGTCAGTCCGCTGTAAGACAAACATTTTATTTATGGTTTCCTCGAGGGGGAGCGCAAACCAAGGCGCGAAACCACCACAAAGACAAATACTCCATAGACCATTATTAGGAAGCTCGCCTGGAAATAAGTAAGAAACTGCACCAATTAGCTATTTGAGTGAGATTGGAATCGTTTTCAGTATTATTTCAGTGAAAATGCAATGTTGAATCGAGCTTCCCTCATTAGCTTAGACAGCCGAATGAAGTCCGAAACATTGCACTTTCCTTGGTCATGCTTCAACCGAATTTCATTTCGCTGCCTGATATTTCAGCAATTTTTCAGTGCTATGTGCGGGGAGAAAAAGAAAATATGCTGACTGAAATTGATGCTATGGCTGGTTTTGCTTTTATTACCATCATCGAGCGAATGACAAACAAAATGCCGCAAAATTGTGTGAAATGCTTCTGAAATGGACAATAATGGGATTAGGCGTAGCGCATGGCAAAAAATGGTTAAAAAATACAGACAAAATGAAAATAATAGCAAATCGAATGGAAATATCAGACATATTTCAGATTAGTGTTCTCTGGTTGCCAAAATTTCAATCAACTCTAAATGGTTATCAGTGTTTAAAAGCCTTGAACAAAATTATGGCAAACGCAACATTTGAAACCAGCAATCATGGAAATTGGCAATTTTCGAGTTGCTCTCGAACCAGATTGAGCGACTTGAGAGCTCCTGTGCGAAGCATTTAAAAATTAAATCGAGAAATAGTAGCAGTTTTAAGCCGGCATTTGGCAGGGAAAACAATGAAACTTGAGCCTCAAGTGCAGGAAAAGCTCTTATCGGAAATGCTGGCAGAGTGGGGAAAGTACGGGGAAAGTTTTAAGCGTCTTTGCACGCATACAATTTCTCATGAGCAGCAAATACAATTGCACAATAAAAATGCTCAGGACCCAGACACAGGACTAAGTATAAGACAGGCGAAAGGCTTAAGCGAAAGGGATTTAAGAGCTTTCCGGCAGCCAAAGGTTTATTTTTTCCCTCCCAGCATTAAGTTCGGAAAACTGCTTTCCATCAGCAGCCAAAAAATTACAAAAAAAAAAAAAGAAGGAGCCGTAGAAATTGAGGCAGTGTCGCTCTCCCATAATGTCTGACGCGTTTTTCCAACTGCAGCAGCAGCTGTCATTCAATTAATGTTTTTATGGCACTTCAAACTGTTGCCGGAATGAGTCCATCGAAATTAAAGGTAAAACGCCAAAACTTTGGCCATTAAAAAAATGGGCAGGGATTTTGAGTGGAAACAATGGAATTGGCATTCATTTTATTAACTCTTTCAATTGCCAATTAAAGTGGAACCCACGCCACACCAGCCCGAAAAGAGTTGGCCAAAGAAAGAAACTGCGTTGTCTGCTGACCT
This sequence comes from Drosophila eugracilis, assembly GCF_018153835.1. Classification (NCBI taxonomy): domain Eukaryota; kingdom Metazoa; phylum Arthropoda; class Insecta; order Diptera; family Drosophilidae; genus Drosophila; species Drosophila eugracilis. The sequence continues at coordinate 3,189,063 of NW_024573311.1, read as the reverse complement.
TTCGTTTGAATATACTTCTATGTGTTTCATTTTTTATTGAGTCAACTATAAAGCAGAGAATGGTAAATAAATTTTAATTTTAGTACTCGCAAATACATTATTTAAAGGATCTGCTGGCTGGACCGGGGTTTTGGGGGCAGGGATAAACGAAGCGAAGGACAAAGCCAAGCTAAGCCATAAAAATGTGTATGGCAAATAAATTTTAAGTGAAATACTTGTAAATGAAAACAAATGTAGCTCACATAAAACACAACAAAAGTGAAAAGAAACAAAGAGGGGTAGAGCGGTAGAGGGTGACAGTGGCTATGGGCCACAAAATTCTATATTACGTATACGCCATGTTCATGTGCAACTGTGTGTAATAAATATTGCAAGGACACACAAATAAGATCGCCAAGGACATTGGGAAATGTTTGTCTTTGGCTAAAAATTCGCCATAAATTCAAGGCCTGGCCTGGCCTGGCCTGGCATAGGCCCAGCAGAAGCGATAAATATCGAAAATCAACTAAAAATCCCCAACAATGCTTTATTCAATTGCGGATGGCAAAAGTACGAGAGAGAGTGTGGCAAAGGGGGTGGGGAAATGCTTTTAATTGATATGCGGCAAAGGCCGAAACGCTTTCTACTCGCCAAACATAAATTTGCCGCTTGTATAATTTATGCTAAAATAAACAGAAATTAATTTCATATTATTTTTGCCCAGTTTGCCGCTGGGCAAATCCAATTCCCATCGACAAACAGAATAATGCAAAAATGCTAAAAATATTATCACAAATGTTTCCCAGCTTAAATGGCAAATTTTTCAATAATTTGTATCCCATTCATGCTAACTCATTAAGTCCCATAAACATTTCATGTTCGATGTAATTGAAATTAATTAGGCTCCAGCACGCTTCAATGTTTCTTTACAGCTCTTAATTCTTTCGTCTAGTTTGCCCAATTTGGCCACTTGATCTGCACTTAATTTAAATGCACTTATTTCTAATTCACCATTGACTATCAATTTCATGAACTATTTATAGGACGACCAACGGCCAACAACTAACGACCATCAGGCCAAACAAATTGCAAATTTACATTTCTAATTACGACCACAAACAGTATCGGACGAGGCACTATTAGAAATGTAAATTTGACAAATAAATCCAAAGACAATAAATTGCGAAAAATAATATAAATACATAAATAAATATTTCATATGCTACGTTGGCATTAACAGCTGTCGTCTTTTATGCGACCGCCACTGCCAATGAATATTCAAATAACAAACTTTAATCAATGCAATTTTTACCCAATCCTCTCAGATATAAATGTATATATCCCCATAGCTGCTGTGGCCAACCGCAGTTGGACATAAATTCCATTTGTGTGACAGGTGAGCTGAGCTGAGCCAGCCAAGCCGACCACAAAAGCGACAAAAGCAAACGTTTATCACGACTGTTTTTGCAAATGATTTAGAAAAATACGCAGCAACTAGATATGTGCAGCAGGAGCCCAAACCGCAGCACAAGTGATATCAAAAAACTTTGAATTTATCATCATGGCCACAACCGAACAACCGAACAACCGAACAACCGAAAATGTTTTACCATTTTACGTTAAATTATTTTCAATTAGAGCTTGTCATAAGTTTTATGCAAAAGTTGACACTCACACGAAATGTTGTTGAACTTTTTGGGTGTTCTGAAAAATACACTACTAGGAGAACATTAAATTTGTAAACAATTTGAGGAATTTTGTATCCGAAATGCTCAGTTTTATTATTAATTAAGTTTAAAATAAACTTCTTTAATTTACTTTTACTGGAAATGCAAATGATTGGTATGTAGTATAACCAATATCCATATCTCACCTTCAAACTGAATGTGACCTCCTTTCGTGGAGCACATAAAAGGAGATGAAATACCGAGGCCAGACGGAGATTCACTAGCCACAGCCAACTGCTCAGATGCCAAATTATAATGGGGAGCACATTAAGCGACACGTTCTCTTTATCATTTGCATGCTGTTGGCGTAATCACCAGTGAAAGCAACGGGGAAAAGAAACCCTCACCCAATGGAGGGGGGAAAATCACAGGACAAGGAGTAGGAGCAGGAGAAGGAGCTAAAGCTATAGCAGTAGCTGTGCAGCTGGAGCAGCAGCAGGATATCCTGTCACGTTTTCAGTTGACTTGACTGCTCCACGCCGTGGGAGTGTGTGCCAAGTACTTAACCGTTCAAGTTGCTCCGGCTTCGACTCCGACTCCAACTCGGGCTTACTTGCCTCTGGGCCACTGTCGTCAATGTCTGCGGCTGTTACTGCGACTGCACAGGACAAAATGAAAAGGCAGTAGCAACTACATTTACGCCCATCTTGCTAAACAGCTTGAAATGTATAAACAAAGATTTTGTTCTGTGTAACTCCGGTTGGTTGGCTTGGCACCTAGCCTTGTAGTGGTGTGAAAATTAAAGGAATTCCGTTATTATTTTGCCTTTTTCCATTTTCCCCAGTCCCGGCCATTGCATGTGCATATTTTGTAGAGCACTTCGTCGCAAATTATGTCGGCGCAGCGCAGCAAATGCTGCATATGCATGTGGCATGGGGCCATGTCACAAGTGCTTAGTAGACTCATGACAGTTTCTTCTGCATAAACAACAACAGCCACCCCGGGTTTCATCCTCCTTCAGTGTGGATGTGGATGTGGGTGTGGATGTGAATGCAACGTGTAAGTAATTTGCAAAGTAGAAGCTGCAGACGCCGTGTGCTGGTGCAACTTGCAGCTCGGTGGTGCAGCTTGCTGCGCGATGTCTTTTGCTGGCAGCTCATTATGAGGCGGCTTTTGTGCGGCTTTGATATATGATTATGACGCGCTGGCTTGGGAAAACATGAAAGACCGAGTGGTTCCGTTTCGAGTATAAAACATTTGCGTATCTAAGGCTCCAATGGTTATGTAATCCTGGAAAGACCTAAAGCTGACAAAAACCAGAGGAAAATGAAGGTAAGTCTTTGTTTAATAACAAGCTGCTTCATGAATGTTAAGTAATCTAAGCATAAGATATTCATCGAAAGAAGAGAGATTCCACAAATTAATCTAGCATTTAGCAATAAAAACCTTTGAATCCCAAAATGACAACCAATTCGTTCAAGTTTACCTTTCTTTTTTTTGTAAATCCACCCGGACAGAGGCATCAACTGCTCCTGCCTTGGACCAACTTCATCGAGCATTTATAGACAGAGCAGAGAGTGATTTGTGGGCAGGAAAAAAGATTACCTGGCAGGAGGTGAGTGGGAGAAATGTGGTTAGGAGCAGGAAGAGCTGCAGACGGAGTCGTGCTGCAAGTTGCAGCCAATCGAAAAATGTCACCAAAAAATTGGAGGGACTGAGCCGCGCTAAGCTCTAAAATTTTCCCAGTTTTTTTTTTCAGCCCGTCCCCTTTGGGTTTTCGGTGTCTAGACGGCATTTGTCATGCAGCCAAAGATACATTTGTTTGACTGCGACAAGGCGACAAATACGGCCAGAATAATTTATGCTGGGCCGCAAAACTTTAAAGTCCATAATCCAAATCACCTTTGACTTTGGGCCAAGCATTATTTGCACACGCTTCTTGGCTAATTACAAGGGAGTCGTGACTCTGCTCATTAGTGGCTGCCCTTTGGGTATTGGTAGTTAATTTAAAATCAAAATGGCCGGCCTCTATTCGGTAATTAGAGGGGGCAAGGGTTAAAGTGCAGGTGGCAATAATTGAAAAACTTTCGGCTGGCCTACTAATTAAAAGTTTTTCGGCCCAGTCATAATCAGGAGCAAGAGCAGCAGCAGGAACAGGAACAGGAACTGGATTCGCACTGGGAATTGAAGTTTATTAAGATGGCGCCTGGCATTGTGCCGCTGATGTTCATGACTTGCGTTTATTAAATTAAAACTTTGGCCTGGGCCTGGCTGTTAACACGATTAGGCCAAGGACACGAAATCGGGAAGGGCGGCTGATGATGGCTGACTTATGGCCAACATTTGCGGTAGGATGGGTAGGGTATTGATGGGCCACCTCTGCTTTGCAACTGAAACCGCTGGCAAGCAAGCATTTCATTGTCTCCGATGACATTGGATAACTGCAGTTCAATGCGTAAGCGGTTGGTTGGTATAAGGACGAAGGATTTCCCCTTTAATCTCCCGGGGAGAAGTTCTTCTGCTGCTGCTGGCTGTGGCATGACTGCTAATGAAATTGTGCATTCAATCGAGTGGAACGATGGGAAAAGTCAATAAAATTGATGTAGCATAGAGAGCAAGGCGTTGCCAGAAAATGCACTCTAAGCCAGGGGAAAGAGAAGTGGATCTTTCTATATATATATATATATATATATATGTATATATCTTTTGGGAGAGGCAGAGGTCGGGGGATACGTCCACTGCCAAATGAACTTGCCGGCGCAAAATGGAAATTGTTGTTGGGGGAATTCGAAATGCAAAAAGCGCACAAAGCCGAACTATTTCGGAATTTCAGCAGTTCAGCAATGCAATTGCAATCAGCAAAAAGTGGAGAAAAAATTAAACTAATATTAAGTATGCGACCCGTTTGCCAAGGACCTTTAAAGATAAACGGGTAATGTTTAGATATCAGTTTGTATGTTTAAAGAGTGATTTTTTACCAATGTTGGTAGCTGTTTCTTTTAACTTTTAAATATTAATACAAAACTCCAACCGTTTCTGTTTCATGAAATATTTAAAGCCACTTGACTAAGTTCAGACCTCACAATACATTTTTCTGTCTCTCTGTTTTCTTTTTTGCAAATATTTTTGCGTCCTTTCATATCTGGATATTTTTTGTGCAATTTGAAGGATGGCCAAATAGAAGGCGCCGCGGTGACCCAACTCAACCATGGCTTATACAATCGGCAACGGGAAAACGGCAAGTGCACTTAGCTAATAAATCTTTAATGCTGCCAACATTTTCTGCAATGGCGGGCATTCGTTTCAAGGTTGTCCTTTCAAGTGCCAGCTATGGCGGAGACATGACGAGGAGGCGCAGGAGAGGATCTTGGTAGCCAGGAGGAAAGCGCGAGTGCTGTCAAAAATCTTTCTTGAATAATTTGTGTGCGATTCGGTGGCAGTTATTTTCTTATTTCATTTTTTTTTTCTTTCTTTCTTTATTCTACTCTTCCTGCAGGCCGAGCTAACCTTCGTCAGTAAGCCAATTATGGTATTAAAAAAGCGTAAAGATGGAAGGCATTAAGAATGTGCAGAGATCCAGGCAAATGGCAAGGTCGGCTCACAAGTTGGCCGCCTGTCGCCAGTCGACGGACTGCATTTAAATGTAAATTGAAATTAATTTCCCAGCCAGCAGCACAAGGAGCACAATATGGCCAGCCTCACCTGACCTGGTTAGTTTGATGTGGGTTTCCCGGGCCCCACCCAGCTAATATTCAAGTATATCCAAAGTGAGGGTCATACTATTGACGTTTCTGACACTTGACTGCCATCGAAAGCGGCGTTAGATTCAATTTAAATTTAATGCACTCGACATTCGACATTCGAATGGCCAGCTGGAAAAAGTCTTTACTTTCCCAAAAAAAAAAAAAAAAAAGCCAACAAGCTGTGATAGAAAATCCCTCGGCTTCAAAAGGCTACTTGAAGTTAACTCCAGGATTCTCATTCTAATAACCCTAAGTGCTTTCAACTTTCAAATTGAAAAGTCAACAGAGGGCATTGCAAAATAGCACACACAAACGACAGGGGCTGGGTCTGGGGCTGAAGAGAGGGCTGTATAGCGCGACTTAAAATTACAAAAGATTAAAAAGTGAAATATAAATATTTATCTGCGGTGCGAGCTTGAAGTCGAGAGGCAGGAATCGGCATGCAAAATAGAGCCAGAGATATGGCCAAAGAAAGGCAAAATTCCTGGACTGAGCACAAAGGTGTCCTTTGTGGCCGACGATGCTCTGGACACTCTGAGCTCATGTAAATCCATTTTAATTAATTCAAGACAAAGGTTATTTCCCAGCATAATAATGAAGTCGAGCAAGAGGGCTCCCTAAACCCTTAGGTGCGGCCGGATTTCGTTGAGGATTTGCATTTCATTTCAAGTGGATGAACGAATCTCTGAATTGTCGCTGCTTCTGACTGAGGCTACAAATTAAAACGGTTACGATTAGAATAAATAGTGACCGGAGTCAAATTCGAGTCGCTGCTCGATCAAAAATGGCAAATTTTATTACATCAAATTGAAATGGCAAATGGGATTTGAATATTGATTGCAGCTTAGTCCCGTTGAAATCGGTCTATTTGCATATTGCTTTCTGCACGACACGAACTTTTCCAGCTTGCCAGAGACGCCTTATCCGCTTTGCCCCGACAATGCTGCCAAATCAGCTTACCGAAATTACAGGCCACTCGGGCGTATGCTCGATGTGCCCCACCATCCACCATCCACCATCCACCTCTGCGTATCTGTGTCTCTCTCCTTTCTTGCCACGCCCTGCATCTGCCGGCTGCTCGCCCCCGAAAATCTGCACTTGCTTAACTACATTACGCTCGTTGCGCAAATAAAATAAAATTTGAGGCCCGGCAGCAGCAGCATTTTCCCACTCCACCGCCCTCAAAAAAAAGGATACTGCAAAGTCAGGCAGGGCCGTAAAAGTTTTTGGCAGATAGAAACTGTCTAAACTCCTACACCGGACAGCCAACTGTACAGCAATTTGGCCTGGCTCATAACAGTTGGGCTGGATCGAGCCATCATTTATGCCTTTGAGCGCATAATTGCCTTTAATTAAGGTGTATTGCAGACTCCTGCAGACCGAGGGCCCAAACAAAAATTCGATATCGGGGCTGGGCTTGCAAATTGCCAACTGCTACTGCTGCTGCATCGGCAGAAATCCCCCCAATTCGGGGCAAGTGTCTTTGAGCTGTCATTAAACGCCAATCTGCAAATTGACAGCCTGCTAGTTATCCGAAATGAGCTGCATTCGAGTCCTGGCAGCCGCCCAAAAAGCCATCCTTTCGAAAATGTAACTGGCTTTAATTTGCTTGCCTTCAATATTCAGCGATTAAGGCTCAAAGGATAGGTAAATTAATTATTCGTTTCGAACATTTATTCAATGCCATTGCGATGCACATTTTAAACTCATTTGCTGCAGGTTACATGCTGTCGAGGGAACTTTTTCCAAGACACCTGCGCCATCTGCATATGTAAAACGCCTGTCTCCGGGCTAAACACGAGCGGAATAATCCAACATATACACACAGGGAGCCAGGAGGAGCTTTGTTTGTTAATTAAGAGCCAGAAACAAAGTCATAAAGAAGACAGCAGTATCACAAGTGCAAAAAGGTAGAAGAACAAAAGCGGTAAAGAAAAACACAAAAACAGGGTTTTAGAACCTGTCCGCCGAAGGATCTAACACCCTTACTGAGTATTATATATGAAACTGTTTTGTGGCAGCTATTATTAGTATTAAGTTTTGTAAATTTCAACTTTTAAGAGTTACATTTTATTTTGAATTCTACTTTTTCTCCCACATCAATCCGCCTTTAGGCAGTGTAGGAAGTGAAAGAAATAAAAATCAAAGCCTGTGCCTTGTGAAAAGACGTCTGCCAGCCTTGAATATGTAAACACAAGGAGACCTGGTGAATATAAAAAACTTACTTGCTGTTCCCCTTCAGTCTTTCACATCGGAGTTTTGTTGATTTATTCATAATTTCTGGAAATATTGAAACCGCTCACTGTTTTGCGTATTAAAGCGATGATGTCGTACTCGCAGCGAATGTCACGTTATAATGAGGAAATTCGATTTCATTGTCACGCATTTCCAGTTGCAACGCATTCGCTTCGCTTTCCCCCAATCGCAATCGCAAAAATTACACATACGCCCCGTGTGCGGCAAACGTGTCTGGGAATCCATTCTGGAGCACATCACTTAAAGTAAAACCGAGCCCGCAACACGCCTGAATTTATTAATATATGCGCAGCGCGTTTTCCGTGGCCATTGGAGCGAAATGCCGTTCCTGATGGTTCCTGGACATGGACTGGAACCCCCGAGCAGAGTGTATAATTATGGATGTGCGTGTGTGCGTATTTGTGGCTGCCAAAGAAGCAATTCCATTGCAGAGAGCACACTGTGTGTATGGTATTTATAAAGAGAACTTACATAGCTACGGTTTTTAATATGAAAATTAAGATATATATTAAATATATTTTAAATAATGAAATATATTTAAAATTCTGATAGCAAACCCCCGGCTCATAGAGCTCAGAAAGATAAGCCAAGCAATTTCATAAGAGAGTTGCCAAAGCAATGTAGACTTTTTGGCCAACTGAAAAAATTCGACTTTCAGTGCTGCGCAACATCCGCAAATATTCTCTCCTTCTGCCACAACATCTTCCACAAAAGAAGGCATCAGCAGCAGCCGCCGCAGCACAAATGCATATGCAAATTCGATTTTTTAGCAAAAGCCGCACATACTCGTATTTGCATGCCTCTGCCATGGCCTGAGAGGGAGAGACAGAACCTTCGACCTCTGCCCTCTGGATTTCCCGACTCATCCTTAAACTTCGCCCAGTAAACAGCTTCTTTATCTAACCCGTTTTTCCGTTGCTCAGTCGCTGGGTCTGGTGCAATTTTCGGTTGTAAGTAGAGCGGAAAATTAAAAACAAATTTTCCACAAATTTCATGTTTTCACTTTACACTATGCTCGCTCTATTCTTTGGTTCGCTCTTTACCTGCTGCTTTTCACCTGCAAATTGGATTTTTCAGGTTGACTTTTAAAACGATTGTTGATGGTGCCCATAAATTCCAGTAAATACAAAGGAATTACAAAGTCAACTGTAAGTTTACTTTAAATGGAGATAGAAAATATTCGAAAATAAAAAGTCTTCATTACAGAAAATATACTAATAAAATGTGCTAATAAGCTACTCATATATAGATAAACAGACTAGGTAAAGTATTGGAAAATTTATTAAAAATAATACCTTTTTAACCAAAAGTTAAAGTTACCCACATTTCATGTTTTCTGTTATTTAACTATAAAACTTCTAGGCCCAGATATTGATGTATTTTCATCACGTTATTGAACTCTTTTCACAAACAGATGCCTCTGTTCCCATCGTATCCATTGATTCTTGTTACCACAATAACTTAAAGCTACCCTTTCATAAATACCCTGCCAGCTGGCTTCAAAGCCACTGCTAAGAGTTCGTGTCTGGGGCAAGTTACCTTTAAATAGAATCGACTCCGTAGCACGCTCACTTCATTGCGCATTCATACAAGGACATTTAAAGCAATTACGCCCCCGAGTATTATTCAACTGCAACCTGCTGACGATGGCTAAGGCTAAGGCAGTGGGCAGGAAAAAAAGCAAAAGTGTCTGCAGCTTCGGTTGCCACCATTCGAGTTCCAATTCTAGAGCCCTGGCACTGAGTCAGCAGATCGAAAGTCGAGCATGCCGCAGAGGCACCAAAGCAGAAATAACTCTGGAAAGGGGAGCTTTGAGGGGCAGGGGGCAGGAGATAGAAGGGCTGCTCGGAGAGACAATAACATTTAAATGATTTTAATGGCAGCTGTTCGATTTTATTGACTTACGCCCGTCGAGAACGGATCGTCTTCGGTTCGGCAAAGGGGCCATTGTGTGGAAATGTTATTTGCTAACCGAGAGTAATCAGTGGCTTGGGCTCGAGGTGGTCTCATAATCATAAAAATTATTGTTACTAGCGGCCAAATCTATGTCACTGGGCTTGTTTCCTCCGTTGTCTCAACGAAATTTCCCGGCGAATGGCCGCCGGCAATCGAATTGTTCAGCCAAGCGAAAGTTGCTGGAGTGGAAATGCAATGAAAATATCTGGAAGTCAGGCGAAATGCTTGTGGAGCACCAGGATAATCAAGATTTCGTTGCAGCACACTGTTGTCTTTGTATCTTTTTTTCTCAGATCAAATATTTACCCTTCTATATACATATATATATATATGCTGTTATGAAAGGCAATTGGGCCAGCCTTTGCCAGCCAAAAGCCCTTTTTTATAATCGATAAATAAAGCAGCGAGCGATGTGGCGCACAGAGATATTAAATCTGAACTGCAAGCTTTAGCTTCTTTTTGTCTATTTGCCACAGACGAAAAACACACAATTCCATCTGTCAAAGAGTACTTTCTGTTCCCTTTTATTGCCCCAAAAACAAAAATTGATTAAATTATGAGCAAACTGAACAGTTTAAAAACAGCCACAGTTTTTCATGCGCCTGGTACCCAATTGACAGTCCTGCGTATTTGATTTAAATAAATAAAAATTTCTTTTATATAAATAAATGGGATTTTTTGCAAAGGTATGGAAACTCTGCACATTCCCATAGATTTGTGGGTGAGCAGGAAAAAATCAGAAATCCGAATGCCAATGGTTATCATTACCATGTGGACAGCCAGTTAAGACATTGGTCAGAAAAAAACATATTTTTATAATGGGTAAATGTGCCGTAAAGGGGATTTAAAAGTATATTTATTAAAAATAATATGTTTTGTAAAATATTTAAAACCATTTGAAAGTGCAGAGCTTAAGTTTGAACTGTACTTCTACTGGATTATTTTAATAAGTGCTTTTATGTGTTTTTAAATCCTATATTTTCTGTATATTTCCTTGTTTAAATATTGTTAATTTGTACATTTATTTTCAAGCTTTCCATTCATTGCCAACTTTGCTATTGGAAACCCTCCGCATTTAGATCTGCCAGCCCTTAAAACTAATCCTCGCTCTCTTTTCTGGATATGTCATTCAGCTGGCTATATAAAAGGCTCATCGTAATTTCACAGTCAATTTAAAATTAATACGCGCCTGTCAGCCTGCCGTCTGCCACCTGCCGCCTACCGCCTGTCGCCTTGTAAGATCCGACAAACGTCTTTGCAAATGCAAATTGCATTTTGTCATAATCCCAAATGCAGCTGCACGTGGACGGGGTAAGGAGCAGGAAGTCAGGGAGCAGGAGGAGTGGCAGCAAGATTCTGGGTGAGAAGCTTTGGCAGGATAACAGGGCAGAGTGGCAGGCTGACGGCAAGGATGTCTGCTGGGCTCACATAGGTGCAAACAACTTTCAGCTGGGATAACTGTCTTGGCTCAGGATCCCCAGGATCCTCGGATATGCGAAGCGAATGTGTATGAGGGTGTTCGCCCTGTGCCCTGTGTCTCTGTGCAATGTACTGTGGAAAAACCTCAGCTGCGTGTCAAAAGCAGCTCTGGAAAAAGGATGGGGAATGACTTTGTTTGCAGTTGAGTTTAATTAAAAACGGATCTAACATTGAGGCTGAGCCCGGGCTGAGGCCTCGCATGGCAGGCTTGTTTGCAAGTTTAATTGAAGCGCAGCGCTGGCTGGGGAAACTTGACATCACTACAAATTTTCGGCATATACGAGAAGTTGGCCCATATTTTAGGGTAAAACGAAAATTAATTTCATTCAACTTTTAGGGCCACATAATTAATTGAGGAAAATTACGTTGCACGAGAGCAAGCAAATCGCACAATAAAAATCCAATTCCCATTTGCGGAAAATGTTTTGCAAATACAGCTCAAAAGATTCATTTAAATATGGCTAAAGAGCTGCTTTCCACATATGCACTTCACTTCTGTTTTTGTTGTATTTTGCAAATTGCTCTTGATTACTTGGAAAATGCATGAAAACGAATTAAAATCTGCACAGCTGTTTACCTTTTCCAATGGCTGCGGAAGAGTCGAACCGAGGGGGATGGCGGTAAATAAGTCAAATTGATTGAGACTCAGTAATTACGTAAAATGCGTTTCATTACCACATTTCCCGATTGACTCTGCGGTCGTAATTGCCTCGCAGAGCAAATAGCATTTTCATATTTTTACACCTGCTTGTTTTTCTATTAATAATTGAGAGCGTTCCATAATACGATTTCGACGTGATGGTTGTTAATTGGTTGTAATAGCTTTTAGGCAAGTAGCTTAAAACTTGAATATTTATAATCATTTCAAGTTAAAACTTCTTATATATCCTATTCATTTGTCTTGAATAGGAGAAGTAACATGTCCTTTTAAATCTCGCTCGATGTTTCCCCTGATTTCCATCTGAACGTCAACTCCATGCTTTAAAATTCCCATCTTGGCATTGCCCAAAATCAAACACATTTAACAAGTCATTTAAAACCGAGCCTGCCACCCACTTGGCTATCAATTCCCAGGCAAACTCCCCCCTGGAAGATATCACTCCGAAAGGATGGCGCCATCTCACAAAACCAAAATAGATGGCAGGACTTCAGATGCAGGACTCCAACTGCAGCTGCAGTTGGCAAAGCTGGCAAGCAAACACTTTGGCAATTTGACTTTTGGTCAGCTGTGTCAACAGCATAGCACTCACACACACACACACACACACACAAAGAGGGAGTCAGAGAGAAGGACATCGCCACTCTCACCCATCCTGTGTACATTCATTAATTTTTGCCACAAATTTTTGCAATTAAAGTTTGCTGTTTGTTTATCTGTTTCGACTGGCATGAAAATCAAGCGCCATGAACACGAAGTCAATAAAACTTTTGGCGCTACTTAATGCGAATTTATAGTGTAAACATAAACACACATAGATGGCAAGTCCTAGAAAGGACATGGACTACTGCTGCTGCTGCCACTGCCACTGCCGCTGTTGACAAAAACGACAAAATTGTGTTACCAACAATTGCATAACAATCATTTCAAGTTTTCCTGCAAAATGGTACAAAAAAAGTTTTTATTGTTATTATGAAAACTACAACAGCAGCTTTTGCTTTGGCTTTGACTTGGTGTGGGTGGCCAGGACATTCTGGGGACTGCGGTATATATACACATACATATACATATATATATATATATATATATAAATATAATATCTGTGTATATAAATGGCCGCACATCCTTTCGCCGGCGCTCATTTTGGCACCCCCAACAGTCGAAAAACCGACAGCGGACAACCAGCAACATTCGCATAACTATGCAAAATTGTTGTCATTGTCTTTCGCTTTGTTTTGTTTAGCTTTTGATTTTGCCCACTGCTCTGTTTTGTTGTATAGTGTGGTGTGCGTGTGTGTGTGTGTGTGTGTTCATATGACTTTGCTTGGAGGTCGACAGTTGTGGGATTCGCGGTTTTGGGGGAGTGCGTCAATTGCGGTCCGTTTTGCGGTTTCCGTTTGTTACTTGCAATTCCGTTTGCTTTTTTGGCCATTGCCGTTTTCCATAGCGGATGTAGATTGCGGATGCGGATGCGGATGTCTGCCATTCAGCTCGACAACTTCGCCAGCGGCGGTTCCTTGCAACTTTTACAACCCAGCAATCTGCATCTGCTGATTATTTTTTAATTGCATATGCTTTTCGGGTCGCGTTTTTTGTTCGCTTCATTAACGCAGCGCTCATCATTAAATGACAATTGACAGCGGACACTGGTCAACCAAGCATGGAATACATTTTGAGTGGATTAGGGCTGTGTACAGAGTAATCGACGAGTTGTTTGGCATGAATAGGGTTGGAGAAGTGCTGTAGAACAGTAATTAGATAACCTAAGTAGTAGATAAATTACTCATTTTACATGTTAATTAACTAAAATAATAACATAGAGCTTTCCCGCAACCAGTCACTTAGTTTCTTAGGAAGACTGAATTTATTTTATTAAATAATTATAACCCAAAATTGGTCTTAAATATCAATCAATATTCTTAAATAGCTTCCTCTCTAACATTGATTTTCCCCTTTATTGTGGCAAATAACTTTCTAGCCAAACTCTGTGTGGCCTCGATAGTGCAAATTATCAACGCAGTTTACGTGCTATTTAGCACGTGCCCATATGGCCTGTGGCTGCTTTTGCGATTTGCTTCTGCTTTGGTTGATGCTGCGGCTGTCGATATCCATAATGATAATGAAGATGCGGCTGATGAGGTTGATGGGGTGCTGAGAGCGATGATTGCGATATTCGGGCCTGGCCAAAGGGGCCATAACGGTTCGCTGCACTTTGTGGCCAATCGAAATTGCGTATTTTGGACGTTCTCGGCTTAATTATGTGCCCAGCCCCTGAATATGCAATGCCAAGTTTTTGCATTGCCAGATCGAAACAGCTGACTTTGAGTTCGGTGTGGGTGTAGATGAGAGGGCGGCATAGGTGTGCCTGTACGTTTTGGGGCTATGATATTCGGAGGGTCGGAGATTGGAAGTTGGAGGTCGATTGGTCGGTAGTCCAGTCATTGGCATTATGGGACCAGCTGCCGTTCATTGCGAGTGCGAATTATGCATGCGCCTCAAGCTGACCGCCTGACAGGCTACACTGGGGAAATAAATTGCAAAAAGTATGGCTTTTTGTAATATTTTTTAGAATTATTTCTGCACCTAAAAATCAAATGTTTTCCAGATACATTCAAAAGTTCGATATATCATTATATCAGTTTATCTTTAGTTTGTATAATGATTTTCCTCTCATCAAGTTGTGAATAAGCATAAATATCTTTTTCTAAGTGTAACAGCCAAGTCAGTCAGTTATTGGCTTGGCTGATTGGCCAACTGGTCGGCTACGCAATGCCGGCTGTTGGCATCGTCATAGTCGTGGCTGTTTAGCGTAATTGAATTACCAATTTTCTGTTCACAGACTATAATTTATGGTTATTAATGCGAGGCTAAGAAAGCATGGCCCCAACGCAAGTCGTTGACTTCTTTTTCTGCACCAGCTCCTGTAAAAAACTTGTCTGGCTGCACGGGAAAAGTTAAGGAATTTGTATATCCAAAAGGGGAGAAAGCAGAAAATATGTGCAAAAAGTTGAGAAAACTCGGCTGCAAGTCAGGTGAGGGGGCAAAACGAATGCGAATGCAATCCAAACTTCAAATAACAACAGGAAAATGCTCGGCGAAAGCAAAACTCTGCACAAAGAAAGAGCTCCAGCGAGTAAAGAGCAAAAAGCAGCCGCAAAAATATTTATAGAAATTCGAAACAACAAAAAAAAAGCCGGGGCAAAGGAAAGAAATTGAAAGCTCAAAATGCACACAAGCGTAAAAAGCAATAAAAAGAAAGCTGAGTCAAATAATTTCCAGGGAACTTGGTAGAACCTTGAATACCCTAAGCGTAGGGAAAGTAAAATGGGTGCGGTAAGTGCAAGGGAAAGCATTATGAAAGAAGGTGAATAATAGTTTAAGATTTTCCTAGTTTCCAAGAATCGTTAGGAATCTTTGTGGCAGTTCTCTGGTCACAGTCAAGTACTTCCTTCCTTCCTGAGAATAATTCCCCGCTAATTGAAGGAACATTTCCTCGTAGCGATTTCCACGTTTAATGAAAAACATTACCGGCGAACCGTTTGAAAATTTCCAAGAACCCTTTGGGTTTCGCCTAAGTCGAGCAGAACAAAGTCAATGGCAGGCTTTTGCGGTGGCAACCCTAATGGATTTCTTGGCATAATTAACCCATGCTGCCCTCTTCCTTCCCATTCGACTACAACAAGGTCAAGACGGGAGGGATTTGGGTCGGGAAAGTGTTGATGGTTTCGGCAAATGCCAAAGGCAGCGCCAAAAAATATATATTTAAGCCAAGTCATGCGTGGCAATTTCCAGCCGCCTCCAATACACACAATATATATCCTGGATGGGTGAAAGAAGAAATCCGATTCGGACTCAATGACATTTCTCATGCGTGGCAATTTATGTGGATCCGGGTTAAATATAATTTGCTTTAGCCAAACTTTAAACTATTTCGCAGGCGAGTTGTTGGTCGCCAAACATAAATCATTTCCCCGAAGCATTTATGTTATTTATACAATTTTTGCCTTACAGCATTTACAGTTTTCTCAGAAATCGCCGGGGAAATGTCGTAATAGTGCCGGCTGCTCCCATAGAAAATCCATAAAGTGCCCGACCACTCGTATCTGTTTCAATTTGCATATCTTTGATTCGCCAGCTATTGTTGGAGCCACTCGGCTAGCTCTGCCACATCTAAACATCTACTACTCAGTTTTGTTGTTCCTCCTGTCAGCACAAGTCTCCAAGGACACACACACACACCCACACTTAGCACAATGCCACAAAATCTGCCACGCCTTTCTTGCTCCTTTTTCGGTCCTTAGGTCCTACGGAATCTGCGGGCTCACGCTCTGGGCTCAAGATTCAGGGCTTTGGGCTTTGGGCTCTTGGCTCTCGGCTTTGCAGCCAATATCGCCACTAATACGAAGAAACCATTTCATTTTACGTTTGACTAATAGAAAGGATTCATTATGAATTATACATATGCGATGGCCTATGCGTGTGTGCGAGTGTTGGTGTCCTAAGCCCAACCCATAAGCAAGGATATGCCATGCGTGTCCTGGATAAATTTGTTTTCGCCGAACGTGTCCCTGCTGGCGCTGCGGTAATTTTTTAGCCTTGGTCATGGCCCAAGTCCCTGGCTGGCAGTTTTCCTGCGGTTAATTTTCAGCGGAGATTTGCTCCGGACTCCGGCTTGATTAGAATTGATGAAGTTGATGTGGCCCAGTGTCAAGGGTTGGGCCTTTGCCCCACTCTCGATTTCTTGCGTTTATTATTTACGAGGCCTGGCAGCCTTGCTGATTTTATGATGACTGTTGTGACACATTCAGTTCTTTATGGGAGTGGTGTTTCTATTTCTCTCTGTTATGTTGTTAAGAAGAAACTAGACTTTAGTTCATATAAATCTTGAGCAATTCTTGTCCAACTTAGGCCATAAACTAACTTAAGCGCCAACACCTTAAGAAGTGCATTCAAAATAGCTTCCGAGATTAATTCCCAAAATAAATTCTTCCTTTTGAATATTCCGCTTTATTAAGTTGGGCCATCCATTCTGCTGTTACCCAATAGTTTTCTTCGACCACGGGCCAAAAACCCCAGCCACTTGGCACATAAATAACATAAATAACCAGGAGACAATCCACTCAAGTGTGTGCACACACACAAAAACACACACACACACGCACACACACACATACAGAGATAAAACCAAGGAGCGGAATGCAAAACTATTTTTGATATTAATTGTCGAGGCGACAAAGTCTCGGTTAGAAAGACCCCAAAAGCAAATGGGCTGCCATTAATTTCCGGTCAAGTGGCTGATAGACAATCATAATTATTTATTTAGCACACATCAAATTGACCAAATGCACACGTGGTTGTGGGTTCATGGGGTGCCCGTTTGGGTGGACCTCGAGGATCCAGCGGGTTAGTTGTGCGGTTTGCCAAGGTGTTGAAATGTTTACTTTGTTCGAGGCCGACAACTACTGCGACTCGGAGTTAATGATGCATAACACTTGCGGTTGTCAAAGGCGTTGGTTAGTGAAGCGAAGGGGGCGTGGTCCCCGATATATGTTTGTATGCGAGTGCTTACAATTTATAGACCATAATTGCAACAATTTTGAGCCCCACCCCAATGCCCTTTCCCGCCGCACTTTGATGCTCGCACACGCACTTAACATTCTGATTTATCCAGTAAATGCACTCTAAAAAGGGGTCGTCAGGTGGGCCCCCCGTCGGTTCGTTGAGGGGTGGGGGCGTGGCCGCAGGAAGCCGAGAAATTTTAATGACATGCTGGCAGGCATCCAATCTATATGTTAAAACAAAGAGCAAGGCTAAAAGGAACCTTCAATTTGCGCAATAGCTTGGAAATAATTTATAACAGTTTTGCAATGGCAGTCGTCGAAGGAAAGAGAAATGGCAAGGGAAAAGGATAAAAGAGAGAGGAGGGGAAAGCCACCGCTAAGGCTATCAGGTTCTTTTCGCTGAGCCACATATGTACTTTCACAGGGATATGAAATCAAATAGTTACGATTACGAGTAAAGGTGATTGAAGGTATGTGTTAAAGGGAATTTATTTTTTAATATTTCCAACTTGGAATACTAAACTTAATTAGATATAAATATAAGATTTTATTAGTAAAAAAAATAATAATTATGTTCAGTAAAAGACACATCTAGTGGCTTAGCCATCATGTCCTTGATTTATGACTTGTTTTTTAGTCGGACATTGCGATTCAGTCGGGAATCGAATTTCACCACAAACAACTTTGAATGCAATGAAAATATATATTTAAACTTCGCCGCCGGCGCTCATTAAATGCGACTTAATTTCTTTCGTGGACCCTGTCCCCAATATATCATGTCAGCAATCAAGTCACAAAGAGAAAATCTGCTGACAGTTTGCATTCTGGCCAGGGCCCGAGCACTCCTCCCCAGCCATCCCTCGGGCCTGGTAATTTCATGCTTGGCAACATTTCGCCAGCTCTTTGAGTTTTCATCTTATTTTTTTTTTTCATTTCTGGCCAGGACCGCTATGATTTTTTCATTGCCGGTCAGTGGGAGACAAATTAAAAAGTTTTACGCATCTGACCCACGCTAGAAGTGCTGGGACATTCTCTCTTTTCAAAAAAAAGAAAGAAAACTTTTATAATTTATCAAATATTCTAGGCTATTTTGGGATGCGCGTCGACAATTGTTTACCGGACACATGGCTGTCACATCGCTGTCCTCGCTCTTTATAATTGCCAGCTGAGGGGGAAATGAAATGGGGCACTCCCGATATCAATAGGGAAATTATAAGTACACGCTTCGACAGTTCATTCTTTATGCATAAACAGCGGAGACCCAGCAGCTGGGCCCTAGCATTTCCCACTCGCCCCACAAGTCACCTGCCATTCGGTGGCCCATCAATCTTGGTCTATGATAACGCCTGGGCAGGTAGCTCGTAAATCTCAGCGCTATCTGGCAGCTCCTTGGCCCACCTATTTTTTTGTTTCGTTTTGTGGTTCTACGCGGTTCGGTCCTATTTGCGTAGCTGTCAGCCCGCACATGTGGCCATGTGAGTGAGCGATGAAGGGGACGCAACGGGCATCAAAGTGGCATCAAATCAATTCTGGGACAGCCCTCAAGTTTGCCCCGACGAAAGTTCGTCTTCGTCGGGCTTCGATCAAAATATTCATTGGCCAAGCTGGTTACATATTCATATTAGCAGGCCAAAATGTAACACACTGCCGGGCTTCATGTACTGCCTAAACAGGCTACACGTAGGGAAATTAAAGTTATAAGAATTACTCCACAACGTACTCTCTACTAAGTATTATAGTCAAGCTAAGTATTAAGTGCTATTCCCTCACTTAACCTCAGTTCTCCCCAGTGTATCTTCTCCTTTATCAAACAGAGAACAATCGGTGTATTAGTCGGTGCATCTCATGTATGAGTGCACTTCTGGTTAGGAGCTTAGCACGCATCGAAGCCTTTCATTATTGGTAATCGCACTTCGCCATACGGCATCAATCAAAGGCAGCCGGAGCAGGCCCAACCTGGCTCAAACCACCTGGGATTATTAATCAATGGCTACGGTTAGGTCAAAAGGTGCATTAGGCCGTCACTGGCTTTCCTTGTAATCGAACGAACGGACATTGCATTGTTGCCTACGAAGGCGTGCGTATACGTAATATGCCAAAGCCATTGGCCAAGTTGGTTGAAAGGTGTGGCCACTGAATCGTCCGAATCAGGCTCCCTTTTCAAAAGGATAGTAACACGAAATGAGCTCCTAGCGCGTTATTAAGTTGCATGCAATTAAAATTACCCGAGTAATCAGAGCGAGAAAAAAAAAAAGATAAATTCGCGTGATAAATATATTTTCACGCTCTGCTTGCCTCACGCGTGGAGCCGCGAAAGAAGGGTTTTCGTGCGGTAGAACGGAGTTCGGATCTCTGGCGTAATCAGGCTGCCGCACTGGGGGCTAATTAATTTCGCCACTTTACTCCGTTACGGGATCTCCAGGGAGGAGCTTTGGCTTAGCAGCTCCCTTCCACTGGGAACGCGCCTGTATCTGTGCGCCCAGCTTTGATTTTCCCTCTTCATTTTTTCCCCATTTTACATTCGGTCTGTGTTTTCTTGTTTGCCGCAGCTACACGTTTTATATTCAGTGTTACGACGATGGGTGTGTTGGACTTGGAAAATGAGTGGGTCTCTAAGCATGTTTCCTTTTTTGATGTCGCAGTAAAGGTAAGCTTTGGTTTTTCGATTAAACATTTAAGTTACATTTAGTTAGATTCATCTTAAGGATGTCTTCAGTTTCATCATCCCTTAAGTTTCTTAAACTCTTTTCATTGTAATCTTCAGATTTACAGAGTAACTTAGCGTCGACTCTCTGAGTTGAACAGCTTAACTCTTTTACACTTGTTTAATTTGCGCTGCTCTCCTTTTTGTTTATAATTTTTTGCCAGCTAATTAATATGGCTTATGTAGATGTTGCTTCCCCGTTATCCTATCCCCAGAAAAACTAAAGCGTTGCAAAAGTTTAAATGAAAATTCTCAATGTGCATACTTAACTTGCTTAGCACACGGCCATGGCCATAAAAATGCTGGAATGCTGAAAGACAAAGAACCGGGAACCAAGAATCCAACCGTCCTCAATGCGTACGCATAGAAGTTTTTCGCTTTTGGCCAGAACCGAAAAAGTAAAGTTGCAGGCTCGACAGTCAACTGATAAAGAGAATGCATGGCCAGAAGAAGTGAAGATAAAATGTAGGCGAGGCGCAAGGAACGAAAAGTGTCAGCGCGGGCCAAGCGACAAGTTTGAGTACAAAGAGCGGTGGGCATGGAAAAATAAGTTTTCATTCGACCGAAGGGGGCGTGGCACGATAAAGTTGCCTCTCAGTTGGCCTGGCCCGAGGAGCAATGGTTGTTGGCCAACTGGCGACACTTTCCAAGGCAGCATGCAAAGCGGAGACCCGGACGAAGTTGGCAAACAACATTAGTTGATGGCCCAAATGGGCCAACATGGCGCTCGTGGCAGTCAATAATAAGCAGGCGACATGTTGGCCAGAGCACACTTTCGACCATATCCCAAAACGAAAGGAAAAACTACAAAGAAAAAAAAAAAAGGAAAAGGCAGCATAAAAGACCGGCCTGGAGATGGAAATGGAGATGAAGACTTCTCAACAAGTTTAAAGTTCCTGTCGAACTCTTGTTTCCCTCTGTTCTATTTTTCCGTTTTTCTTTACTCTCTCCTCCAAAAAAAAAAAGCTGACTAAAAAGTTGCAAGTTACTCGGAATTTATGTAAATTCGTGCTGCATTAAAGATACAGAAGGCGCAATGAACGATGCAGAAGTTTAATTTGGGCCAAGGCGGAGAGCAAGAGAAACTAGAACTTCCTTGCTAACAGCATAATCAATAATTCGATCTATGTACGTGCCTATTTTTCCCAGAAAACTTTTCACCTCTGCGAAAATGCAAACACATCTTCGTTATGACGTTCCCAATTACAGAGGTCAAGCCGTCAGCAGTCAGCATTCAGTAGTTGAACGAATAAATATACGGTTAATTAATGACTGACACTGATGAGCTGGCCAACTTTGTGCCTGTGCTGGCACTCTTTCATATTTAACCCATTTAACTCCTAATTAATACACTTCACACAAATTCATTTTAATTACACAAAATAAACCAAATATTTATGTAAATGCCGCCTGTCACTCACTCGTATGCGTACATTTCCCATGTTAATTACGCATCTGCACACCAAAAAGTCGACGTTGCGAGGGCGGACAAGCGGGAGAATCCTTTCACCAGTCCAATGCCTGTCAGCGGCATTTGGCAAGCGGTAAAATTAAAAAAAAAAACACACACACACAGAAATACAACATAAATAAAGCAGCAACCAGCCGACAACACCGCCATCGTCAAAGTGAAATAAAATTTATTTGCGGAAATAAAAAAGGATTGCTTACTTTCTGGCAAGGCCGTTAAATCCGGCAATACAGTAAATACCGCTTAAGGGGTAAATTCAAATCACATTCAAAAGGATTTATCGGAAGAACGAATCTTTGTAATTGTATTTTTCGAGTTTAAAATAATGCCTTTAATATTTACAGGTAAGACTTGGATTTTAGATTAAGAAATTTGTTGATAGTTCTTAAAAATTAAATAATAATATAGCTTAACTTGTTACAAAGCTATAATTATTATTAAAACAACTTAATCTTTTCTTAAAATTATTATTTATGCTAATAAGATTCCACAGATTAAGACATAATTCATAGAATGTATTTGCTCAATTAACCATGGAATCAGCTGCTGTAATTTGTTTATTCCAAGACTGGTTTTATAGCCAGCTGTTCAAGGACCTTGATGGAAAGCAGGGAAACTCCCTCCCACCCCACATATAGACACCGACAAACAACACACATGCACACGGGATAGACGCATTTCGTTTGTAATTAGTGTCGCAGCGGCTGTTTCGCTTTTGCTGCTGCCGCGTGTAAATTCAGAACATTAATTTTCTTAATTAGGAGTATGGCAGTGTCCTTAATTGCTAACAAGCCGTCTCGCATATGCGACCATGTGTATTTCATCTGGCAAATAGAGCTCCAAATGCAAATGCTTATTAAATTAAATATGTATCTTTGAGACAGCGGTCTCATTACCATATAATTGAGTCCCACAAATGAATAAGCCTTATAAGCCAAAAGAAATCTAACCGCGATACTTTCGCATTAAAGAGCAAATCAGTGGGAAATATTGGATAGGAAAATCGGGAGAGTAAAGTAGCTGAGCAGAGAACGAACTCATGCCCACATGCTGCCCGGCGAATGTTGGTCCATTATTTCATGATTCCTTTGCCATTTATCACCTGCAGGCACTGACCGCAATCGTTCTGCGAAATTACAAATAAAATGAATTGGGACCCGGGTTGAGAATGGATGGAAAATGGCCTGCAAAGAGGGATAGTCGATGGGGGTGAATTTACTACACCACCCATTTGGGGTGGTCAAAACAAAAGGGCTCTCACCTGGACAATTTGTCAAATCGCCACCGCAATTGCTCTTGCCGAGCTTCGATTTCTGGTCTTGGCCCCGGGCATTAAGGCGACTGAATTTCCCTCACAGCCATTGTCGATAGAAATTAATTGAAAAACTTTGCTCAATGCACGCGGTTAGCTAATCGTCAAATACTTGAAATAATTGACCGAATTAAAATCCCTGTCGAGGGTCCTTCACTACTTTGGGCAAAGTGCTGAGTATCAGGTGAAGACTTCAATGTTCCAATTAGGTCACACAAATTAGTCCAAAGACATCAAGTTAGTGATGCATTCCCTTTAGGACATTCCAATGTCTCTTGTCAATTGTCAAAGTATTTCATGTGAGTTATGAAACGAATTTATTAGAAGAAAGAATACAGAAATTCATTCCCTTCAAGGTAAAGGCTTTAAGTGGAACAAAGCAGCCTTTTAGAAGCTCACCCACATGAAATTCAAATTGCAAGTTTCTAGGCAACAATGCAGAGACTTTCTCCGGAATATGAGAGAAATCTGTAAATTGTCATTCCGAAAACAATTCCCTTTTCTTGCACTGTCAATATTCTGCAACTCCCATCTACTACCCGGGAGGCTGAAAATTGTACATTTTCATATGCCATGTTCCCATGCCGGAATTCATATTTCTGTGAATATATGCATGTAGACCAGTCAGATGAAATTGTTTTTGTTCTATAGGCATTCCGTACTGCCCTCTAACTTAACACGATTTTGCACTCGTCGTCCTGCCGGACTCCTGTGAAAATGCCGAAAAAAATGTATTGCATATCAAGTGAGCTTTTGGAAACTGCTGAAACGGGTGAAACTGGGGAAACTGGGGGAAACTGGGACAAGTGAACAACTATGTAAATGGCTTTTCATTTGGACCATGTGACAGGCCAACTGCACTCGCACTTATTTTGGCACATTGCACTGGAAATATTTTGCAATATTTAGCCATTGATTTGCCTCACACCTTTTTACCTTGTTTTTTTCTGTCGTTTTCCGTATTGTGCAATTTGACTTTAAATCGATTTGAAGAGTCCTCCGACCGACTGGACCGAAACAATTTAAATTTGAAATCGTGGCAGTGCGAGCGGTAAATAAAATCACCAACTGCCAGTTGAAGAGCTAAATTTTCCGCTGCTGACAGGCCAATCAAATTGCCATGAAATGACCAAGACCGATGTCCGACAAACCGAAAACAGAAATCCGAAATGCGGATCTAATTGAAATTCACGCCGGTGTTCGGTGTTCGGCTTAATTTTAAATCAAATTGCAAAATGCCAAACAAATTAATCGCCGTCAATGTGTTTAAGTCGAGTCTGATTTGGCCAGAACAGTACACCGAACAGAGAACAGAGAACTCATTACAATTTTTAATTAATTTTGACAATAAAAATTTCGTTAGCCAGTGGAGAACGGTGTCGGCACTTTTGCCCAAATTTCTGGCTGACAGTTTGATTGAATCTGGCAAGGGTAAGGGTCGGACTCACCGGATTGATTTTGGGTCTCAAACGGCACCTCAAACGGTAGCTTTTTCCTCTTTGATTTCCCCAGAAATGTAAAACAATGTCAAAAGTTGTTAATGGCCGCAATCAAAACCGAAAGTCCCGTGCCCAATAGTGCACCTTTGTTTTCAATTTGCGGAAGGTAAAAATTGAAATTTGCATACAGAGCTCTCGAAAAACTACGCGTGGTGTCTACAAATTAAATTCAATATTGGAGTTTTCCTTGGCGTAAAAGAAAGTTGGCTGACTGGCTGACTGGAAATACCGAGATGATGACCATGGCGACTCCGCTCTCCTGCTGTCCATCAATCAATCAAAGCACAAAGGTTACCTGAGGGAGAAATTTGCATGGGTTCACGCAGCACTGCCGGCGACGTCCCAAACAATTTGTGCGGTTTGCCTTTTTTTGTGCGCTTCTCCTCGTCCATCCCTTGGGTGGTTTCCTTATAGGGGGTACATGGATGAGGGGCATGACGGATCCACAGCCTCGAATGGATGGGTTGAATGGTCCTGGCTGGGGCAAACTTAACCGCAGACGTATGGTCAAAAAGCTCTGGAGAATTGGCTCATGTTTTTTGCAAAGAGCTGTTTCTTTGCTTGCAAAACTTTCTGCATACCTTCTAGGCACTAATGGGTAGCAAGGGGATGATAGATATAGCTTAAAAACTTAACTGCAAATGAGGAAAATTGATTATGACTTTTTATTTTAGGGATATTTCTGATACTTACCAGACTTATCTGGTAATGTTTGGCATATCTTTATTTTATGTTTTTCAATCATACGGCATACTAAGGGGTATCAACTTTGCCCATCCCTAAGTATAGTTTTCCAATTGCTTTGCATGTCCATTGCTGATTTCTTTTTGCGTTTTGCTTTATGCCAGCCAAGCCTGAAGTGGCCGGCGAGCAAGTACAGAAAGCCAGGAGAAGAAAACAGCCGGGGGTAGAAAAAAATAGAACTCGATGGCAGGGCGCCGTGTGGTAAATGGTTAAGGGCATGTCATGGCAATTTGCATTTTCAGCTTGACAAAGGATGTGCAGGACGATATACGCCCGATACGCCTCGAACCCGCTTCCATCCACGCTGATGGCCAACAAACCCACCTACTATTCAATTTTTGGCCAGGCAGCAGCTGCTGTTAATATGCAAACTGGGATTTCTTTTGTGGCTTTGATTTCGGTCCGTTCCGCTGGACAATCGCCGCTCGAAGCCACGGCTCCGGTCCCGGCTCCATATTCAATATCATGTTCAATAATTTGGCCTCGTCCTGCGGCACAGGACATGAAGAGTAGCGGAATGACTGTTCGTAGTGTATGTACATATAAAAGCAGATGGGTAATATTTGTGGCCCTGCCATCATTGATTGCTAGCGCTGAGCGTTTAATAGACTTTCAAATATTGCCACTTCGGCTTCGATGGGCTGCGGATGCTGCGGCTGCCGGGATATAGGCCAATAAGATAATTAATGTCCTGGGAGTAAGCAACATACCCTACCAGCCTATCCGTCCAAATCCACCCCACAAGGCGCTCAAGGCGTCGACAAGGACGAACTGAAAGCTGGACCAACTCGCTGATTGCCTGCGTTAATGTTAATTGCCCTTGATGAGTTTTATGCGCTGCGCTAATGAACAAATGACTGCACATCGCCAATGCCAATATGTATGAACGACCAATACGCCGGCCATATCCCTGCACACAAACTATGGGTTGAGTATCGTGGGGAGGAGGTGAAGGATAGAGGGACATACATACATATTATCATGGCATTGTTAGCCGCCGGCCGGGCAACATTTAATTGCCAACCGGGGTCGTTTGTTTTCGAGGGTTTATGCCATTGATAGTGTGTCTACATGAAGGTGGTTAATTGAATATTTAGCAAAGCAAATTTAAGTCACTTCTCGTTAAGCCACAATGTAAGTACGGATTAGGCTTTAATTTAAGTGGAGTTGGTTACGTTGGCATGGCTTTAATGGAGAACATTAAAGAGCAGATAATAATACAGCTACTATATTCCTTGAATTTTCGAACAGTTTCCTTTTGAAAAACCATTTTACGAACATTCCATTAGCAGCAAGACTTCCGCTCTTCTACAAAACATGGGGGCGCTGTAGGTTGAATGCCACTCCATCACGTTTTACAGCTGATGTCCCGGCTTGTATCCGAAATTTGCATACAACAGACGCCAAAGGGAATCTGAAACCGAGAACAAAACCACCGCTGATGGCTGTCAAAAATAAAAAAGCAAACGTTTGCTAAATTAAGCAGGAAACCAAATTCCAGCACCGCTGTGCCCGGGATTCTCTGGCAAGTTGCAACTTGCAACGTCGCCTTTTTGCGGTAATGTCGGCGACTTCAACTTCATTTCCTGCCCGCAGGACTAACAGCAAGTCCAAGACATGGAACAACCACCCCCAATTTGCAAGGAGCGGTCGCATCTGCCTTCGTAGGCGTATACGTAATATTGTGCAAAAGGCAAGACCGAAAAATGTGGCAACAAAAATGTGCCACTCCACAACCGCAATCAGAGAGTTTTCGTAGAGACGCAGCAATTTAAGCCAAGACATTGTCTCCCTCGTCCCGGCCACTTAATGACTTCCGCAAATAAAACGCTTTGTTCTGGGACAAGTTTAAAGCATTAGCACATTGCCCCAAGGAAGCTGTTTCGTACATATTTATCAGACTGTTTTTAGTGCAATCTGCTAATGCATTTGGCTGTGCGACTAATGAATATTAATGACCCACACCACCAGCAACCTCCGAGGGCCGGGCCAAATGGCAATAAAAATATTTCAATTAGAGCCAAGCTGCCAACACATGCAGCAAGATCAACGACTTCGTTAATGCCACAACAAGTTGAAGATGCAGCTGCAGCAACCGCAGACAAACCAAACAAACGGCACACAAAAAGATAAACCGATGCCAGCACGTTGGCATGCATAAATGATGGCCAACTGGGGAGCACCCCGTAATGCTGGCCAATTCGCATTTTCAATTGTCCGAGACAGCACATGCCCCATCAAGTGCCGTAAAACAAAACAATCCGGAAATGCTTCATACACCAAGGAAAATGTCTGGTCACTGTATATATAATATTAAATATTAGAAGCCATTAAATAGTTTATATTTTTTAGAATCGAGTAAATCCGAGATTTTAAGTCAAGCTTACCAGGCATTTTCTTTCAACTTTTTAGGGCACAGGAAGGAACCACACCTGGGGGTCACCAAAATGTCTATCACCGTAGAGGAGAAGAACTTCGGCTTGGCCATGAACCCTCTAACCCAAGCCAAGGAAATGGTGCGCTCCTATATCCTAAGGAACACCAAAGGCATGTCCGTGACGCTCATCCAGCTGGGAGCCGCTATCCAGAGCGTCTCTCTCCCAGACGGCTCTAAGAAGGTGGACGATGTTTGCCTGGGCTTCGACGACGTTGCCGGTTATGTGAATAACAAGGACTTCTACATTGGTGGAACCCTGGGTCGTGTGGCTCACAGGGTGGCCAACGGCGAGTACACGGTGGATGAGAAAACAATCAGCCTCTCGAAGAACATCCAGGTAAAAAGTATATTCTTTTGATAATCTTTAAAGGAGAGCTAAAGCTTTATTAAATTCCAGGACCAGCTTCATCTAAACGGAGGGTTTATTGGATTTGACAGCGTCATTTGGGAAGTGATGCAGAAGACACCCGAGGGTGTTGTCTTTCAGCACGAGTCACCTCATGGCCACGAGGGCTATCCAGGCACTCTAACCTGCAAGATCACCTACAGACTGGACATTAATAACCGTTTGTCAATCAGTTTCGAGGCCACCACTGATCAATCGACGGTGGTCAATCTCTCTAACCACGCCTTCTTTAACCTAGCTGGTCATGGAGCCGGAGCCAAGGGACTGGCAGAGCACACGGTGGAGATTGCATCCAGTGAGATCGTGGAAACGGATGCTTCCGAGATCCCAACAGGGAACTTAACCCTTGTGGCGGATACGGTATTTGATTTGAGGTCACCCATTGTTTTACGCGATCGACTTCAGGAAATGGAAAATAATAAGATGAAGGGCTACGACAACTGCTATGTGGTCAATGGAGGTCAGCTGCTGAGGTCCACTGTAAAAGTGGCCAAGATCGTTCATCCGCCCACTGGCCGATCGCTGGAGGTCTGGACAGATCAACCTAGCTTTGCAATTCTATACCGCTAATGATTTTATCAGCGTTCCTGGAAAAAGAGGATTTCGATATGTGAAGAACGGAGCCTTCTGCGTGGGAACACAGAAATTTCCCGACGCCATGAATCACCCGACGTTCCCGTCGATCAATCTAGAGCCCGAAGAAACATATCGCCACGAAGTTCTATACTGGTTCAAGATCGAGAAGATCTGCAGATGCTGCTATAAGTGATAACCAACTTCTAGCTAAGAGGACTGATAGATCAAAGGCTCCCCCACTGTTAAAATAATTTACTCAAGCTAAATTTTGTCCACATTCCCCAACTGCATATAAAATTCTATAACTAATAAAAAATTTAAATATTTGCCCGAATAAATTTCAAAGATTTCATTTTTGGTTAGGGAAGAGCTGCAAGGTGGCCCCGCGATAGCCAGACTATAAATTTACCACAAACAATATGCAGTAAACCGAATTTCGTTGCTCCAATTTTGCAGTCACCTGTGCGAATAGTCCGTTGTCCTGTGTCCATGAGTCCATGAGTCCGTGTGTCAGTGTGTATTTGCGGCAAACCCTTTGGGGTTATCAGCTAACATGGGGCCACCTTGTCAAAATAAACCATTCAATTAGTGTTGGAAAATTGAATTTTCCATGCAGCCTGTTGATGCGGTAGCTGTGATAAGCTGCGGGCCATCGACACCCTCCGCATTTCTTGGCCATGGCAAGGCACAAGAAATTTCATTAGCCTAACGAGTTGTTTGCTCGAAAGGCCGAGAGAAAAACTTTGTCATCTCTCGGACTACGGAAGTTGGTTTTGCGGAAGCCCCAAGACCTTGCTTGCCATTCAGTTCTTATGGAACTGAAAAACACAGAATAAGTGCTTTTTTTAGAAGAAGAAACCAAGCGAGAAAACTGCATCACCTGAGACTAGAAATTGATTAAAATTAGCCTTGGCTTGAGTGATCCTTAAGCAAAGATATGAAGTAAGCCTTCAATGGGTATAAAAGAACATTCATTGCAAGTAAATCTACCAATTAATTAAAGGAAAAACCATTTGTTTTACCCTTACTAGTCGTGGTCGTACTAATGATGACAATTCCCAGGAACGACATTAATCTGTATTCAGACAGTAGGCCTTGGTGACATTATGGTACCGCACAAATAATGTTAACAAGCTCATAATTAAATATTTGCACAATATTTTGCGTGATTAAAATAAAAGTCAAACACAGCTAAAGCAGAAAACAAGAAAAAGTTGTTTAAAATGCACAGCACACATAAACATGAAATGATGACAGGCTCGGCTTCAGGTTAACCGCAGAAACGCAGAGCTCACTAAAAATAAAAATTAAGCTCGCCGCTGCTGATTACCGAACAAACCAACGAAAAACGTAAAAAACACACACAGAATCATTTCAATGGGAGAAAGGTTAACAAAATTTACAAATAAAAAAGGAAACGGAGATGGGAATAAAGGCAAACACAAACAAAACGCTAAACAATCAAGAGTGAAACTTCCCCTCCGCAGCTGCTGCTGTTGCTCTTTAACAAATTCATTATAACTTTTGCTATTAAAAACATTAGAAGCGACTGTACGCATTCCATTCAGACTAAAAACAGGGGACGAATCCCCCTTTCAGCTTGCCATATATTCACGTTTGGTGTTCTTCAGCTTGCCAGGCGGAGCAATTTAACCCAAATGCTTATCATTTAGCCATTTAATTTAACCTTTTGCCCGGCACACACATGCCACCGAAAATATAAAAGAGCAGGCATTTTTGGCTTAAGAGATATTAGGGGTATGTTGGCATGTAAATTATACGAAATTTATATCACAAATTTAAAATAATTTTGATTTTTTCAAACAGTAAAAAATAAATAAATAGGAAAAATATAAGAAAACCAAGTGGAAACCAAGAGTTAGATCTTCTTTTACGCACTTTGTTCTTACTTATTCCAGGGTATTCTTAAAGCCTACTACTAATCTTAACGTTTTTTGAACTTTTTGCATATCACAGCCCATTCCCCTAAGCTCTGGCTTTGTTTTTAATACAAACTGCTGCTCATATTGCTAATGATTTTGGGTCACAGTCATCCGCACACTCTCGAACCCTTTACACACACACACACACACATATCTACCTAAAAACACCAAAAACACCCAAAACACACATTCACGTAACACTTATGGCAACACGTACTTCGGGTCCGTTGCCAGTTTTTTGGCTCTGCTGCCAGCCGTTGTTAAGTATACGCCGCATTGCTCTGTTTTTCGGCTACTATGTAATGTGGCCACTATCCACCAAATGCCCACCAACCGCCCCCCTACCATTGCACCTTCGTTGCTGCACAAATTAAAAACGCGCTACTCTATCTCATTTGTTGCCACTGCGACTCCAGCATTTTAATAAAATGTTGTTGCTATAAACGTGATCCTGGCTCTAATTGTTGTTCCTACAAGGATACTCTCTGCCGTGTGTGTGTGTGTATGTGTGAGGAGAATATATATAGTAACAGAGAGAAAAGTGTAGGTGGATGCTTTAATTTTTTAGTAAATGGAGCTTGTGCAAAATTGTGTGTAATTAGTTAGTCGGCAACTTTCTTTTTTCACAAACCAAAATTAGTAAGCAAGGTTGTGTAATTGGGAAGAGAACTGAAAAAATAACTGCTAAAATTAGAAGTGCAAAAAAATCTGCAGAAATAACTAAAAGAAAATGATGTCTTCCTTTTTTTTGAATTTACACAAATTTTATAAACTTTTTAAAAGTTTAGTTGCCTAAACTCTTTCATACTAAAAGTATATTCGATTTCACTTCATAATATCAAATTATTTTATTAACTAAAAAAGCTACAAACAAGCATATCAAACTGCCTAAAGTATAGCCAGCTTCAATGTCAACAGTAAACCAACTCTTCCTCCCTTTCAGCCAGACTGGATACGGATGAGCTCTACTTGAGCTCTTGGTTATGCATCAGTTGCATTTGCCTGCTTGGGCCAACCTGGCAGATAACTATTCTGAGGGCCAACCGGCATTAGGATGATTTTGTTAATTGAAATTCGACGGCAGAGTGCACAGGAACAATTTCCTTTTGTTGCACGTGCGTTGCGTATACGCAGTGTGTAAACCGATGAGGATGATGATGACGGCGATGATGACGATGCTCCTGGTGCAGGCAACAGGAACAATGCCAGGCATGCGCTAATATCGAAGAAAGCTTTTGTAGTCCGCCCAGTTCGCTTCATTTGACGCAATCCTTGCCTTTTGTTTGCTCTTCCCAGCTCCTGAAGCTCAACTTGCTGTTATACCCACGTTAAGAGCACGTCCAGCGATTGTATTTTCATTTTGCTTGTAAGTTTTACTATCTTTTACTGACACTCCTGGTCGTCCTGGCCATTGTGGCCGTTCAGCCTGTTGTCTGCCCGCCAGGACCTCCACTATACCGCCTGGCCTGGCCCGACTCAGTCGACCACTTGGGAACTCGTTTTCCTCGCGGCTTTTCCCTTTGTGTGAGTGTGCAGCACAATAAGTTGCTTTCCGCTTGCTTTGCACGCCATTGAAAATGTTAAACTTACGCTTATTGGTTTTGCCAGTATGCAGTTCACTACGTAATTACACCACCCAGCAAGCTGAAGCTCTGGCAATGCAGTCTCAGTAATAAAATTATAATTTAAGAAAGTAAATATTTTAAGTAGTTTCTTCATGCTAACAAGAATTTCTTCTGTTCTGTTTACCACATGTTGACTGGCTTAACTCACTTGCAATTGCTAATTGACAAGGCTTTAATTGAAAATCAGTTGCTTATGCCATAATTTCCTCAAATATGCATGAGCAGAGTAAGCAAAGAAAACTCGGAACATGCAACATCTGAATGTCAGCCTCATAAAGCAACCATAATGCGGCAGGCAAAATCTGAAGAATAATAATGCTTTCAGTGTAATGAACTCCTCTCTCAGATTTTTCTCATCCAACGAAGATACATATAGCAGCACTGGAAACAAAAGGATTCGAACTCAGAATAATTTTTATGAAAATTTCCTTTTTTTTATTATTTAGAAAAAGTTAAGGAATGTAAGCTTCTAGTTTCTTAATAATACTAAAATAAAATAATTAAGCTTTCTTTACCTAAACTGTTTAGCAACTTTTTTCAATCTTTTGCTGATTTTTCTCTAACTGGAAGAGAGAATGAGAGAGAGCAAATAGCACAGTGCATTCATATCCTGGATATAGAGGAATACTTTGGCTGACCTGGCTGTCATAGTGATTGTGACAACTCCACGAGCCAGTCAGGCTGACTTTCAGTTCCAGGACGAGTGCCAGAGTCCCGAATGTGTCTTTCGGGCCATGCATTGCTAAAGGCAAACAGTCAAGTTTACGGCTTGGCCTGGAGGATGACTTCCTCTGGTCGAGCACTTTGTGCTGATTAGGAAAACGTTTCAATAATCCCGACCGGGATGGGAATTGTCTCTGGACAAAAAGCGGGCACAACAATTGCAGTTCAGTTCAGTTCAGGGCACTGAGAACTTTCGAACGAATACCAACTTGGCCTTGCCGGTAATTAAGCCTTAAATATCAACAATGGCCAATTGTTGGGCCAAGCTCGCTGCTTAATTAGTCAACTGACTGGGACAAAGGCGTTTTGTTGCGTTTTTGTATATTCACTTTCGTTTTCACCATCAAAAATCATCAGTCAGATTTAATCAGGGGAGAGAGGGAGGTTGGTAGCAGGCAGAGAATGCCGCATTGTTAATGCCGGCATCAATATTAATTAAGCCGCCCTTTTCGCAACCACAGGGGAAAGAAGCAACGTTGACTTGGCCGATCTGTGATGGCTGACACAAATCTGACAGCACTTTGACATCGAACGCATTCTAAGCAGACTACCACAACATAAGCGACATGTCAAAAGCCAAAAGTGACTCGCCAAAGATAGGTCCCGCGATATCTGAACAATCTGGAGTTGGCTGGAAAGGCTTCCTCAGCTGATGCTGCTGAAGTGGCTGACAGTTGACAGAAAGCCCGATAAATTTGGTAACAGTGGAATTTCGTTAGGTCTAAATATAACTTGGCCAAGAGCTCGGCAAAAGCAATAACAATAAGAAATTCTGCGAATGCAAGCCGAAGAGCTTCAACTTGTAGGAACTTGTAAAGGAGCTTTGGATTTCTGTTTCGCGGAATCTTAAAAATGCATTATTAGGTATTTTTGTTATTTAAAAAGAAGACTTCTCTTGAAAGAGAAGTTTGATTTCATTTTCGAAAAATCTTAAAATTGTAATTTAGAAACATTACGGGTTTCGTTTTTCCTTTACAGAATATTTTCAATAAAAGATATTAGGTAAGTTACCCCATTACCTTAATTCTTTGTAAAATCTTTGACCATAATTTCACCACTGTGCCGCGTCCGCATTATGTGGCAATAGTTTATCGAGGCTCAACCAAGCCTTGCTTGGTTTGGCAATATTATTAATTATTTTTGCAATTAACGCGTCATTGTTGCTGCATCACGTTGGTTAAACGGCTGCGTAAGCATTTTGGTCTTTCTGTCCTTTGGCAGCGAGTTTGTTGGGCTTACACGCGTCATAATTAGCGAGCTTTGTGCGCCCGAGTTCGCTCATTTGGCGCCTTTCAAGCCAGGTTGGGCAGATAAAGTTCGCAGCAGGCGGCAGTCGAGGTTATAGCCATGCCATTGGCAATGCCAATGGTAATACCAATGGCTAAGGCTTATCCACCGCTCAGCCTGGCGTAAGCCGCTAAAAGTGTTGCTTATCGGGCGGAGACAGTTCGTCACATGCAAAAACTTCCGGCAGGCTGGCAGGGTGGCCATGTGGAGTGTGCACATAAAAAGTTGACGCAACACGCCCAGAAGACATGTGAACGTTTTATTGGCATTAAGGGATCAAAGGCAGCTCCGTCACGAAGGGTGGCCCAAAACTCTTTGTAGGGACCTCGTCTAAAGGGAAAGCAAGAGCGTCGGCCATGTTTGCACAGGCATCCACGGGTACTTTACTGAAATTTTAACGCTGACACAAGAAAGATTTCAAGAACGACTCACACAGACAACAGACAAACAAAAAAAGTGGAAGTGCACATGAAGAAATGAACTGCTTTCAAAATATGGCTAAGATTTCTTTTCTAAAATAAAAAATCGAGTAATTAAACCTAAAACTTAAAGATTTGCTAAAAAAATGTCAAAAGGTTGCCACATTCTAGAGTAAAAACCTTTTCGGAAGCTCGTCATTTTCTTAGATTTTTCTCTAGGTGCAGAAGGAAGCAGGGAAAGGCCACTAACGGCGACAAAGGCAGCCATAAACTTTTAGGGCACACGCTGCGTATACGCAATCAGCTTTGGGCAAACATTTACCCAAATAGTTTTCGTTTTTAAAGCAAGGAAAGCGCCAAGAACGAACCAAAAAAAAAAAAATACAAGAAAAGCTTGCTTAGCTCGGCATTTTATTAGCTGCTTATATGTGAATGCGAATTTAGTCATAAATCTGTAGACGCGCCGCCGCTCTGCGCACTGTCGCATGAAATTGAAATATAGTGTGATTTTCACTTTAGCCAGTCGTCGAAGCTTCCGAGCCAAGCGAAAATCTTGCTTCCTCCGCCTCATTCCGTGACCACTGAACAGCAATGGCAACGGAATTCGGTGTCAAAAGCTCAGAAATGCCAAAGGAAGCCAGCAAAACAAGTGTTGAAAGGGGCGAAAAGTACTGCTAGATACCCTATAATATTACAGAGTGAATGAAAATGGTTGAGAAAACGACTATTTGATTTTGTTATTCCTAAAATATATAATATAATAATATTAAAATAAGTCTTTTTTTATTTTCTAAATGATTTATGTTATTAAAAGAACATTTTTTTAAGATATCAAGATTAAATAGACAAGTAAACCCTGAATCGATTTGGTCTTCGACTGGAGGGTGTGGCAAAACAAAGAGTGAGACCATTGCAAAGGAAGCCATTATCCTTGCGTTATTTATGACAATTTCCTTATGAGTATTGCCAAAACTCTCCTTTCAAGCCACCACCCACAATGGATCGGCACCTCCGACCTGCCAGTTTCCCATTCCCCATCTATTTTTCCATGGACACATGTGCGCTTTCACTTTCTGAGGCATTTCGGAATGAACTGCGACGCCTTTGGCGTTTGACTTTAGCGCGGACAACGGGAGACGACAGCTTTTCCACCATTGCGTGTGGTTTTCTGGCGGGAAATGGCCATGGAAATTGGGAAATGGGAAATGGCGAACGGCAAATGGCAAATGCAAAGCGTTTCCTTGCGTGTCTATCTAAATGTTTTTATTAGTTATCAGCGCCGTTTGTTATTTGCCTACTTTGCCACTCGATTAATGTTTTTCTAACGTGTCGCATGCCATTTGTTCTGCCTGTGAATATTTCAGCAGCTTTTCTTCATCTAATATCCAGAAATGTGATTAAAACTACCGAGTAAAATGCTGATAAAAGTGTAGTTACAGCACTTAAAGTGCTTGCGTGAAGCTCTTTGTCTTTAATGAGCCATTAAATATGTGAAGTACTTTATGAATTCCACTTAAGCAATTAGACTAAAACTTGTTCAACATCTATGGAAGTGGCTTACGGTGAAAAGTAATCTCTCTTTGGAAAATCATTGAAATGAAAGCCGGTGCAGCCCTTGAAGGTGAGTCTCGGAAATTCAATATCATTTTGATGGCTTATAAAGTCAGTTTGCAATCTTGATTGGCATAAATTGTGGGAAAATATTTTTCATTTTCAGCCGCCGTTGCTGCCAAATGTATATTTACATATATCTGTGGGTGGTTTTTAACGTTTTTTTTTGTCATGCTGGTCATATATTTAATTCGCATGTTTACTTGTCCGACATGTGGCTGGCAGCGGTGCACACGATGTGGTGAAATGGCCAGTGCAAAAAGATAAATACCCAACAGGGGCATGCAACTAAATGGGCGTGTCAGTCGAATCGCACCGTGTGGCGTGCTCATGTCATAATTCTAAAATTTGCGGTTGTCATGCCACGCGGCAACAAAATAAAGGTTAATGTAGGTGGGCTGGGCTCATGCATAAATAAAGCAGGACTGGATATAGTTACTCTACAGTTTCAGTATCTTTTGTTTTTAATCTGAACAGATTTAAACTATAAGGTTATGCTTTACATTATTTAATAGAAAACTGCAGAAGTATTTCTGATTTTAATAATTGGAAATGTCATTCGACGAATTCTCAAAGCAAGAAAAGAACACTGCTGTCCACACTGATAGACTCCCAATCAAGCTGAGCCAAATTCCTTTGCCAAACCGACTTCAATTTCTTTTATTTAAAGCTATTCGTTTGCTTGATCTGTGTAAAAGCGTTTGAGTCATGACAGCTATTTCAGTTCGATAAGCTTCACAGAGAAAGAGAGAGTGAGGAGCAAAATGGAAGCTTCTCAGACAGATAACCGTAACGGTATACACATATACTCCTATACAAACGTATATGTGCGATAGTTAAAGGACCCGGCCAATCTTTGTATCTGGCGAATAGTTTGAGGTAATTTGTTCGGGTTGAAGATGAAGATACTGCTAGGGCTGCAGAGTGGGTGGGATTCCTGGGGCAACAACACTTTTCGGCTGCATAACAAATACACTTCAATCAATGCCAAATGGTCGTGCCGGCAATCACAGGACACACAGAGCATACCCATACATATGCACACGGGGTTTGGCCTCATATGTGTGTGTGTGTGTGTGTGGGCGCCACAAAAATGAAAACAAATTTTGGCATGATTGCTGATTGTTTGTCTTTTTCATTGTTTGGCACGAATGCTGCCTCTGCCAACGCAGGCGCACATTTATTGCTTCCCAATTGGAAATAAAAATGGCGGGGTGGCAGGCAACCAGAAAAGAAGGCTCACCATGTAAAAAGAAAACGAGTAACGTTGGCCGTTCAACTTCAATTGAAATAAAAAGCATGGGAATGCGGTATGTGCACAATGTGACGTAAAAACACTTGGCTTCTGGCTGGTAGGGGAGCATATTTAGATAGCGGAATACCCTTTAAAATTATAGAGAAGAAAATGTTTAAAACAATTAAGAAGTGAAAGAAATAAACTCTTTTCCTGGTGTAAGATATTTCCAAACTGACTTTTTGTACATTGACATCATTGACATTTTGGCATCACGGCCACAGTGTTGCATTTTCAGGAGTTAAGTAAGTCTGAATAAAATTTAAAGTATTAAGTCTTACAAATGCATTTACAGAACCACAAAAATACTCTTAAAATTTTAATTAAAACACAAATCAAAAGCTTTATTTTTATGTAGTTCCTTTTCGCATGCCCTTTATAGTTTCGGTAACAAAAGCTTATTGTGACCGAAACAAATCAATGGGAAACCCCAGATACCCCATTCGATTCGTAGGGTAAATTGAAACACTCGAGATACACAAGGTTTTCTCCTTGGTCTGGCTTTTGATTTGATTTGCTTGGCGGACTCCTTTTTTTTTTTTGCCTTTTCCCCGAATTTTTTCCTTGTCGTATTCCATCGGCTAGGTTGCAAACATTTGCCGCTGACTCCGGGCCTTGCCGTCACCGCTGATTAAAACAAACACAATGCCGGCGTAATGACGACATATGTACGTCTGCGGATTGCTGGACCCATCCAGCAGCCCCAGCCCACGAAATTCTCTCGAAACCCCAAGCCCCAAACCCATCGCCTTTTTTTCCGCACAATTGTACAATTTCGTCTGCGATTTTTTTTTTTACGCCATGTTTTTTGTGAGCTCCACCGCCGTACGCGTTTTGACTTTTTCTCGAGCTCTCGAGCATTGATTCATAATTGATTAGCATTACTTTGGCTATTGTTCGATTTATACTTACATATACATATATACACATAGTGTGTGTTCGTGTTCAGGAATGTTGCCCTTGGGCAACGTCTGCGATGTTAAATTAAGCGTAAATTTTTCGGTTTGCTGGCGCATTTTTGATGAATTTTATTGCTTTGTGCAATTACTTTGCTGATTTTATGTTTATTTATAGTCATGCAATACATCTTCGCCTTGATTAAACAATAGAAATGCGTAGGGCATAATAAAAACCAGAATATTTAATCATTTTATGGTTGCTTTAACCTTCCACTAAAATGCTTCTTCAATCTTAAATTTCATTTCATTTATTTCAATTGCCAAAAGTAATTCTCTTGCCCTTTCTTCGTTTCTTATGAACTGTGCGAAATCTTCATAAATATTAATTTTGGATAATTTACGCCCCCGAAGAGTATGCTTTAATAATTGCCAGAAATATTTTGTAGGTCCTCCTGCTGCTGCAGCTCCATTAACTATTTTTAATTAGACTGGCTGTGCATAATCAGCTGCAAGTTTTTCTTGTCCAACTCCTGCCGAACGGACTTCGACTAACGAACTGCGTGCTGCTACCGCTGCTGCTGCTGCATGTTGCATTTAAAGTTTTTGTAGCGTGCAATGTTGGAAATCATTTTAACAGTTTTCTACCTCCCACCCCTACCAATTTATAATTTTCCTTCTGTTCCGCAACTTTGCTCGTATTTTCTATACACAAGTTCAGTGCACCCCCAACACAGACAACCTGAAAAGGAGCCCCAACACCAACTTCGCTTTTGTTGCATGCTTGTTCGGGTTACCTGCTGGCTATATATAAAGTACCCATTAATCGGAGGGGTATATTCGGGTATATAATTCATATTAATATGGCTTGGCAAGGAGGTTTCATTTGGTTAAAGAAAGCAGTCCAGTCTCTAGTAAAAGTCTTGATTTTAAAATAATATTTCCATGGTACTAACTAGTTTATAAGTTAGTAACAACTTTTAAACTCTTGCTCTTTTTTGAGGCCGCAACTCCTTTTCTTCTTTGCGGCGGTAACTTGTCTGTAATTATGAATGGCCAGCGGGTTAAAAAAGAGGTACAAAAGTCATTGACTTGCTGCACCCGCACTTGCCTTTCTGTTCAATTAAAAGTTTATGTGAGCTATCTGCCTGTTTCATTTAATTTGCCCGCGAGTCCTGTTAATCAGTTTGTTTAAAG
Organism: Drosophila eugracilis; assembly: GCF_018153835.1. Classification (NCBI taxonomy): domain Eukaryota; kingdom Metazoa; phylum Arthropoda; class Insecta; order Diptera; family Drosophilidae; genus Drosophila; species Drosophila eugracilis. The sequence continues at coordinate 3,149,620 of NW_024573311.1, read as the reverse complement.
GAAAGCGTAACCTTTGAAATTGACAGGTCAATTGCAGGGGAACTCTACCTCAAACATATGTTAACTTCTAATAAAATACTCAAAAAAAATGTGCCTTTCAAACAGAGGAAATTCAGAAAAAAATTTGCCACAAGCAACGTACTGCCCTCAGGTCAAAGTGCAATCGATGTTCCTGTCCTGGCCACCACCCACATCCTCACTAATTGCAATGTAAAGTGTTTAGACACAATTTGGTTGCTCCGAGGCTGGAACTCTCGGAATTTTTCCTCCTCCATGTGCTCACAAAATTGCTCAATTAAGTATGTGGGTTGAGTTGCTTGTTTTTCCTCTTCTGATTTGTTGGCCAACAGTTATGTACTCGGGTTACTCACTTTTGGCAATTGCCCACATCGCAATTTTGCTGTGCAATCTAATACTCAAAACTTGAGTAGCTCAAAGCTTTAAGAGCTCGTAGCAAATGACCAAAATTAACAAAACAAAATCATTAATATTTTAGAGGCTTAAAACTAAACAATTAGATATTACGCTTAAAATCATTTTACTGGTTTTTGAAGGACTCTTGACAGACAATTTTTACAAAAAATATCAATTAAAATGAAAATAACAATGAAAAAGTAATTGAGAACTCAATTTCTGTTTAACTAATTAATCAAATTCCAGATTTACTTTTTTTTGCCAATATTGTAGGTTTTCCCAACATCTCTTCCCAAAACAATTTAAATGTCAATTGAGTGCTTAGGGGAAATCTATCGTAATCGAATACTTTTTGTATGTGCTCAAGCCTTAGTCGCTTCCATCCCGTATTAAATACTCCTAACTGATTTCGAGAGATTGGCCAATCCCAAAGCTCTGACAAATAGTCGACCATCAGGATGCGGAGGAAAAGCGTTTTTTGTTTGCCGAAATTTTATCTATGCATGCCTCTGACCCAAGACCAAATAACGACCATCAAACAAACTTTGATTTATGACAATCTAGTTCATTTGATTATTGCTGCCAACAACTGGACACACGCAAGGAAAACTGCCGGGAAGAGTTGCTCCCAGTGTGCGTGTGTGTGTGTGTGAGTGGAAAACATTTTCAGTTTCCATTCAAATTCAATGCTAATCTACTTGCACAACAAGCCACATTTCCTGCCAGGCCTAGCGGCTCGCTCAAGCATCATTTATCAAGGAACTGGGGACCGTTGTCCCTTTTTTTCTACTTTTATTTTTTTACTTTTCCTGGGCAGTTTGGCTAGGAGTGCCGCCTGGGTTGGGCATTATCAACACACATCGGGTTCATTATTTTTATCGTACAAGTGTTAGATACTTCCTTCTATCCCTGGTTTATATCACTCCGGCCAACACGCGCCGCACATTAAGCAGCGAACCGTATTTTAAAAGGGCCAACTTGTGCATTAACTCTTGTGCAACTGTGCGTATACGTAATCTAAGGAGTTACTACTTCCGAACGGGTGAAAAGAAAATAACTCTTGCTGGACTCTTTAGGGGTGTGGCCTTTTGGAAATGCTAATTTTCTTAGGGCTACTTTTTATAGTTATAGAAAATCTAAAGTAAATTTAATAGATTTTTTATTCAAAATTTTCCCTACTTAATTAAACTTTAATCTTAATTAGACGGAAGTCAGCTAAGCTTTAGATTAAGTTCCATTTCAAAAGCTGTCTGTTGCTCTGGGCTTCGTTGCCATTAAGTGTTTGGAAGCCCAGCAAGTCCCTGAGTCAATTCTCGCTCATTTCTATGCATCCCAGTGCCATCTGAGTCTGTTTTTAATTTACTCCGGCTTCGGAATGAGTTGAGTCCGTCTTGGAATCATAGGAATCACGGGAATCAGAGGAGACTGTCAGCTTCATCGCCGCCGGCTGCAGGTTAAGCATCTACTTGAACCTCCGAGTGGTGACGTTACATGAACTGAGGTGTTTGTTTGGCATCTGGCTTTGACATCTGCACTCACACACACCGCACCACCCATAAATTGAAGGAGTTTCTGGGCTTTACGAGAGAGAAGCGTTTTGTACCCTGTACTTTATGGGTATGTTGCTTGGAATTTACATCGTTACTTTGAGATATATACAAGATGATGCTTCCTCATAACTAAAACCGCTAATATGTGAAATTTTAAAAGGAATTTAAGATCTTGGTTGCTGTTTGATTATAGGTAGTTTAAGCTCAATCATAGTCTAGGCATGACCACTTTTGGTTTCTTTCGCACTACTTCTGAGCTTCGCTACAAAGTGCAATGCGAACAGATTGGAAAATCCTTGTCAGTTGGTTATGAGGAAGTGAAATGGTGTGAGCATAAAGCTTCATCTAACAGAGTGAATAAAGAACATAAACCAATTAAAACTAGGATAATCAAAGGAAAATACTTAGGTTGGAGTGATAATTTGACAACTAATAATAGAACGTAGAGCAGATAGTGATTATATATACAACCATTTAAACAGTGGTCAACAAAGTTGATTTAATAGATTTCACTAAGAGCGATTCGCTCCTCTTCCCACCCATAAAATACTTTACTATGGAAACTAATCCTTCTCCATAAAATTAGACCCATGGCCAGGGCTTAGTCCTGGCGGACTTTTCTGTAATTCCATGTGTGTGTGCTCCAAAGAGAAGCCAGCGAGTCCGGCAATCAAAGCCCCGGGCCCAAATTTTGGTTTGGCCTGGCTCTCGAACCCAAAAGCCTAATGAAGCAATTTCGGAATGCCGCAAGCAGTGGACAGATGATGGAGCTGCCAGCGAGCGGCTAATTATATACGTCGCCGAAAAGAGGGCTCTGTGGCAAAGCTGCTTTAATTGGCGCACGCACAGAATTACATCCATGATTTTCCACATACGTTAGCAATCATTCTCATGTGCGTGAGTGACATTAGCAGCGATTTCCTGCGAAAAATATTATCAGGTAGATTCGCTGCTGCTTTAAAGCCAAATAAAAGTATTACAATTTCTCTGTGTTTCTTCTTAAACATTTATTCGTTTTTAGTTATAAATTTATCAAAAACAAATGGTATTCCGCATTGGTAAGAATTAAGCAATTTCAACCAAATTCCCAGAGTAACGAAATTTTCCGAATAATTTCCCTGCTAATCTGTGCCCTTAGCCAGGTGTTCGGCTAACCGCTGACAAAATATGGATATGAAGGCGAGGACAGAATCTGTTTGGGCCAAACTTTCACCTTGATTTTCGTCATGGGCTGCGTAATTAATTATTTGCGCCACTAAGTTGTGTCATTCCCATTCCGGGCGCATATTTTCGCCAGCCTCAATCCGTCGTCTCGGTCGTCGTCTGGTGGCTCTTTGCATAATTCAGTCGTGGCCAGGCTGGTCACGTATCGTGCCCAAACGGCGTGATTAGGGTTTCTCGGTTTTGACCTGGAACTCGGCCAAACAATTGCCGCTGAAAAGAGGCCGGAAAAGCCACAACATGCGTGTGTGCCACAACATAGTGTTGCTGCTCCTTCGCTTTGCCACTGGCTCATTAAATTCCCAAATCAAAGCAGCCAGTGTCGAGCTATTTTAATTGTTTACGTTTATTGATATTTGTGCGGCAATGGTGGGACTAAGCACTAATTTTCAATTATGCAAATGATACTAGCAACATTTTAATGAATGTAATTTGATGTTTTGCCTCAAACTTTCCCATCGTAACCATAACCCATTTCATTTTCGGTTTGTTTAATTTGAAGACCTTTTCTTTTTGGCGTTTCTCGGGGCTCATTAGGAAAGTACGAGACAGACATAAATAATCTCAGCACCGCATATATATTAATTGCGTATATTTTTCAGCGATGTCTAAGGCTTCATTAGTCGCCCGAGCAGCCGAAAACTTCTTAATTGTTTCATTAATGCAACGCAATCCGTTTGCCTGCCACTTAATTTCATTTTATTTGTGCTGTCGTCACCGTAACTCTTGTTGCTCTTGTAGTTTTTTAAATAATTGTCCACAATTATTTCACCCAATTTAACAGTTCTTTTTCGTTAGCATCGTACGCATTTAAATGACGTCATTTATATTCGGGCGGGATAAGCACTTAATGCAGGATTACATCCAAAGCGTAGCAAAACGGGTTGAGACACGGTTTGAATGCCCCATGCCTCCCGCCTCAGTCTCTGTCAGAATAAAAATAAAATATTCAATTAAACCCGTTCCGGATCCGTTGACGGCGATATTAATCTGGCGTCATTTTTATTCACCGTATTTCGCTGCCATTTCTGTTTGCCATTCGCTGTTCGCTGTACAAATTAATTAATATAATTGTTGCTACCGCAACGCACCCCCACTCTGGGGGGCGTCGTCTTTTTTTTTTCCTAATAAAATTGTATACCTGGACACTGACAGGGGCAACCAATTTATTATTTTCCCGTGGCTCTGAGCCACTCCAGCCTGCGAAGTGAAGTATTTTAGAGCTATATATCTTTCATTACCATATTTTTCACTATGCATTTCGTGTTCAGTTTTAGTTCGCCCACGGGGATTCTTTTAGTTGATTGGGCTTAGACGAACTTTAGTTGATTTTCATTTCTATTTTAATTTAATGAAAATTCAAAGGGTTGTAAAGGATGGGTAATTAAATTATCAAATTAATGACATTAAAAACAAAACATTAAACAAAAAAATCTAAAAATAAAAAAATACGCTTCATAAGCCCTTACGTTTTACATTTTTTTAAATTAGTAATGGCATTCCTAATACATTTTGCAACTAAATCCATAGAGTACAACGATATCTGCCCTATTATGTTTACCCCTTCATCCTCTTTTGTCAGACTTTATTCATACATACTTTTTCGCTTTGCGGAACGCGAAATTTGCCAAAAAAAGAAAGGGGGAAAAAAACAAGGGGAGTAAAATAAAGCAAAATAAAAACCATGAAATGTATGTGAGTGAGTGAATGACTGCAGTGGAAATGCAAACTGCCAGTCAGTCAAATATACTGAGTGCGGACTGCACTCCAATCCAAATAAAAATCGTGAACCTCGAAATAAAGTAAAAAAAAAAACATTGCCTACTTTTTAGCTGAAGTGCTGCGGTTGATGGGAGAATGTGAATGCGGCGGCTGCTTTTTGTTGCCGCCGCATTCACGAATGGTTAAAGTCATTTATTTCGAACAAATCATTTGCCACAACCCACTAACGAAGCCTCCGCGCCTGCTGTCAGACACGCCTTCAAAATAAAAACTAACAAGTTAAAGCAAGAACGAGCCCATCCCTGAATGATTGGATGCCCAAGGAGCCAAGGGCAATTTTTCAAATCGCAGTTAGAGGCAGGGAGAAAAAACTTTGACTGACGCTTGTCGTTGTCGTGCGAGATAAACTTGGTTCGATGCCCAAAGTTATTGAGGCGCAAACAGTTGGCTCGGCTTAGCCCGGTTTGAATGGGTGACTTCAAAGTCCCGACACTTAACAAAAATATTCCATTTAACGTCAGTTAATGAGATATCCTAACATTTTATCCCTTCTGAATGTAAAAACACATCTGAGTTTGTATGTTATCTCTTAATTTTTCAAAGAATACTAAGAAATTATGCAAAAATAAATCTAAATTTAAGATTATTTTAAAACATATTTGTTTCGAGTGTTTTGACTCATTCTTTTCAGCTTCACCCCACATATTCGCAGCAAACAAATGTCTGAAGCTTTATGTGCAGACATAATAAGACCGGCAGTCGGCAGTCCCCCTACTTTTGTCGGAAAACTCACGCCCCAGACAAACCCCAACTGCCTTGAATGGAACCCTCATTGCCGTTCAGAGTTTGCCGTTGTATGATAAACTTTTCTAATTGTCAGTTTCAGCAAGTGACAAACGACAGAAATTATGTTATCTTATCAAAGTTGGCGATACTTTTGCTTTCCCCCCTAGCCATCATGGCCCTTTCTACTGGTTGGTTGGTTGGTTCGTTGGTTGGTAAATTTAAGGAAATTATCTTTGAGTTCCTCTGTTTTTGTGCTATTTGTTCAGCTATTACCTATTAACATTACAAAGCTCATGTGTGTTTGTTATTTTGTGGCTGAAATTGAGTTGCTCCAAATTGACTTCCTTCCTTCCTTCGGCAACCCCAAAAGTTTATTAAAATGCAGACTGTTTCTGTGTTTGGCTTCGTTTTCGGGTATTTATTCCGTTTCCCATTGCTGGCAGGCACTTAGCCAGACATCTGCTGCATTTCCCAGGCCTACTTTTTCGATTTTAGCCGGGGAATATCACTTTACCATGTCCGAACATTGACTGCAGTGTCTGCCAAATGTTTTCTTGATTGATAACCACTGGGCGAATGTTTATTTAATAAATGAAATCCCCAGAATCCCGCAGAGACGATTTCTTTTGTTTCACAAAGAGTTGACAAAAAAAAAAGAAACGAAACCCTCAGAAGATTTTGTTTTAGTTCCGTCTAGTGTTTAATGAAATTCCTCAAGGGTAAGCCAAAACTCTCCCTCCATCGTCGTGAAAAGCTTTTCTTAAATAACAGTTAGACAAGCAAGCATACAGAGTGGATATCTTCCTTACTTCTCATTTTCTTTTTATATTTTCTTGTATTTTTTTCACTCTGAGAAACGCTGTCAGGAATGAAAGGAAAAGGTCTCACGTAGCCGGGGATCCAAGCTGAAGTAGTAATAATATAAAATAAACTTCTTCTTCGTTTTAGCCATCATATTCCACTGGCTCTGCAATTTTTGTGTTGCGCTCTTTATGGCGTGAAGCGGAATAATTCAATCAGCGCCGAAGTGAGGAAAAAGTGCCAAAAGCTCAGCTTGATGTTGGCCAAGTGGGGAAAATTGGGATGCTCACTTGTCCCGTACGAAATCCGAGCAATTTAAACTCAAAACGCTTGCACTGAAGCAGGGCGCGTGCAACTTAAACAAACCGGAAAAGCAAATACAACGTAGCGACACAGTTAAGGAGGAACTTCCTGTTTGCGAAACAACAGTACCCAGTTCTACAGTTCGAGAGTTCCAAGGAAATGACAGACAGACAGACAGACACAGGTAGCCCAGATAACATTAACGGTAACTCCAAAGGTACGCACTGCAATCCGAAAGAAGGGCGCCTTGGCCAAGGACATGTGCGAAGGCAGCTTAATTTCATTTATTTACCTGAAAGCTGTTTATGTGCTTGCGAAATTACGAATTAAATTTTTAATTTGTCAAAAAGAACAACAGCTCGGCAGCAGGAAGCGATGAGCACGTATGTCTGTGTATGTGTGTGTGTGTGTGTGTTGTGCTGGCATGTGTATGTGGACGAACATCCTGTATCCGTGACGTTTGTCGTTCCAGTTCTAGATGATTAACTGCAGCTAGCACACTGATAACAAACGCGAAAGCAGGCCAATTAAACGAGCTAGCTTTAAGGCAATTTATTTTTAAATAAATATTAAAATGAGCCTTGAACGAGTATTTAACGATAGTTCTATCAGAAATTATTATATTTATTGCTAAAAATGACAAATTAACACAAGCTGTGAATTGATTTTCAGAGAAAAGACTTATAAATACTGTTTTTAACCGCGCTAAAAGTTTTTATAACCTTTCTAGGAACAAACTTAAGCCTAAGGCAAGCATAGTTTACAAAAAAAGACATAATTCTTCAGATTGGCATGCATACCAGTAGCTCAACTAAAACATAAAACCATTAATCATAACTTAAAAGCATAACTAACAGCATTTGAAAATGCCTTTACAAATCTCACGTACCTACACCTCAACAGAAAAGTTATGATCGGATAAGCAATTCACTATTGGGTTATTTCTTGAAGGCTTCTGCATCATTAATTTTTCGTTCTGTGCCGATTACGTTGGTGTAGGTGGTTCTTGGCAGAGAAAGAAGGACACAGCCTCATCGCCAGGATCTTCAATGTATATGTATGTATTTGTAGCCTTTGCTCCTGGGTGCTCGTGGACCATAAGAAATAATGTTGTTTATGTTGTGCAAACATAAAATTCTTTCTTACTTCGCGCTACTAACGTACACTCCCTGACTTCCAGTGATATATATATATATATCTATATATAGCTTATATACATTGGCAATTTTTGTCCTTTTCCCCGTGCGGGTCGTATTCTTATTTTTTTTTTTTTTGTCGGCCTGTGCTGGGCAATAAAGTTGTTGGAATTTAGCTGAACCGAAAATAGTTTATGGCGGAAGTCATTAAGTGGCTCGGTTTACAGCAGCCGCAACATGAAAAACAGAAGTGCCCGCCCCTGGGCTCGGAGCCAGGATAGCCAGGATCTCATCCACCATTTCCAGCCAGATTTTTGTTTGCCCCCATTTTCTGGCCGCCTTTTTTACGAGATTTTTATAGACGAATTATGGTTTTTATTTGCCGCTCTACATGTGACCCTTTATCCAGCCGTTCTTTTAGCCATTTCACCCAGTTTTCCACATATGCACGCCCAAACCAATTTCTCTTTTTTGTGGCCAAATTTAATTATTTTAAAATGATTGGCGCACATATAAATATACATATAATAAATGCTAGCCGAAATGCGCAGTGGAAGCAAATTGCTTTTTTATTGGGTTAGGAGCACGCTGCAATGGCATTCAATTAGGACTTCTTTATGGCTACGTAATTGCGTTAGCCTTCATAATTCCAGCGTGGCTGACTAACCGCAGGCCAAGTTTTGTCACACTTTAAATTCTAATTTCATGCATTTTGCACATCAATAAAATGTCTTGGCTTTTGCCTAGTCAAAGACTTCTCCGGACATGATTTGCTTTTATGACTTGGCCGTGCAAAACGTGAGGAAACTTTCCAAATTTTTGGGAGTCTCGTCCCCGGACCCTGGGGCTTCTTATACGGCAATAGGTGAGCCGGGCTTTTGATGTATTTATTTTGGCTAGCTGGCGGGTGGGGGAAAACCGGAAAAAAACCTAATTTATAGCTGGCATGAGCGTTATAATTTGTTTGTTGGATCAAAAAGTTTTCGTGAAGCGCTATAAAATGTGTGAGAATAGTTCAACACGTCTTTAATTCGGTTTTTATTACAATGTTTCAAAAGGTTTTCAAGAGGTCAGTGAACCCAAAACATGTTTAGACTCGTATTAAGCGGTGTTAATTTACTTTTTCAGATTAAATTCTTTTTCACTTCAAAACTTAAACCTCTAGAGAGCAGCTTTATCCATATATCAAAGCAAATCATACACAATAAGCTAGTTAAAAACAAACAAGTTAATTTTGTTAAATAACCAGCAGAAGCCATAAAAATGTTACAGTTTTCCTTGGGAAAATTTCTGCTCAACCATAAATTATAGAGAATATTTCACCAGGCTGCTGTCGACTGGAAAAACTGATTGATAGCTCTAATTAAATCAGATCTGCAGAGGCATAAAAACTTTTATTGTTAGCCGTAAAAAATTTGTAGCCCAAAACGTTGGTTTAAAGTTTTCTTTTATCCCACCACAAACATGGCTTTAAACGTGGCCCACAAAAGATCTAGCCAATGTTGTTTTCTTGTCGCCTTATCTCACAAATGGGCGACGATTTATGATTGCACACTCAGCATAATCAATTCTTATAAATTATTGCTATTGTTGGAGGTTAGCCAGAAGGATAACCCCTCCGTTCATGCGGGCAGCTGCTGACAACATTAAACAATCCCCCTGAGTTATGGGCACGATGAACCTCCTTCGCAAATTTATATGTTGCCGGCTACGAATTAAATGCCAGTTTTAAAGCCGTCTAACAGACGGCCAAATGGGGTTGAACAGTTGTCGCAAACAAAGTCTGGCCCGAAAGATCAATGACTCCCATTTGAAGTTCAATAAAATTGTCCTCGGCCACGCTAGACTTCCCAAAAAAATGAAGGTGCACCAGGTACACACAAGCCATTGAATTCTCACTAAATGCACTTTAAGAAATTGGATAGTTTTATGGCTAAAAACTAACAAGCTGGCTTGCTAAAATTAGAAACTTCTATAACATTTTAAGGTAAACTTTTCTTGCTATAAAAAATTCTAAATCAATCTTAGTAAGTGATGAATTTTCGTTCAGTGCATCTACCGAAAGGATGCAAAAATACTCGGAAAAAAATTGGCGCTCGCCAATAACTGCGGCAGACTCAAAGAGCATTGTATGCATAAATAATGCGCTCAACTGGCCGAGGTGGCATGACGTCTCCTATCTCCATTGGCTTTTCACTGCATTTCCCTCCAGGATGGAAAACTTTTGTAAATTTCTAGTCAAAATCAAGGAATACAGAATTCTCTTACAATAATCTTGGTTGACAAGCTATAAAGTTTCTGTAAAAGTTTTTTCTAAAAATGTTTCTCTTTAAAAAACCAGCCACAAAATTCAATTTAAATCCGAAATAATCCTTTTCAGTTTCTTTAACTTCAAACAGGCCAAAACCTTTTTGGTCAGGGTATCCCGTAGATTTGGTTAGAACCAACTGTGCCACCAACAGGCGATAAGAAGAATGACGACAACGACAATGCAAATAAAACATGTCGCAAGGAACTGCCTTCTATTTTTTTGTGCCCCTCCTCTCCCATTTTTTTTGTCCTGCGGCCATTTTCAAAAGGTAATTTTTTAGCCGATTGACAGCGGACGAAAGTCAAAGTAAATTTCCAGATAGGCCATCAGAACAAATATATCAGAAAAGTATTTGATTGATTGAATAATCATTTCAAAGGACCATGTAAGAATCCATAAAAAACTTTTATAAAATTGTAAACTCGAAAAAAAATTGAATCCCCTTAATAAATCCAAAAATAAAATCCAATTGCACCTGGAAAAGTCCTGTTAATGTAACTAAGCCAACCTGTGGACAATCGTGCCACATACACGGCCCATTTAAAAATAAAGCCAAGCCCTCAAGTCGGAAGTTCCTAGACACGCCCACAATGATATATGATTGCCGCCACCTGGTGGCAAAAGTGCAAATTCAAAATCAGCAACAATGAATGCAGGATTCCGCTGCGGTGGCCAAACACGCAGCAAATCAGCTAAGAGAGGGGACTAAAGGGAGTGGGCCAAGGGAGTGGCGCTATATTGGCCAAGTACTTGCCAAGTGCCAAGGCGCTGTCAGCATAAAGTTAAGCCGGGGCTAAGCAGATGCCGGTTTGCGGAGTTGGCCTGGCCACAACGAGTTCCCTCAGTTTGCAGGATTCAGGACCCAGCTCCCAGTTCCCAGTTTTAAGCTCACATCTCCACTTGCAGCACCTCTGCGGCTGCACATCATCAATCTTCTTAGACAGCTCCCCTTCGCCTTCCCAGGCGGCCTTTCTGCAGCTCTGCTCAGCTCTGCAATTGCATCAGTTTTGTGTACCGAACGTGCTGCCATTTCCTGCAGGAAGAGCGGAAAACTGGGTGGTTAAGGGATGTGAGAGGGTAGGCACTAGGAAAAATAACTACATTTTTAAAAAGAATATAATCTTTATTTTTTATATATAGTTAAAGAGCAAATATTCCTTTAAGAAGGTGTCTAAAACCATAAACAGCTTCATCTATATAAAAAAATTCACAAAGGCTGATCAGCCTCATTTTTTCTCTGTAATAAATACTTTAAGAATAATGTCGCCCAAGGGATAAATGTTATTCTTTTATATTCACAAATCCATAATAATAAACAGATAATTTATACAAGATTTCTTTACAGATAGTCCTACATAATTTTCCTAAAATATTCAAAACAAAAACCTTGTTGCCCCAAAAACCTGTGACATATAATAATCAAATTGTATTTTTGTATAGTGTCCCCAAGTGCTTGGCACTCGTTGACTGGCTGCCTCACAATTTTTGTCATCGCCGGCTTGTCTAACCTTTTTTGAGTTATGTTCCCCGGGCAACCCGGAGTCAACCCTGACACCCTGCATCCTTTGGACCCCTCCCTTCTGTTGTGGCTGCTGAGTCGTTGACTTCAACTCCTGGCACTGCCACTGGGCTGCATCTATTTTGCAAGTATTTTATTGCCGGGCTCTCCTTGAACAACTACCAGCACTCCAGGACGGTCTGCACTTTGTTATTAATGCGCATTTAAGTTTTTTCTTTTCCTTTCCCTTTGCTCAGTCAATTTTTATGCTTTTTTTTCTGGAATGTCTTGTTGGTAGGAAATGGGGCAGGACTCAGGGGCAGCTACAGGGCGACACGACTTCACCTTTTTGGCTGGGGCTTTTGTGTGCCTTCTAATTGAGGAAACATTAAAAGTCAAGTTCTGCTTGCCGCATTGTTATAACCCAGAAAAACACGAGTGCACTGCAGTCTTCTGCTCCTGACTCCGTGATCCCGCTGTCGGGCTTCCTTTTGTCTGCCTTTTTGGTCCTTTTTTTAATGAAGTTTCGGCTGCCATTTGTTGAGTTTGACTTTTTGACATGCAGTTGGTTACGTTTTTTAGTTGCCACCACTGCAATTGAAAGCCATTGAAAAGGCGTTTTCTCACAAAAATGGGCAAAAGCATTGCCAAGCGCACATCAAGCGCTCAATTAACTGGCTACAAGTTGGCACCCCCAAAGGAGCAGGACCCTCGCTTGTCTGGGTCTCGGTCTTGGATTGTCTGGGGCACATTAATCATCTTTTGCATACAATGAAATCTGCCAAGCAGTAGGGACAGAATATTGAGAGAAAAGTTTCGTCGAAAGCGACCAAGCAGAAGCTCAGTGGAAAACTTAAAGGGTGCAACTTCTTTTCAGAAGAACCACTTCGGTGCATGGATTAAGAAAATAATGAGCCTTTGATAGAGAAATTTTATTAAAATAAATTATAAAATACACTTTATTTTCAAGAAAGCTTGTTAGATTTTATTAATCTTTAACAAGAGATTTTAGTGTAATTAAATAAATACATTATTTATTAAATTTAATAACTTTTTTCCAGTGCCTTGAACTATCCGCTAACGAGTCAGCTAAGCAGCTCCTGACAAGTTCAATGGGGGTTGGCTAAGGAAAAGCTCCTCGACCCAGAGCCAAATGCTTAGCGATTATGCGAGTTTATAATAAAGCCGACGAGGCGCATGCAAAATGGTTCCTGCCATTACGAAAGGGATCCTGTGCTCCTGTGCATCCTTGTCTGGCTTGCTACCCATTTGTCAAAGTAGTTTGCCGTCCGCCACAACCTCGTCACTATCTCTCTTTTTCCAAGACGCAGTCATTTATCATTTATGCGTTGCATATTGTAAGTATATGGGGAGTTGGTAGAGGAGTGAGTATGATAATAAGGAGTCATTTTCAGGCCTGACACTTCTTTGAGAAGCTGTCCTTGGCTCAAAGCTGCAGTTGATTTGCAAAGCCCGAGGCACTCGGCCGTTTGATGTTTTAGTTATGTGACATTTGAGACTTTTAAGGACACCAAAACCACCCGCACAAAACACTGTCAAACTGGAAACCGAACTCTAGCCACTGGAAAGGGATGAAAGGAAGGGAGCCTTCTTTGCATTCACACATTTCACGCGGATTTCACGCATGTCACACAGAAATTTATCAGGATAACAAAGAAAGCTTTGCCTGACAAAACGAATATTCGCATGCCCTTGGGGCTTCATTTGCAGCGATTCAACAAATTTATGACAACTTTATAATCAACCTTATTATCAAAGTTTAACTGTTTAACTGCATTAATTTATTATTAAATAATATGCATATATTTCTCATTTCTACAAATCAGATAAATCTTAACAAGGGAAAACTTATATTTCACCAAATTTATTCTGAAAACGGCTAGCTTTGCCAAGTAAATGTAAATACCCTTAGAAAGTGGCAAACATCTTTCTTATTTTGGCCAAAATGAAAGATGACCCACTCTTAATAAGCACACTCAGCGTGAAAGGAACTGAGGACGAGCGGGTGAATCGATGTCTATTAGTTGCCGGGTGACTTGGGAAAGAAGACGGCTGTGGGTGGGTGGCTGGATTGATAGCGCAGAAAAATGGATTTTTCATATTTCCCCAAGCCCTCTGCCACTAGTAGTTCTCCTAATATTGTTGTCGCCGGGCATTTTGGCACGTGTAACCGATACGCTTACAACTCACAACACAGATACTCATTTTCGCATACACGTGGCAGAAGCCAAAATGCGTAGTATGCTCATAATTATGCTCCCTAAAATGGGCAAGAACTTGCTGGCTTGGTTTTGGTTGTGTAACTAAGACATTTGCCAAATTAATTTTCATCTGGAAAAGCAGAAGCCCTAAAACAGGGCCAATGGAAACTGGCATCGATGAGGAAATGCCATTGCCTTCAAAGTTAATTATGGAGTTACGAACATTTCAAAAGCTACATACATCAGTTTCCAGGCAAATTTGGCATTGGGCATTACCATTACACTGAATTCGAGCCGAAGCAAAGTTTATGGAACGGAAGTCAGTTTACGGTGTTTGTATACTTGGCCAGACGACTGGCCAACTTGTTATGGCATTAAGTATTTGCTTGTAAAATGTGTTAATAGATTTGCCCAGCTGCTCTGAAGGCTCAGTATGCCATACATGAGCAGCAATCCTGGCAGATGGTCGGACATTAAAATACCTTTAACAAATTATGTCGCATTACTTGTACATTACTACCCGTAAACAATATGCTTGAGCTTTGTGGGTCCCAGCTTTGTGGCTGCAGGATGGCTATAGATGCTTGAAATTGTATTGTTCATTGTTTGAATTCAATAAGAGACTAAAAGAGAAAGGTTTCTGACTTTTATAGTGCTGGAGTCATCTAATTACAGATTGGAGAATGGTTTTCTGCATTATGTAAGTGACATTCAAGGGTAAAAGCAATAGATTCGATTGTTTGACTTGGAGAGATACCCTTAACAAGACTTAAAGACCCTTCAATCAAAATTATGAGCACAAACTATCAAGAACTTGGCCAACATTTCAAAACAATCGATATCCTTGGAATTTAAAGCTACCTTAACTCAAGCATAACTTCCTGAACCATTTTCCCTGCATTAAAACTCTTACCAAATTGGCAATTACTTCTGGTCATTGTTTCGATTGGATGCCGGGGCAAGTGTAAAAGTTGCAGCTTTGCATGGGATATAGATGGACTTGGCCAAGCAGGATTTCCCTGCCGGCAGAAATCTATTTTCCGCACAACTTCAGCACTGTATACGGTGAATGTGTGAAACATGAGCAATTTCCAAAAGTTGCAACTCAAAAGCATAAATCGAAGCCGAAGCCATCGCCACCAGCCTCTAACCCTGCTCCCGAGGCAGTTTCTCGTTTCCTATAGGATTCCCCAGCCGAAAACTAAACTTCAAAAGCCAAGAAAAGCCGGTTCAGAACTTGGTGAAAATCGTAAACGGAATAGGAAAATTGGGGAGGGAAATCGGATGAACCGGCTGTGTTGCAATGAGCTTATGTTGCTGGCCACTTGCTTTGCGAATATCTTTTTAGGGAAGCTCCCCCCTTTCCCCGGGCCTCTTTTGCCAGTTGCATTTACAGAAAACCAATAAACTTAAATGGAAAATCCGTAGACTATAAATCATGGCTTAAGTCCATTTCCTTCGTTGTCAATACGTTTCCGCTTTGTTGTGGGTTTGAAAATGAACACACTCGCACTGGAAAGCCAAAAAAAAAAAACAGTTGTAACCAGGCCTTCTAGCCCCCCACTCTCCATCTCTCTCAAAAACCTCCTTTCTCGATTTGTTAACGAAAGGGAAAAAGTGCAGCAGGAATCGAGGCGAACCGAGTTGAGTTGAGAAATGGTCATGATTGGACGGACTGGCCTCCATCTAGAGCGGCACAGGCTCCGGGACTGCTTTACATTTTTTTGGCATGTCCATTTGCAAAGTCATTTACCCACTCTCTCGTACACACACACGGCACTCCACTCACTCAATTTCCAAGTCAACGTTCAAAAGTCGCCTTGTGTCCTCGTCGTCCTCGTGGTCCTTTCACTGGTCCTGGTTGGATTTGACAGTGCTGCCTGTCAGTCAATATATTTGCAGCGTGCTTGTTGTGCAGCGTTTTCGACAACTCATTTTATTAGACCACACTGACAGCAGAGGTGGCTAGAGTAGGGAATGTTTGAAAACACATATGAAAAACCAAGTTTGACTTCATTTCAGCAACCGAGTAAGCTTTTTCCATATTTCATTCTAACCATTTATTTAGGTATGAACTCTTTTTGGAAATAGTAACTTCTCAATGCAAATAAATATATATTTTATTTTAAGATTTTTGTTTACCTACTTGCATGACCACAGCTGTAACAACACTCCTGCTCACTCGCTCTCTCTCACTGATGGACTGATGCACTCGGCATCCTCGCACGTTTGCGGTCAGCCCTAGAAAATTGATGTGACTTTTTATCACCCAGGGTCGGGGCAGTCGATGAACTATGTTTCTCGATTTCGGTTTTCATCTGTTTCATCTCTGGCCGTTGACATCGTTGCCATTGTTGGGCTCAAGCAAACCGACAAAACAAGAAAAACGAATCAAAATGATACCTTAAAAAAAGTAGGCCAGGTTTTTCATCTTCAAAGAAAAGAAGACTCCATTCCATTGGCCATAATAAATATGGTTTATACGTTTTAATCAAACTAATTCACTTCCGTGCGCGTATGCCCTACTTAATTATGAATAACATTAAGGAGGAAATAAATTGAATTAAAAGGAAATCATGCAAAGAACATATAAATTATGTATTCCTAATCAGAATCAAGACATGCCATGTCCGTGCTCCAATTCCAATTCCAATCAGAGACCGCCCACCGCCGACAGAGTCATAACTCAGGCAATAATGCCAAACAAATTGTTGACAGGCGAAGGCAAATTCGTGATACATAAATTATCTGTAGGCATTTTTTATGACAGTCACTGTGTCAGCGGATAAAACACGCAGCTTACATCAGAACTAAACATTAAAGATTTACAGAATGTAGATTAACCGAATTGGGATTGGTCCTGGTATTGCTATCGGAATGGCCATAAAGCTGATGCTACATAGAAATGAGAGCTGCACCTCAATAATCTGTATAATAAAAATGCCCAATGTTATTAATAACACCCCTTGGGAACTTGGTTCTGCTGAATACCCCGCTAAGTAGTTTGGCCATTTCAATACCTTGGGCGTAAGCCGACCGACCATAATAGTCTTAACCCCTCAATGCCCCGCCCGTCCGTCCAGCCGACCATCCGGATCGTGTATAAATACCACAAAGCAAATAAACACGCGCAGCTCACGGCCAAACAATATGAGATATATTGAAAACGTGCATAGCGACCCGGCCACTTAAGGCGACCCGGCGACAACACGAAATGAAAGGCAAACTTTACACGCTAATAAAATCTGAGCGGATAAGTCCTAGATTATGGAACGGAGGATACCTACTAGGTTAACTAAGAGTATATATATTTTCTGCAAATTGTGAAAAAAGTCTAGAATTATCCTGTATTTATATGTATATGCATATAAGTGCTTCTAAATCTTAATAAAAGTAAATAATAGTAATTTAAATATTACATTTTACCAAATTATATATTCAAATATTATATTGACCTCTTAAATATCTCCAATATGTTTCCCTCTACAGGATTATAGTTCCACAACCCTCAAGTTTTGCCCAGAATACCCTTCATTAGGCATACCCTTCATTAGGAAAAAGGACAACTAGAGATGAAGGACTGGAGCTGCGCAGCTGGGAGCCTTGGCATTTTATGTGGCAATGGAAGGCGCAGCACAAAAGGCTTGGCCAAATATGGGTTTATGGCTTGTAAAAATCCATGTTAATAACATCAACAAAGGCTGGGCAGCGGAAAAGGGTAACTAGAGAACAGGAGCCAGTCAATGTCCTATCCTATCCGCTCAAGGCTGTACAGCAACTTAAAACTCAGCCGGAGCAGCCTTTTCTCATGACTTTTTGTACATTCCTGGCCATACTCCTACACAATCCCATACAAAGCCAATGGAAAAATGGGTGGAAAGCCAGGCTTTGAGCTGGATACCCAAAAAAAATATAGTAAAATAAAATAAAATAAAGAAAAGGTAAAGCGTCAAGACTGGCGCCGCATCATTAGTGTCATATGTGAGAAAGGTGGTGAGCTATTATTCACATGGCATAATAAATCAAAAATTGTTGCCAATAAATTTATTATTGTAGATTATCTGCAGCCACAAAAGGTAGTCGTCTGCCCACCTTGACAAAAGCTAAAAACTGCCTGCCGGATACTCAGTTAACCCTTGGCATCCAACAATTTATCAACATCAACACAAGAAAAGCTACTATAAATTACCAGAAAAAAAGAGATACATTTACTAAGCTGATGTGTTTGTATGAGATTTTGAAAAGTAAATGATTTGCTTTAAGCAATGGGCTTTATCAATGATCTTATCTTTTTCATAATTGCAGACCATTATGCAAGGAACTTAATTTAAAGAATTGAATTTGTTTCTTGAATCAAAGCTAATATGGAAAGTATTTTTATTTTTTTAAATTCATGAAGTCTGAAGTCTTGGTATTTGCCAACAAAATCAAACAAGAAATATTGTTGATTTTAGCACATTAAACTATTCCAAGTTCAAATAATCAAGAACAGTTTTCCACATTTAATAAGATATTCACACAGCTTGGAATTAAAACCAAATATGTGAAAACCATTATTTGTTCTTTTATTGGTTTTTCTTTTTATTTAAAAAAAATATTTTTATTTAACATTGAGTGCTTGAAAACTTTATTTTTAATTTCTAATTGAAGAATCACTCTTTTCCACCAGCTTTTCCCCATTGATTTCCATTTGCGAACTTTTGTTTGCCCTGCTCTCGCATTGCCATTACATAATCAAAGGCAAATTAACGGGCCCAACTCCCCAGTCTCCCATTTTCCCAGCCTTTATCTGGCCTGGTTTAGTTTGCCAGCGTGTTTTTCCTCCTGCCCATGCCACGCCCCTTTCCACTCACCGCCTCCTGTCGCATTGCAACTGTTGACAAATCTCTTTTTAAGGGCGCGCTTAAAACGTCATTTGAGCGAGGTCTTGTGTGTTTTTTTTTGTGCCCCTATTTCGTAGCTGCCCCGCATCGGTTGTAGGTTGCAGGAGGGGCTCACATCGTCGGTCTAAACCAATCAATATTTAACACATTTAACCCTTTGACGAGACCCAACAATGACACGCCTGCTACTCGCTGATCGTCCTGCGTAAAATTAGCATAAAATTTGAATTTTACAGCCAAGTGAAGCGTATGCAGCGCGTGATTGACAGCAGTCAAATTCAATTGAAGGCGAGGAGCTCCGCACCCGTCCTCAATCCTCGAATACGCAAAATGAAATCAAATAAAATAAAATTTAATTCAAATAAAACCAATTTTGAAGCGTTTCCCAAAAACTCCCTCAACCCCAATAGGTATATATAGGCTAACCTTTTGCCTCTGGGGCGGGCGACCTTGTGGCGAAACTTTTCGCAGGGCGTTACATTTTTTTCACCATTTTACTTGAATTTTCTTTCGGTTGTTCTTGGTGCTGCTGTTGTTGTGAAGCGAAAAAGGATGCACAGCGAATTGGCAACGTATCGGCGGCGTCTCCAGGATATTTTGCCATGGCCTGAGGTTGCCAAGCGCGTGTCCTGGCTGGAAATTGTCATTGGATGGGGGGGGGAAAAACCCAGGGATTGCTTGTGGAAGGGATCAAATCAATGACGCTTGCTTTTAAAGATTTTCGTAGGGAAATTCAATTTTATCTAGGCAATTGCAATGTGTATTTTTTTTCGAGTTATTTTTGGATAAAATTTATTTTGGAAAATCGCAATTAGGTAAATATTTTTTGCTGGGTTTTGTTACTGAAAATATCCTTCAAAAGGTCTTCTTTCATATTTATTTATTAATTGAATTTCCTTTATTTTTTACTCATCATATACCCAGGAAATGTATTCACAAAGAAGAATATTATGTATCAGAATATTTTATTCACATGAAATTTCATTTCACAAAGAGTATTAGTTCGCTGCTCTTTGGCCATTTTGCTGATCTATTTTATAATTCAATTTAGACAAAGTACTGGGCATACATGAGCAACAGGCTGGGCCATAACACTTCAGACATAACAATGAAAATGAAAATAAAAAATAATCATATAATATAGTTGAGCACACGCAGCACCCAGCAAATTGAGACAAGCACGGCAGTCTCACAGGAGCCACTACGATGATATTTCTGCCATTGTTTGAAGCCTGAGCTGTGTTGGGAAAACCAGGGGGAAAGCAGGGCGACGCAGCAACAGTTGACTTTTATGCACGACATGACGCAGCGCGGTTTTATGCCCCCACTCGGTTTACTTTTCCACCCATTTTTTTTCCACCTTGCATAATTCCAAACTGATATGCATTGCAGTTGAGCTGGCGCACAACGCGGCGTATGAGTAATACTCGTAACAATGCCCATAATTGTCACTGTTTGGGGCACATCGTGGCAGGTAAGCGGGTTGCCTCTGCGGTTGCCATTGGCACAGACTTGCCTGGCAACAAAAAAAAAATGGTAACATACACTGGGATTCCACGAAAGAAAGGGCTCATTAAAATTTAAACGACTTTTGTAGCAAGCTGGGTTCTGAGGCAACTTATAAATCATCTAGAAAATTACATTAAACCCAATTAAAATAATATTTATTTATTTAAGCCAAATGCAGTTTTGAACTGCCTGCACAAATTATTCAAAACGTATAAAGTTTCCGAAAATAAACACACGAGCAACGAATAAATTTCATTGTCTAGACTGGCCGCAATTGTTGTGTAACCCTTAACATTGTTTTAGCCACAACCATATATCATTTCGCATGTGGCATGGCATATTAGCGCCAACATTTTCACACATTTTCATTTCTGAACAAATTACGTACATTATTGCGGAACAAAAGTGAAAAGCGCCACAGGAACAGCAACAATAGCTGAACCCTTTTCGCTGGGTTTCTGTTTTTTTTTTTTTGGGGCTTTGGCATTATGAAAATGCTTTAAGCAGAAAATTGGATTTTTTCATCTTGAATGGAAAACAAAACAAGGAAAACAAACAAAAAACCAGGCGAGGCAATAACAGTAAAGCCCCCCGGTAGCTACAAAAAATAATAAGTATTAAACATCACCCAAAAGAGTGGCGAAACAAAAAATAAATGTTAGATATGCTGACAAAGGTAATACAATAAATACGAAATGACGTTGCTGCCACGGCTGCTGTTAATGTTAAATTTTACGTAGCATACTTTCGGGTACCCTTGAGGTGGGCACAGGGGGTGTGGTCCAAGGGGTCGAAAGTGGGATTGGCAGGCAGTTCGAGGTGAGTTCGTAATCGTGCTGATTGTTCCGTTTTTTTGTTGTTTTGGGTTCTTTAATTTCATTTCAGGCCATTCTTATTTATTTAACATTAGTTTTTATTTTATTAGCCATAAAGAGAGGAGCAACACTCACTATATACAGCAAAAGTCAAAACCAGGCAGGGAATTGCCCAGGCATATGCAAACAGAATTAAAACGAACTTAAATTGTAAATTGAATTTTATTCAGCTTTTATAGTTGGGCATAAATCAAGGGCACACACAGTGCCTAATTGTTTAATCAAGAGTGTAAACGACGATAAACCTAGGCCATAAAAGATAACCCACTGATAAGCCACCGTCTTACGATTATACTGACTCACTGCCCACAGAAATATACACGAAATTCCATTCGACTACGAGGCATGTGTGTGTGTGTGTGTGTGTGCTTAGCCACAATAAAAACCCAAACCCCGAAAAATCACTAAAGATAACGAGTTGGCCAGTTGCTGCTACTGGAACTGCAATTGCAATCGGCACATAAAACGGGCCAGAGCTGCGCTTTTCGTTCGTAAACACATCAGAATCCAATTGGCTGCACGTTTGTGCGGCAGACCACGCCAAAAAGCTCTTACACCGCCGGCCATTTTGTTGCAACTCGTACATATTGGCATTAGACTAATCCAGAGTACCGCACGCAACAACTTAGTTATTGGCGATGGCCGAAAGCAGTCGGCAGAAGTCCCGAAATTGCCCGGGAAATGGGACACTTGAAAATATTAGTTGGCCTTAATTTCACAAATTTATTGGAAAATGTGTATTTCTTAATGGTTTTATGGTAAATTAAGTAATTAAATTGGTGGGCATATTAATAATTATATTTACACTTTACAAAAAGTGTGGGTATGATCGTCAAACATTATGATAAAAATAATTCTAAAATTTAATTTTCATAAACAAATAATTTTAAACTTGTTATTTAAGATATAAGATTTGTCATTAGAAAAACAATTTCACTTATTTTCCTACATATCTTTTTCTAGTGTAGTCTACTTGGTTTTGAAACTGCGTTTTTTGGCCCAAAGCAGACGGAATGGTGACGCACATTAGCCGATAGTGCGACTCGAAAAACCCGGTGGCCCGGTCTCTACCCCATTTAATGTGCAACAGCGAAAAGTTGAACGTGCTGGCAGCTAAATTCCTTTTTCATCCTCTCTTCTTGGCAACAAACACACTCATATACACACACACACACTCGCTAACTGATGGCCATTATCAGCATCATTATGTGGCATTAGGAGCCGCACCACCAGGATGATGATGTTGTTGCAGCTTAAAGTTGTATGCGATTTATTTGCGGTCTCCCCTCGTTTTTCTACCCTTCCAACATAAGGGTGTGCTCGTGTGTGTGTGTGTGGGAAAGTGCATTTGAACTCATTTAAATAGCATAAATTAAGATGCTTAAGCTCGTTAGGTGGAAATTTTTAATTAGCAAAACTGGACCGAAGCCTTGTAATGACCAGCGACTGGCAGGTGGTCGCTCGGTTATCATCTGCTGGCCAAAGCCAAAGGCCAGCTTATCACTCAAGTGGAGGCCAAAAACTAAACTAATTACACAGCTAATGCAATTCCTAGGAATCCACGTCATCTACGTGGGTAGATAAGCAAACTTTTCTCTAAATAATAACATGCAAAGGCAAACTACAATTTTTGCAGTTATGTAAAAGGAAAATAAATTAATTCCTACTACCTTAATATTTTAATGTGTTCATTTTTTAGAGATTTGAAACTTACTCTTCTTAAACTTCTTCAATTAACCTTGCCGTGTGTTATTTTTAGACAGCCTTTTAAGTTTCCTCTTACTTAGAAATAGCTTAATATCAAAGATTTATGGGCCCTAAAATGGAGAGTGAATTTGCGAATAATTTCAAATGAATCATGTGCTCCGGTAATCAAACGTTGCCATACCAACCAGGGCACGTGACTCACGATAAGACCGGTGTACTTAAGACGGTTTTCATAGAACGCGCCTGATAAACAAAGCACTTGACTCTCGGGCTAATACCAATTGAGCAGACATAAGGCTGCGATGTAGCCTTCCCTTCACACGTCTTCGTTGAAATCTTTGAGTAATCCTCGCATATTACACAGGTGAGGTTGGTTCCGTTAGGTGGTGCCACTCCCAGCTGGAGATAAGCATGTTGAAGTCCGGGAAAATAACTGAAGTTGCCAATGGGGGTTTAAGGTCCCGGGAAGGGGTTGCAAATTCAACTTATAAAAATACGCTTAAAGTGTTTCTAATAAGTTAGAAGTAAGAACTCAATGTTCCTCCGTACCAACAAACCAATTTCAAATCAAAATCACCTTTAAAAATAATCTTTAAAAATTCTGTAAGAGCTTTTAATTATTTCTTCATAATTTAATATAAAAATAAAATCTCCAAAAAAGCACACCATAATTCTTTTAATTAAAAAAAATGATTAAAAAGCAATCAAAAGCCTTTGAAATCTTAAATCAGCTTGTTTTTCAGCATTCCGAACTTTAATATCTCATTCAAGCGACGGGGTTATCACCTCATGTACGACTGCCAATACCAGATGATTGATTGATCACTCCGTCCATCACTTGGTGGTGCCTTA
Source organism: Drosophila eugracilis (assembly GCF_018153835.1). NCBI lineage: Eukaryota > Metazoa > Arthropoda > Insecta > Diptera > Drosophilidae > Drosophila > Drosophila eugracilis. The sequence goes on along the minus strand of NW_024573311.1, from coordinate 3,125,830 downwards.
ATAAACTCTGCACCAGTGGCAATGCCATATCAGCGTGGTGTCATATTGTTGCAACACAAGGAAACGCCCGAATGGTGTCAATCAGGTAATGGAATTGCCAGGTAGGATGGGGTATGGAGTAGAGGGTTGGGTATTTGGTTTTTGGCCAACTCGTGCTTACACTCAATCATTGATAATGCTTTGGGAAATGGCCATAAGAAAAGTGACCAGCAATCGGGGAGTGGACTGCCATAATTGTGTTTCGGTTACTCGCCGATTACCGATCCCCTCACCGAAGATAAGCTAGTTGGCCGCAATCGCAAAATGGTTCCGAGCGTGTGATAAAAAACGTACGAACAAAGATTATACACCTCTCTCCCATGACATTTCGCCTCGGTTTTTGGTAAATGTATTGGTGTAGTGTTTAGATTAGCCCCCAGTCTAATTGGCCATAGAGCTCAACAGGTCTAAGGCGATCGCACAGTTCTTTCTGCGCCGCTGAGGTGGCAGGTCGCGTAAAAATAATTAACTCTCAATTGGAAAATTCGATTTCCCTCCTCCAGTGTAAGTGCTGTGATCTAAATTGAGAATATCCTGAAAGCCACTTGAGAAACTAAAGTGTTAACTAATTGTATGATTTATTTTCGAGCCACTTGTGACTGTCTTAATGGCTATTTAGAGACTCATTCGCCACGTTGGCAATCAGGTTGCTAATGCGCGTGTTAGCCTAATTCCCGTGCCACTTCTTGGCACACAACTTATTATCAGCCCGTTCCCAAGAGGTTAACAAGACGGGGTTATCAATGTTGTCAGAGATAAGCATTAACTGTCCATAAATTTAATGTTCCTTTCGCAAAAGCAAAGTTTGCTAACTACTCCTCACGTAATTATTCAAAATTGCATTAGCCGTAATGGTAATTACTTCGGCGATAAGTTATCTTAATAGGTTTTTGATAATCAATCGCTAGCATGCAATAAACATCGATTTTCATTGGACACTAATATGGAACTATAAAGCGGTTTATATGTGCTATATGTGTCGATAATATTGCCCTGTGACGTCAAAGCATGTGATGGATCATATAGAATTCAACCACTCAAATCGTCAACTTGACTTTTGGCACCACAAAAACCGATTGGGGGGGTTTCGATAATATTTTTAGGGCTCACGAACGGATTTCTTAATGAGCCCCGTATTACCGCCTGCAATCCAAAGCAAAATCCCCCAATGAACCCCGTAATTGCGGACATAAACCAGCGGGAACTGCGACTGGGTATGAACTGTGGGAATGGGCATTGGCTATCCGATAATCAGACATTTGCGTGAAGTTTGCCCACCAAAGATTTATGGCCAACTTAAAGGCAATTGTCTGGTCTGTGCAGATTTATGGCTTAGTCTGATGTACAAAACTGAAACCGATAAGCTCGGACTTGCACTGATTTATCCACAGATGGCCATCGGCAAAGGCCAGTCAGCTGCAGTTAATCAATTCAATTCAACATTTGTGCAAATTATAGGCTTTTTGTAATAATAAATTCAATAATTTAGTTGGCAACGAACTTTATTATGGAATTAAATATTATGCTCAAGGCTACATCTTATTTGCAAAGGAGTTAAAGTGTATTATGTTTCATTATATCTAATTAATTGAATTTGATTTTTGTTTACCTTTCAGTTAGTCTTTCCATGCACTTAAAATTACACAAATTAATCTTAAACTCTTTGTAATCGTTGCATTTTCTTTCTAACTGCCTTTTGATTTAAGCCTTTAAGAATTTATTGAGCAATTAAGAAATCGACAAGCCATTCCATTCCCTTCCAACCATCTACGATTTCTTTAATATGAAACTCATTTCCCGCCGCTGTAAATCAAATCTATCGTATCTGTGACAGCTAGAAACTATCGAAAAGTTGCTCAAGTGAGGCCACAGACTGCGTGTCTTTTTATCAGCCACTCTCGAGAGCGAGAGTCAATCATGATTTTATGGCCAGACAGGCGGGGCAAAACCTCAGCACTGGCCTAACCATAAATATCTACAATCTGGCCTGCCCGAAAAAAAAAGCAATCGGTTATCAAAAGACACTGCACAGGACGTGGGAGGGTGGGTATAAGCGTTTAATGCAATAAAAGACTTTCGGGGCTTACTTATAAACCAACTGATTGCCGGTAATTGTTAATAATTTCAAATTATTAATGCGCTCAGCGCTCAACGCCCACTCCAGATAGCAGAGCCCGAATGCCAGTAGATAGATAACAACCGAAGCGATCTCGATAGACGAGGTAGCGTGTAATCTAATCTATTCGGTTCTGTTCTTTTCTGAATTGTTGAGTTCCACTTAGGTGATTGATTGCGACATTGGCAGGGACTGCATTGAAGTGGACCGGCCATAAACAATGTGCGTCAGTTGGATCAACAATGTTGAATGTTGGGGCCCTTCGACAGACGGCAGACCCATTAAAGCTCGTCAAAACAACTCATTATCCCAGCTGATTAGTCGAGTGTGACAAGCAGTCGTAAAAAAAAGTGTTACAAATAATTGGATGATCGGTTTTTATGATACCATGAACTGAATGTTCTTTAACAAATCCTAAACACATTTTACCAGAAACTACGAAATCAAAAATCTCTTTGAAAATATATTCATCAGATTATCATCAGGAAGATCATATCTCAACATACGAAGTTTTTCTATATACTTAAAGACTTTTGAATTTCTTCGAAATCTAAATTTGTCCATCATCCTGACACTTGTCATAAATTAATTTAATAAGTAATGGCCCGCTTTATCATCAGCGGAAATTTCGGTGACTGTTACTACGTTTGATCACATGCCTCACTTGGCCATAAAACAGTTTAATAAAGCTGTAAAAGCCTACTTTTATTTGCAAATAAATAACCTGCGTAAGGCCAAATAGTGAAGTCAAATGTGTGCCTAATAAATTACGTAAATAAAGAACATTATCAGTGAAAAAGCAAAACAGAAGTACTAAAAGGCTATTACTTAGTTTCTAGATCTTAATTTAATCACTCATTAGTTAATCCTTTACTTCACTGATTTTTTTGCAGTTATAGAACATTAACTCGAACATGGGTGATATGTTCCGTAGCGAGAAGATGGCCCTGTGCCAGCTGTTCATCCAGCCAGAGGCAGCCTACGCCTCTATAGCCGAGCTGGGCGAGCGGGGATGTGTTCAGTTCCGCGATCTGAACGAAGAGGTTAGCGCCTTCCAGCGGAAGTACGTCACGGAGGTCAGACGCTGTGATGACATGGAACGTCGCCTTCGGTACGTGGAGTCCGAGATGAAAAAGGACGAAGTGATGTTGCCAATACTGAAGCCTGAGGAGGAGCCCAGTGCCCCCAATCCCCGCGAGGCTGTTGACCTCGAAGCCCAGCTGGAGAAGACCGACAATGAACTGCGTGAAATGTCCGCCAACGGAGCTAGTTTGGATGCCAACTTCCGGCACATGCAGGAACTCAAGTACGTACTGGAGAATACCGAGGGCTTCTTCTCGGACCAGGAAGTCATTAATCTGGATGTCAACCGAAAACTGGACCCCGAGGATCCGGCGAATTTGCAGGGAGCAGCTCAACGAGGTCAACTGGCCTTTGTGGCTGGTGTGATCAAGCTAGAGAGATTCTTCAGCTTCGAAAGGATGCTGTGGCGCATTTCCAGGGGAAATATTTTCCTTAGGAGAGCCGACATCGAAGGCCTTGTGGATGATGAGGAAACAGGACGTCCAGTACTCAAAACCGTCTTCGTGGCCTTTTTCCAAGGCGAGCAGCTGAAGCAGAGGATCAAAAAGGTCTGCGCGGGCTACCATGCCGCTGTCTATCCTTGTCCGAGCTCACATGCCGAGCGAATTGATATGATCAAGGATGTGAATGTCCGTCTGGAGGATCTGAAGTTGGTCCTCAGCCAGAGTGCCGATCATCGCAGCCGTGTCTTAAACTCAGCATCCAAGCACTTGCCACGCTGGTCGATCATGGTGCGCAAAATGAAGGCCATCTATCACATCCTGAACTTTTTCAATCCCGATGTAACGGGTAAGTGTCTGATTGGCGAGGGTTGGGTGCCCACCAATGACATTCAATCAGTCCAAGATGCACTGGCTCGAGCCTCGAAGATCTCGGAGAGTTCCATACCAGCTTTCATGAATGTGATCGAGACAAATGAAATGCCGCCAACTTACACGAGAACCAATAAGTTCACCAATGGCTTCCAGAACTTGGTTGACTTCGTATGGCATGGCTTCCTACAGGGAAGTGAATCCCGCACTTTATGCCTGCATCACATTCCCCTTCCTGTTCGCTGTGATGTTCGGAGATTTGGGACACGGCATAATCCTCGTTCTCTTCGCTGGCTGGCTTATCCTCAAGGAAAAACAATTGGCCTCGATCAAGGAGGAGATCTTCAATATATTCTTCGGCGGCCGATACATCATCTTCCTCATGGGAATTTTTTCCATGTACACTGGCCTCTTGTACAACGATGTGTTCTCCAAGTCCATGAATATTTTCGGTTCCGGTTGGCACATGAACTATACGAGGGAAACGGTGGAGGATGACACTCTGAAGAGTATTACATTGAGGCCCAATGATACGGTTTTCAAGACATATCCCTTGGGCGTGGATCCCGTTTGGCAGCTGGCCGACAACAAGATTATTTTTCTGAACACCTTTAAGATGAAGCTGTCGATCATTGTGGGCGTGGCCCACATGATTTTCGGAGTCACCATGTCGGTGGTTAACTTCGCTTACTACAAGAAGTATGCCAGTATCTTCTTGGAGTTCTTGCCGCAAGTTCTGTTCCTTCTCCTGCTCTTCGGGTACATGGTCTTTATGATGTTCTACAAGTTTGTCACCTACACCGACACCGTCGAAGGACCTCTTTCGCCAGCTTGTGCTCCTTCTATTCTGATCCTGTTCATCAACATGATATTGCAGGGCTCCCAGGACACTCCCGAGCCCTGTAAAGAGTTCATGTTCGACGGGACAAAAGTCCATTCAACAGGTCTTCGTCATTATTGCCGTCATTTGCATTCCGTGGATGCTCTTGGGCAAGCCTCTGTACATTATGTTCAAGCGGAAGATGAGCGGAGCACCGCCGCCAAAGCCACAGAGTGGTGGTGGTGGCGAGGGTCATGGCGATGACGATGCCATGGGCGAGATCTTCATCCACCAGGCCATCCACACCATCGAGTATGTCCTGAGTACGGTTTCCCACACAGCCTCCTACCTTCGATTGTGGGCTCTGTCCCTCGCTCATGCACGTAAGTTGATTTATTTTACTTCTTTACATTTATTTTTATTAAATTATCTTTAATTGTTGATATTATTGTTGTTTAATAAGAAGATCAATTAGCTTTATTATTAAAATATTTTATGTTTCAATTAGCCATTGGTAGATTTTCGAACTATTTCCATCAGGAATTTTCATTTAAGCCAAGTTAATTTAAAAGAAAAATTTCATATTTTTAATATTTATTTAAAGTCGGCATTCATGCCGTTCTCAGTGAAATTCCAAATAGTAATAAAGCATTTATTATTCCAGATTAAAAGCAATTAAGTGTGTCACCTTTTTATAAATTGGGTATCGTAAATATTGTTAAGTGATATAAAATCAAAATTAATAATAAACCATTTATTTTGCGATAGGGTTATAAAAATAATTGTTATCGGAAAGTATTTAAAAAATATATATTTGGACTTTTTTGCAGAGCTCTCCGAAGTGCTGTGGAGCATGGTGTTCTCCAATGGCTTCAAATTCGAAAGCTACTTGGGCAGCATTCTCATCTTTGTGTTCTTTGGAGCCTGGGCTTTGCTCACAGTTGGCATCCTGGTACTCATCGAAGGACTTTCGGCCTTCCTGCACACACTGCGTTTGCATTGGTGAGTTTTTGGCTTAATGAGAGCAATTTTTCAGAGTAAGCCTAACTTTTTCTGTTTTTGCCAGGGTGGAGTTCATGAGCAAGTTCTATGAGGGCGCTGGTTACGCCTTTGAGCCTTTTGCCTTTAAGACCATCCTGGATGTCAGTGAGGATGACTAGAGAAGACTTGGCACTGGTCAAAGGAGAAAGATACAGCGCAGGACGCACTTCCTTAAACCATTTTCCGTTTATTTTCGTTCTTCTTTCGTTATTTTTTTTTACGGAAAAATAAATTTCGTTCGATATGCATACAGAATACTAGTGTTTCTCCTTTTCCTGGCTCACTTCTGGTTTTGTCAGGCGACGACAAATGTTTGGCATATACGTATGCTTTTTGACAGTTTTGCCTTGGTCAACCAAGTGACAAGTGCAGACAACCCCTGGAACACATATGTACATCTCTCGTCTCGTACATTCCCACATGAACTGACTGCACCATATTGGTAACAATCTCAAAGCAAATTGCTTGATATCCTAAAACGAACTAGTTTCGTGCTCTGCTATGTTTGTGCGAGATTTTTTCTCATTAGAAAAGTTGTCATATGCTGAAATTATGTTGTCAGTTCAACTGTCCATTGGGCATTGAGTTGTGAAATTGCGCACTGGGCAATTTAAATAATAATAGTATGACAAGTGGCATCAACCAAAGACAAGTATTGGATTATATGTGTTTCTGTCAAATGCAGATAACTAGTAAATTTAAGAAAAATAAGAAGTTATACGAACTAATTGTAGTTATCATAAACAAAACTTTAATTTTGAAAGCATAATCACTTATCATAGTCTTAGCTTTCTTATTTAAATCATAAATCAGCTTACAAATCTTAACTGAACTAAACAATATACAACCACCACAAAAACTCCAAATCAATACAAAATAAAAAACCAAACAACTTTTGAACTTTTATGAGACTTGCTTTCTGTAAAACTTTTAAATGGCGCGAAATTCCTTTCAATTTTTAGCGTTATCCTTCGGGTTTATGCGAGGGGTTACTGGTGGTTGATGTTGTTGCTGCCCAGCTGCCCTCTGCGCGTTTACAAATATTTGCAATCGAACTCAATTCGCTGCATTTTGATGTTTATTTCCTATTGCTGCCAAAATTGAACGTGTATTCTTGTATGTACCTTTTGGGGGATTCGATTTCGTTGTCGTTGTCATCGCCATTTCTCTCCTACCTAATATATATATATCTGTTTTTTTTCGCGAACGGAGCAGGGTGTTGACAACCGGACATTGGTCAGGTGCATCGCGGGAGGACAGGTGATCCTGGCAAAACACACGCAATGCAAATAGGAATTCAAACAGGCTGCCAAACGCTTTGAACCCGCATGTCAAATGCTATTTTCCAAACAACCAAACAACAAAGGCGGCTAAAAGAACAAGAAATTCCTATATGTTCTGTTGAGTTTGGACTATGAAATACCCTAAGAAAGTCTATAAAATAACTAAGATTTTTGTTAATTAAATAATATTAATTATTTTAAAAATATTCTTCAAATTATTCCATTCAGTTTTCTATTTTTAATTTAAAGGTAACTTTTATATCTCTAACCTGATTTTGGATAGAATAAAAGTTTAAAAATTGTTATTGAATTTTCAATTTTAATTCTTTACCAGATTTACATACTTTTTAAATAATAATAAATAAATAATAAATAATAAATCTAAAATGGTGAATGGAATTTCTGTGACACTGACTGATTTTTCAAGCCAGTAAACCGAAAATATCTGGCGATTCCTAGGACAAACGCGATAGAGTTTGACACCATAACAAAAAAAGCTATCAACTATCTGCCACCCAGGGGCAGGACGGGAGTTTTGGCTTGGAGGCAGCCAATGGTTTAGTCTTGTTTGTGCAGCTGACATACTGGTCAAGTTTCGTGCTGCTACCGCTCTGCACTCTCTGTGCATTCGCATTACGTATACGCCGCGTATCGCCATCGACATCAGCATCGGAAATAAATGCTAGAAAACAAGAACAACGGCGGCAGTGGCTGAATTCCAGGCGATCGGCATATAAATATGGCTGCAAAATACATTAAACAAATAAATGTTTGTGCATCCATAGACAGTCGGACTGTATGGCAGGCGGTCATAAATTATGTGAGATGGCCTAATGTATTTGGCCTCGTATTAATCAATGTTTGTGCCGCTTTCTGGGTGGCCTCAATTTTTTTTTTTTATTTTGTATGCCGAACAACTGCGGCATTTGGCCGTGTGTGCATTTGTTTTAATTTATTTGCCCAACGCAATTATTTGGATTTTGTTTCACAAAAGTTTCTTTTGGCATTACTAGATTTTATTTTTTGTTTTTTGGCAGTTGTCGTTTGATTTTTTACGCCTGCTGCAGGGGCATAAATATAAATCAAACTGCATTTGTGTCGTCGATTTGCATAGGGATTTGTTTATAAATCCGCAAACACATTTGCAATCGAAATAATAGCCTGTGCCTAGCCTTATAAATGTATCCATAGATATTGCTTTTTAATTGCCCATCTCTGCATAGTTTCTTTATAATTTTCTATGTTTTATTTCCCTTTTCCTTTTTTGGCATATGCAGCCTTTGGCCGCCTAATTGAATAGCAAAACAAAATGATATTTTTATTGTTCATCATGCTGACCCCTATCTTGTTTTGGCTAAATGGCATTGCTTTTATTTTGGGATTTATTTGAAGCAATTAAAAAAATATGCAACTTGCTTTGATATAAATTTAATGAAATTTTTCGGTCAATAACTCAGCCAGTTCTCTGTTTTCATTAACGATTTATATAACCTTAAAGTACTGATGTTTTTATTACCATTGAAAATCAAAGTATGAGCTCAGATCTAGATCGACTTCTTGGTGTCCCAATTTTATTATCACTTTGGCAGAAAAGCCAGGGCCAAATCACCGAATCCGAAATTATCCAGCGTTAGGCTTTGCGAGATTTTACGACACTGTCCAACAAAGTCCGTAAATCAAAAGCAGATAATTTTCCAACAGCTTCACTTTCTTGCGACCTCACCTATACCCATTTACCCAGATAGCCAAATTTCCAACCAAAGTGAACTGAATCGGACGACAAAGGAATAAAATAATTGTTCAGTGAGAGAGCCACAAATTATAAAATTTTTACGCTTCTTTTCTCATCCTCCTGTGAGGCCACTAAATTTACATACTCCATGACGAGCCAACGCCCACTCAGCTGGACGCACGTTCCAAGTTTTCCTTTATTTATGCCTGCGAAAAGGACGAATTCAAGGAGCCGCGGGGCGTGGCGGAGGTGGAGGCAGAGGCAGAGGCACAGGAGGATAAGTGTGTGAGCACAATTGCGCGTCATAAATTTGAATTATTGTGCTCTTTGCATTTGACAACGACTTAAAAGCACTTGCAGCGATTTGGGCCAGCTCGGTCCAGTCCAGTTCAGTTCAGCTCAGCGAGAACTCCGAGGCAGTCAGCCATGAACATGTCCTTGAGACATACACGAGAACTGGGCAAAGGCACTCAGAAAAATAAGGTTGTTAAATGCTAAAAATGTGCATAAATTAGAAATCAAACCAAAATGATATGCAGACTATTTACATCTCTGCACTCTCTTTAACTTAAAAATATTAATAAATTAAATAAAAATAAGTAAACATAAAAAACAGCCTTGGTTATGTTTTAGGTGTACAAAACGCCTCTCGGTCATCTTTTTGTGCGTCCTCATTCTGAACGCCCATTGCTGCCACGCCCCCAAGGGCAGCAACAACAATGCCAGGGACATTTTTAGTGGACATTTATTTTATGCTTGAAACGCATTGAAATTTGCGCCCAAGGCGCCAGCTTTGTTGACGATGAAGTCGGTCATCTCTGTGCGGTGGGTGGCCTGTCTTTTGTCAGACCATAAAATATACCCAACCAGCCGTCCAGCCAGTCAGCTTCCTCTTTGGCTGTCAGTGGGAACAGTAAAGTGCATTAGCCATTTTAGCACTTGACGCACATTCATCCGAAACCTTAACGAAATATAATTCCTAATTAGCCAGAACTGCAATACCGGGCAGCTGCATTCCGTTGGTATTAAAGTGTTAAATTGCGTTCCTTTGGGGCGAGAGGTTCCATCTTCGTCTTTCAACTGAGCTCTGACAGGCAGCTGAAAATGGATTAATTCGTCGTCTCTGAATGCGAACTGTGCTGACAGTCAGGCCAAAACCACAAATTGCTCAAGATATACATTCTTGAGACGTATCAAAAGAAAGCCAAGTAATTTGATATTTTCAGATATATATATATATATATATGTGCGAGTGCCACAGGGCTGGTGGATGGGTGATGGGTGGCGTTGAATTGACCATGTTAACAATAAACAATTGACCACATGACATGACAACTAACGAATGTGCTGGCCAAGAATGTTTCCATCAAAATTTTGCAAAGGAGATTTAAAGGGTCGTTAGATAAATACCCCATTCTAGGATACATAACAATAAGAGATTCTATTTTTGAATATGTCTGTTATGTATTTTAAATTAAAAAAAGGAAAAGGAAATACAATGCCTAATTTAATATTTTTTAGAATTAAATACAAAATGTTTTTTATCATCCACCACCGATCATTCTATGAAAGTCCTTGATTACTGAGTATCAAGAACGCTTGTGGCTAGCAATAAAACTATTAAACGTTCTAGCTCATACACACACACATACACACACAAGGAAAGCCTTTGTACTCGTTCAATTGTACAGCAATTTTATTTGTATTTTTTTTTTTTTGTATTTTTGTGATTTTTTTTTGTGACTCTCGGGCCATGTCTGCACAAATGTTGCATAGCAATTGCTTTGTGTGTTCAATTTTTGGGCATAACAACAAACAAGCGCACACACCCAAACACTCATTCAACACAGACACACACAACTGCACATACACCCGCACACACACACACACATGGACAGCAACAATGGGCAGTCAAACAAATGAACAAGAGCGCACAAATTTTGCAGCTGTCAGTAGCATGAGCATGGACACGAGGCACAACAGGAGGCACAAAGCAAAATTTTTATTTGCTAAAAAGGCAAAAAAAAAGGTAAGGGGAAAAAGACGGCAGAAGAAAAACGAACCACAAAATTGTGGTTTAAAATAATTTTTTGGTTTCTCTTCTTTTTTTTTGTGTAGTTTTCTGAGAAATGCAATGGCCGGCAGCCAAAAATGGGAGTCCGAGTGGGTGTGGTCGCAAATTGTTAAATGCTTAGATGTCTGCAAAGAATTTGTCGCCAAGAGTCGTTGGGAATGGATTTTCCATTTCCAGTCGCTGTCACGTATACGTAATATGGCCGATGGCAGCTCCCGAAAAGTATGCAACACAATGGGGAGTAGTTGCTCGGCGGCGGGATTGGATGTTGATAAATGTTTTCAGTTCGCCCCCTCCATCGGTCTGCCGATATGAAAAATGGGCTATTGATAAATGGCATATTGTTTTAGTTACCGGCAAATTTTTTCAAGTTTACCAAACAAATTATGACGAATGCCAGGCATTCTTTTGCACAATTTTGATGCCATTTCCTGTTTCAAATTTTGTAATTTCATTTTTAGGATTTAAAAACTTAAATAATTTAGAATTATTTTTATAATTTGTTAATTAGAAGGTTAAAAACACATAGCCTACGCACTATTAATTGATTTATAAATAGGTAAATTAGAAACATTTTAGATATTTGAATTTTTAATACATTTTCCGGCAGGACAAGCAACTAGGACTTCCCTAATCTCCTTACTAATTAATTTAGCTAGAAAAATATGCAAATAATAAATTAAATTTTTCCGAATAAATGAAATAGTTAATTATTAACTGCCTGCCTGCATTTCAATTAACTATTGACAAATTAAAATTTGGACTAGGAAAGAAAAGAATAAATTTTATATTTTCGGTTTCCAGACTGTATAAAATGTTTATTGGTAAATTATTTAGTCACTTAATGGTGGTCTATAATGAAGCTCCCTTGTTACCCATTTCATTCTATAAGTGCGAACTATTCGAGCAGATTAGGCAGATGTAATTACGCTTACAATCAGCAGCTAATAAACCTCAAAGCAGCCATTAAACGCAATGACGGCTTAAAGCGTTGAGCTCCAGCACTCACACACACACATATACACACAGACACCTAGAGATATGGCCACGTTATCCTTTGTTGCTATTGCCATTGAAGTTCCTTTGGCCAGGGTCACATTTAATTGTGCGCCATGTTCAACAGGCCATTGTACATGCGTATTAAATGTAATTAACTCATTATAAATGATAACGTGGTCGCCCTGAGTCGCCTCAGGTATGTCTCAAGCCGCCAAAGAGTCCTCCGCGCGCAGCCAGAAACGAAGGACATGGATGGCCAGGATTGCCTTTGCCACGCGGCTGTCACAGCTAATTTAGCCGGGGCAGCCAGCAGAACAAACGTGTTAGGTTGCCACATCGTGCTGGGGGTAAATGCGAAATTATTACCGGAAAAGGACAATGAGCCGCACTGGCTATTATTTAGGTTAGGGCCACGCAGGACTAGGATTTCCCAGACCTCCCTTCCGGTATTCTTCGTAATAAAAACTCTTTTATGCGCTCGAGTGTACCGTTTACTCCCTGTGATATTTGGCCCCTCGCATTTGCCCGCTGTTGGTTTATTTTATAGTTTGTCTCTCGCCTTACTTTTCACGCTGTTGCCACCTCGAGGCAGCCTTTTAATTATGTAACACGCGCCGCCACAGGAGTGTTGCCTTACGCACTTCGGTGTCTACGGCGGCTCCTTTTGGTGGCAAACATTTTCCATTTTCCTCCCAACAACCTGAATTTTCCACACTTCCGCTGGCCAGTTGCGTGTGGCGCCTCCACGTGTGGACTTAATTCAGATAAAGCGTAACTGCTGATAAGTTTAATTGGCGGAAAGTACTGGCCTAAATGGTGACAAACCTTTTTCATTTGTCTTTTGTAACATTTGAATGTTAACTTAATTTTTTGGAAATAATGTTAGATTTTGTGTTATTTTAATTGTATTTATTAAATGGAATTTAAGACAAATTAATCCCCCTTGGTTTCAGTCATTCAAATTCTTCAAACTCTGTAAAACTCAATTTAAACTTTAAGCCAATTACAGATAAGTTTAATTGGCAGAGTACTTTGAGTAAATGCTGACAAAGCGCTTTCATTTTTCAAGCTGGAATCATCTGTGATTCCAGTGCGTTAAAGACCACAAGACTCTGGGTGTTGGTCTTTAAAAAATCTTGGAAATTCAATTTAAATCTTGAAAACAAGAGCAAGACTCGAAGGAGAAGACTAACTGCCAACATTTACCATCAATAGCCGCATTTGCTTATATCAAGTGAAAACTTTCTTATCGGCAGCACAGCGGCAACTTCAATGACAAATTGAGACAGCGTTTGTGGTGGTGGTGGTGGTAGTGCAGCAACTGGGCGAAAACGAGGCAAAAGTTGGCTAACACATACATACATATATAGATTGGCTTGTCGTTGTGACAACTTGCCACTTTGAGCACGTAAATTTCTGTCGTTTCTCGCCTTTTGAATTGATAAGAAAATTCATAAAATTTTCTCCAATGACACACAAAAAATCGAGAAAAAGAGAGAGAGAGAGAAAAGGAAATGGAATGATGGTGGGGCCAAAGGCAGAAAACGCAATCCAACTCAAGTGTGTCAGCAGCCGTGAAAGTGGCATTTGAGCCGGGCTGCAAACTTTTGCTGCCAACTTGCTAATCTAATGAACAATTGTGGCTGCAGGCCACCTTTAACACCTCCATGCCCCGAGGACGAACTCTGCGTGAGCTCCGGCACCTGTGCCATTGGCAGACCCAAACTTTGCGCACTGCAAATGCACGGAGATTAAAATGAAAATTAAGCTCGATCCGGAATGTCAAACGAGTTCGTCTTTTTTCCTCCCCTCCCCCCATTTTTATTTTTATTTCCTTGAGCCTTGCCCAGCGTAAATTGAATTTTCTGTCAACGGTTTCGGCAGGAATTTAATGCAATTTGGTGAGTTTTTTAAATTGCAAGCAAAGTTTGCAGACGACGGGCTCAAACAAGTCAACAGTCAACTTAATTGTCATAATTTGTGTTTACAAACTTGACGAATTTACTAAAAAAAAAAAAAAGGAGGAAAATGTTAGTAAAAAAGGAGCAGAGGCCAAATGAGGATCCTGGGGCATACATATGTGGCCAGCTGGCTGAGCAAAGTTTTCTGCACAAAACAAACTAACAAAAGGCCAAAGCAAATAGTAGAGAAGCGGCAGCAACATGGATTCTGCTGTGGCAAGCAAAAGCCGAGAACAAAAAGAAAACCGACCAAAAGAAAAAGGAGTAACTTTAGTTGGGAATCTGATATTTAGATATCCTGTAGTTTTCTCATTTGACGTTAGCGATTCGTACATAACAAGGAATGATTTGAAAGGAATTTCAAGTCTTATTTTAGAAGATCACAGAATTCCTTTATCAGTCAAAGAGAAACAGTATTAAATTTAAATTTGTTTATAAAATTATTAAAAAGCTTTCTTAACAATATATTTTTCAATATACACTTTGTAGCCAGCTTTAAATTTCGGACTTTAAAACCATCCCCGTCCATAACTGATGGGTAGCGAAATGTTATCACTCATGAAGTACCCCGTGGAAGTGGAAAACCCTGAACTAAAATTGGACACTTAATGCTGGCAAGACGGAAAACGACGGCAGAAGACAAATAAAGACTGAGCAAATAAAATCTAATAAAACCAAGGACACAAAAACTTGAGCCAAGCCGGCGAAAATGAGCTAAATGCTGCGAGGGGCTAAGGGGGGCTGTGGGAATGTGGGTCCTTAGCAGGGGCTGAGATTGTTAGGGCGAGGCGAGAGAGCAAATGAAATAAAGTGCCAGAAGTATGTTTCATTAGCGGCAGTTGCAAACCAGACAACAAACAAACCAAAAGGACAATGGTCGTCCAAGGACACATGCTCGAGTGAAGCTGCCTGATGAACTTCATACGGCCAGCAAACAAACGAGGCAAAAACAAGCAATCCCCTGCCGACGGAAATTCTTATTTACGGTCCAATTCGAATGTTCTGTAATTTATATATGCCTTTGAAAACCAAAAGAACTTCAGATGGCTTTGTTTTCAAGTTTAATTAAAATATATATTAATCCAGACATTAATATTTTATAAAACAAAACAAAAAGTTTATATATCAGAAAGGAAAACCAGAAAGACTTGCTATTCCTGCTGTTTCAACAAATTTTATTTTCGTTTTTTTACATATTTTTCTGAGCTTTCTTCTGAGGTATCAGTTGAGTTTTCGAAGCAGAGCTTCTTACAAGCCTCTTTGCTTATGAAGAAGCCGCAAGGTTCCTTTTCCGGAATCATAAGATCACAAGTTTCAGTTTCCTCTTGGAATGCCCAAGTATTTTCCTCCAAGCACTCGTCACCACGTGTTGCTCGCTGGCAAAGCGCTTTTAATGGAGAATATTTAAGGATCAGGTGTAATCAAAAGTTAAACCATTTTCCTTACCATTTTTCAGAGAATTAACATCCTTAAAAACTGTACTATAGAAGATTAATAGAAAGAAAAACAATTGAGTGAAAATACACATCGTAACTGAATCAGTTCAGTTAAAAACAAAACATTATTATTCTGTCTTAAAAATAGATTCGTTAACCAAAGAGAATGTAATTTCACGGCTATTTAATATGATTAACAATGGGTGACAATATACCTTCTATCGGTCTTTATACAAACACAATTATTTAATGGTGTTATTCGAATATAGACCCATCAGTTTACCCGCTGGGCTTTAGACAGAAGTCCTTGCAACCCTTTTTACCATCGAAAAAGCCACATGGCTCCCGAGCCTTAGGTACACGATAACATTTACGAGTCCTCTCATCGAAGCCCCAAGTATTGCCCTGGTAACAATATATTGATCCTCCCGTTCGCTTGCACAGAGCTTAACCAATTTATAAAATCATATAAATCTTTAAATATTCCAAAATCTTTTGTACTTAACTTACTTCTATAGATAGGACTGTGAACGGCGGTAGAAACAAATGACAAATTATACAGAGCCAGCACGACCAACACAATCCACGGCTTCATGTTGACTGCCAACTAAACTGAAAGTACAGCTAAAACCATCATAAATGAATGAGTCAAGGTTCCAAAGAAAGTATATTATTCTATATTTTAAGGCAACGTTGAAACATGTTTTTCTAAGCCGACTAAAGTCCATGAATCCTTCGAGCATATTGTTTCGCAGGTATTCAAACTGTGGAAGAAGCCACAAGGCTTCCTTAAATATCGAACTTGTATGCATTTCAACTTCTTCTGGTCCCAATAAAATGTTTTCATTTTCTGGCAAACAGGCCCAGAATCCGGCTTGAAGCACAACTCTAAAAGGTTTTGTTAAAAATTAATTTTGATTTCTTGTATGAAATTCAAGAACCAACCATGTATTATGTTATCCTGCGGAATTTTAACAGCATGACAAACCAATAAAAGCGAAAACCAGATAAAGAACTTCATTCCGTTGGGGCAGTAGCAGAACTAACTCAAGAATAAACAAAAAAAAATAAGGGGATTAAACTATAATTTTACATCTAATAAGCGTAACATGTAGCTTATTTAGGCATAAACTTTAAGTTAAATTACACTTTCCATTGGAAAATTTAGAGCCATTTACAAATATAGAATAAGAATATTTTTTATCTGTTAAGAAAGCGACGCTGTACCATTGCCAGGGCAACAATGGCAATTTAATCTTATTGCCGGCACGCAAAGTTTGGAAATGGAACAATGGGAAATGAGGCTGAGAAATAAATAAATAAAATTCAACGCGAAATGCCGCAAGTGCTGTCATAAATTTTAAGCGATGTTATAATGGCGGCAACGTCTAGTTTTCACATTGTGCTCGCTCTTCTGGTTTTCTGCGTTTTAATAACATTTTATATATATGATATAATAACGCAACGCCGAGTCACGATATTTCAATTATACGCCGCCCCGCAGTATGAGTTGAGTGACGAAACCCCATTTAAGGCAATGAGAAATCGTTTTTAAAAAAATTACAAAACCCATAAATTTACAAGGAAAACTCAGATCTTAAGTGATTCGAAATTTATGCGGCATTCATAAAGGGTTAAATAATTGTTTGAGTTAGTTTCGATGTTCTAGTTTGTACAAATCGCTTAATTAAATCATATCATCGGCTATGAAATTTGTGAAAATCTACTTAAGCGAATAAACTGTCAAGCCTAAATCATATTCAAAGGAAATCAAACTAACCTTTTACAGATCGGTAACAATTTTCCTCCTTATTAATCTTCATTAATCAAACGTGCACACACACACACTGGCAGTATAAACTATAAACACTTCTTGAATGGGCGATTAAAATGAACTTTTAAGGCTTAGACCAGGATAATAGATGGGCGGAGTAGGCCGAAAACCAAAACTAAGGCTCGACACACAGTTATGCCAGAGAGACATTGGGGATAATTTTGACAATAACTCAAGCAAAAGAAAATTTGTGTGCGTGGGCTTATTATGTATGCTTGAATAAATTGCTGCTTATAATTTATTCTGTGGATTCTCGTAATTCGAAAATTATATGTGTGACTTTAATTGCTCAGCCATTCAGTTGGACTGAAATTTAGGCCATAAATAGCAGGCGAGAATCAGTTAATATTTGTTGAAAGCCTTCGGTTGGGTTTCCATGTGATTAGCTTTCAGGTTGGCAATTAAGTTTCAACTTATTGTTAGATTATGTTACATATTTGTTTTGACTTTAGGTAAATCATTTTAATACTTGAAGATTTCATTTCAAGTTAATAAAACAACGAAATAGCTTTGATTAAGATCTCATTTAGCTGTTTCTATACAAAATGATTTAGGATTTAGGCTTTGTTCAAAGACACTTTTACTTATCTATAAATATAAGTTGTTATTTAACATCAAAGTAGTTTCAATTTATCTTCAAATGTACCTACTCACTGTTAATTTTTTATCGAAATCAGATTAACCAAATTTATTGATAGATTTTGCTGTTGAAAAGTGCAGGATTTTTTTGGCTGAATTATTTATAAAGTGCTGCGATCAGTGCGGCTTTTTCATGCTGGCAGTACAGGCAAAAACGCTACCTACAGGACACTCACATGAACACACACACACACATACATGCATGCACTCATGCTGGTTTGACATGTTTTTACAGTTACATAACAAACAACAAGAGCAGTCAGCCCAGTTTAAAAACCGAGGGGGTGGCCCTGGGTGGCCTTGGGTTTTGGAAAGCCAAAAATGCTGCAGGCAAATGTAGTGACAGTTAACATTAACACCAATACAAGCGTAAACATATGCTTACATGGGGGAGGGGGAGAGCGGGCGGATGGTGGGTTTTGGGACCTATTATGTTAGTGTGTGTGTGTGTGTGTGTGTTGCATGTTCGATTGCATATGCAGACCTTCTAATGAGTCGCCATTGCAACTGACTAGATGCTTGTTGTTGCTGCCCGTGTTTGGCTGCTGTAGCTGCCAATTTTAATTGAATTAGAAAAACATAGAGAAGAGAGATAGGTGCACTAAAAAAAAATACTTTTTGTAAAATTTAAGAAAATACATAAATATTTATTGCTTATATTTAAGCTTACTGCTCATCAAATTTCAGTTAAATATCAAAATAAAAAATATTCAAAAACCTTTTGTTTTATTACAAAAATCTTCATTAATAATAACACAAAATTGTAAAATCAATCAATTAATCATTAAAAGGTAATGATTTTTTAAGTTTTAAGTTTAATTCAATTTATTTGATTATTAAGACCATACATTTTTTCCTTGTGCACAGGAAACATAGATAGGCCGGGAGACATGCAAACACACATCGACGAGCATCCTGTTTCTGGCCTACACCATCCGCACACTCAAACACACACACACACACACATACACATATACAATTTCACAATGTCACTCAAGCAGGTACTAAAGTTAATTACTGCAATTTCCGTGGAAAATTGTTTTATGCATTGACAGCATGTGGGTTGAAACCATGCAACCATACTGCCGCGCATACAGATGTGTTTGTGTGGGCCTGCCACACGCTTATTTTATTAAGTGCCGCTATTTTTCGGTTACAGCCATTTTTATTGCTCCTGCATGTGTGTGTGAGTGCATCCTTTCACCCCATATCTCTCTCTCTCTTTATACCACTCTGGAAAATTTCAGTCCAATATTATGTTACGTGGGCAGAGCTTTCCCGTTTTAATTGTGTTTGGTTGGGGGCTTAGCTGGATAGCCCTGGGCAACAACTAAATTAGGCAGCGGTCTGCTGGTGAAGCTTTCTAATTTATTTCCATGAAAATAATTTATAACTTTAATTTCTTTATTTAATTTATTGCTTATTAGCTTACTAAAACGTAGCTTAAACTGCATTGCTATTAAGATTTGAAATAAAATTTAACATTTAAAATGTTATTTTTCAAAAGCAAATTCTAAAGTTAATGTACTACTTAAGTTTATAAAAAGTTTATTCATATTGTTATAATAAATGTTGATAATTTAAAGATAATTTCAATAACCGCTTAAAGGTTTATGATAAACATATTCATCACCTGTAAAAAAGATAACCAACATTGGCTTATGCCAAAGGGCATCCACCCTGCGACTTTTCACTCGATTGCACTCTTATGGCTGCTTTTGTTTTATTTTCAGCTGTTTAGTTAATGGTTTAGCGTGTTACCCGGCGCTCTGTGGCAACAATTCTTGTTTATGCGCCGCAAACATTTCTACCAATCCCCTGTACTCCACTCCACTCCTTTCCAACGCCTGTTGATGGCATTAAATTTTATTTCACTCAAAACCGCGCAGCCCATCGAATTGTTTGTGGGTGTATTTTCCAGAGTTTTTCTCGTGTATGTATTCGACGGTTGCCATGGCCAACATGGTTAACTTTGACGAGGGACTGCCGACGGCTGCACTGGCACATGGCGTTGTATTTAAATAAATTGCAGCCCTTCGCCATTGCAATTGTGGCGCAAATTGCGCTAATTTTGCTGATTGTATAGTTTTTCTATTCCACTTTACCATTCTACCATTTACCATTTTTGCCGTTGATAAGCTGCTGAGTTTTATGGCATTTTGGCGCAGCCAACTTTTGATTGATATTGGCCAGACAGCTTCGGTTGGCCGACCCATCACATTGGCTTAGATCCCATGGAAGTACAATTAAATTGTCAGTTTTATAGTTGAGAGAGCCAGTTTGGCAAAAAGAGAAAATTTAATATGATATGGCCAACATTTTTTGACAGTTGAAAAAGCTAAATTTAATAATACACCGAAAATGTTGCCATCTTTTCATGGGGAAAATCTTAGCAAGTTTGTTGGCCAAAGTTATATGTCCATTTCTCCCTTGTCCAGTTTGTGTATTCTCACGCCTTTTAACTCAAGTTCCTCGAGTAATTGACCTTCTTGCTATGGCTAAGCGGGTGAGGGATGGGGAGGGGGAAGTGAAGACAAGAGCCACATTTCGAGCTTAGCAACTTTCACATCACTAAACCACTGAAAGTTGTTGACTTTATGCAACTTTTTCGTGGCCACAGACAACTACGTGAGGGTCTCTGCCAACACTTCAGACCGCCCTTAAACAACACCCTCCTCCCCCCATTGCCACCCACTACTGGAAGGTTGACAAACAAGTTTGTTGTGCCTTGCATTTTTTGCACTCCAGCGACATTTCTTCCTCGCACAAATATAAACTCGATAAAGTGGGCGGGGCTGTCCAGTGCCCAAAACTGCTGGCGTCAGTTGCTTTTAACATACCCACACACTCGAAAGGCTTACTCTTACACAGAGAGAAATACAGGTAGATATAATCAATATCTAGATACAGAATTTCAGACTGGAAAACTAGTAACATATACCAGGTCATCATCATAAACGTTCCCTTGAAGAAAATTCAAAAATATATTTACGTATTCAATGTTAAATAAAATAACTTTTTCTCTCTATGTGCATATTCGATAAATATATATATATATATCCATACATATATAGACAAGCACTCACATATCTTTGTGTACATGACCAAACGACACGTGCTGCAATTGAATTTGTTCGCAAAACGCAATAGAAAACACCCACAGAAACCGAACGGAATGGAATAGAAAGGAACCAAGCTGGCTGAGGACTTGAAATTATTACCCCTGAAGAGGACACGAATTCCAGATGATCCTTAGAGCTGGTGTTTGAAAATAATATGTTTATGCCTTTTTATATTGCTTAAACGAAGAAGATATGTTCGTAATTAGATTTCTAACTCTAACAAATTTGGTAAGAATACATTTTGGCCCTCCAATCCTACAGATTTTTGTTCGTTTTTTTATTTACTTTCCAAGTATTGGTATATGAAAATATCATAATATTTTTCCTGTCCACATTTTTAACACTCCATAAATACAGAATATATAATGGAATACCTGTGTATATAACCCTGTGTCAGATGACCCTGTTTTGCAACAGTTTATTCTTTGATTCTCCTTAAAATATCCGATTTTGCCAGGCAGTCCTGAATATGTACAGATGTAAATATTCTAAAAATATTAAAGTCCCAATATGCCGCATTTTTGTTATGGGTAAACGTGAACATACAGAGGAGAAAATACACAAACGGTGCAAATTCTTGTTGAAAAATCTAATGCCATGGCACTTGGCAGTCGGTTGGTTGGTGGGTCAGAGGGCAAAGTAACACGGAACGATGGATGGAGTGTGCAGACACGAAAAGCGCTGAAAATTTTCCAGTTTTCCGTCCTTGCACGCACGCATGCTTCCGCAGCATCAACATGGATTCTGGTTGCTGGATGCTAGATGGTAGATGCAGGATGCAGGATGCTTGCGGTAAGCACTTTTCGTTTTGGTTTCGTGTCCTCGGGTGAAGCTGTTTTTGGCCAGGTCACCGCCTTCGCAGAATCAGCTATTAATATGCCGTGAAAACTTTCACCTGGCCAGCAGCAGCTCAAAAGCTGATAACTAGCAACTTGCAACAAGCAACTGAAAACTGAAAACAGAAAACTGGCGAGAGCAAGTGCATTTCATTAGCGTTTTTAACAGCATAAAACTATTAATATTTAGTGCACGGCTTCAGCAACTATAAACAAAACATAAGCAGTCCAAGAAGATGCGGACCAAGTCAACACCAAGTTAGACAGAGCCGAAAAGTTTTCGCTTAGCCAAAAACTTTTCCACAGAATCTCGACGAAGCATCGTCGTCGACTGTTGAAATTATTTTGAAATTAAGTTTCTCGTTGCCGTTGGCCCGTTGGCATTGCTTATTTATGGCTGGCATTGCGTATCGATCGATCTTGAACCGCCAGCAGCAACATAGAGCCCCATTCAGGCTAGTAACTTTTCCTTAAATGTAATTAAAAATGTCGTCGAACTTATTTACGAGTGTTGTTTGCATAGTTCGGCCAAGTTTTCAACAGCCAAACTAGGCCGTTACAACGCGGAACGAAAGGGCCAAAACGGAACTCTTCCTTAAACAAAAAAAAAAAAAAAAACGCTGGCTATATAAAGATGCATTTAGCACATAGTTAAGCCGAAATCAAATTAAGTTTTTATGATCCTTGGGTCCCCCGAGCGAGCAGCTGTAGTTTAAGCGAGCTCAGCTCAATGATTTGGAAGTAAACTGTTAATAAAAACTACTTTGAGTGCCCTGTAGAAATGGGAGAGCAAGAAAGTGCAACATTTCCTTGGCTGCACTCGAAAAATGCATATTTTAAATCTGGACAAATATTTAAAAACTTTGAAATGTTCCCTAATGAAAGCTAAGCTTATAAAGCAATATTAGTTTCTAATCTTTAGTATTTGGGAAGAAAAACATTTTAGGTGGCCATTTTCATACATTTTTTAAAGTGTACCTACGTATAATCTGAAATCCTCAATTATCTTTTATATGGATAAAATCCCCCCAAGATGTGAATCTCCTTTGACGTCAGCTGAGTTGCAATATCGAGGATATGTTCAAAACGAACACGCATCGCTTGACATCTGTTTGACATTAGATCTAATGGGAAATTCACGGACAGATTCTATTTGTAAGCTTTCAATCACATTTCACAGATTTCCGACATGCGTTGACCTTGAAAGAAGGTGGAGGGGGGTGGCCAAAATGGAACATAAAGTTCTGTCAAAGTTCTGCCAAAGCGTCCGTCATTCATGGCAACGTTCGCATTCATTGCAACTTCGGTCCGAAATTGCTTCTCAGCGTTTTGCTCAACCAAAAAACCGTTTTACTTTGCGGTCAAATGTAGCATGTACATATGCACCTCTCGACCCTCCCAAAAAGAAAACCCCCTCTACCCCTCCCACCCAACCAATTTCAGCGCTAGCCGAGCTTCACTCAGAACCAGGTCACGCCCACTAAACAAACGCTCTGCGGTATGCTGTGAAAAAAAGTTGTTTGATAGTTCTTCTTGTTGTTTGAGGCTACCCAACTTCCAGAGCCCCTTCCCCACACAGCTGGTTCCACCTACGCTGTACCCATACCACCCCAAAGCCGCCCACTGCCACCCTCGTGTAATTTATGTGTAGTAAATAACATTTTTACGTAGTTTTTATACCCTAAACTGTAGTGCGAGTCTTTACATTTGGGGCTTAAGTTTGTAATCCCAAAAAGGGGATCTTAATTATCCAACCTTAACTTATGCTAGATAGGTTAGGTTATTTAATCCTTTATTTAAAGGCTAAACAAAAAGCAAAATCATAACATTACTATATCGCACTCTTTATGACAATTTAAGCCAGGGTATTATATAAACCGGTCTTAATGGACAACATTTTTTGATGATTTTTTGTACCCCACTCGCTTTGCCCGAGTTTCAGTTATAGTTGTAGTTGTAGTGGATTTTGACCTTGTGCGGAAATAAAACTGAAAATAATGGCAGTTAGCGCTAAATGGAAGCAAAGTTGCAGCAGCATTAGCGCTGAAATGCTGAAATGCGATATGATGGAGTTGCAAGGATAAAACGGGGCGATAAAATTGGGGTTTATGTTTGATAGTTTAATGAATTGTGGAATGGTTAAGCTAAAACACAAAATCTATTACGGAATTTGTTTAGTTTATATGGTAAAAATATATAGGGAATATAATACTTTACTTCTCTTTTAATATTTAAACTTAACCAACTGATCCGCTGTCTCTCCAACTATTGGTAATACCCATTCCCAGCAGCATAAAAACCAATCATTTAAATGGCCATTAGTGTATAATATATAAAAGAGTTACCATCTTGCTTACACTTTCCCACGGCGCACCCTTTTCAAGTTCATTTGTTACTGGCAACATAAAATGTTGTTAAAAACCGGCAAGCTGACAGCAATTAATATGCCATTTGGTATATGTTTTCTTCCTCGACCTCCCACACACACATACACGAGAGGGCAACATGTTCTGTGGTTCCACTAATGTTGATTAAATGGCGCCGGAGTCACGCTTCCAGGCGCAGATTGCACTCGTTGCAATGGCCCTGAAAAGCCCCGGGGATACTCAGCGAGGTTTAACTACAAGCTATACGCAGAAACGATGATGCTAAAAACAGTTTCAGCTTAAACTAAAATTAAGGCAAACGAATCCAAATAAATTCAGATTTAAATAAGAAAAAAAATACAAAAAATTATAGTTATTACTAGTTTCTTGGTTAAAAGCTGCTTTGCATAGTTCCAAAAATATTTTCCAACGCACTCGCATAACTCTTTTCTGCAATTACAAAATATGCTTAAATTCATGCAAATTTTCTTGGTATAAATTCTTTCTGGAAAAGTTTTACAAAAAATAGATCAAAGTGCTTGCCATATTAAATTCTTATTGCGCTCGCCACATTTTCTCCATCCAAGCAGTTATTTCAGTCTTTAGTCTCTTTTTCAGCATCAAAATTACAATGAAAACGGTTGGGAAAAATGTTATAGCCAAATTCATGATATGGTTTACCTTCCTTCCCACTACCTTTTTACCCTCTCACCGTCTTTTGGCTATGATATAAGCTGTCCAGGCTCAGTTGCCAGATGAGTCAGTGGCTAAGTTGGTAAGCATTTGTTATGCACACACACACACGTACACACACACAAGCTCAACGGCAACACCAGAATCTACGAAAAGGGGGTGTGGTGGTGATGAGGCAAGTGAAGACACCGCGCACATTTTCTTTACAGCCATTTACCAGGCGATTTACGTAAATCTTTTATTTATACAGAGAACGTATAAGTTGCAATTTATCAAAATCTAAAATGTTTACCCGCACAAGTTATTCACTTGAAATCTCTACAGTGCAGCGTACGTATATGCATGTGTGTGTGTGTGTGTGTGGGCATCCTTCTAGCCGTATTGCCATATATCCACGTATGTATCGCAGATCCTAGACGTATTGTAGTTGCCTGCGTTACGTATACGCGATGTGCGCCAAGCCAAAGGCGGAGGAACAACGTCCCTCGAGTCTGATGCCAGGCAGCAGCTGAACAACTGTGCCATGCATATGCTTATTTGTGCGAGTGTCCCTATAAATATGTATATGCATTTTAGTACAGAGAAAAAAAGGTATTAAATCCGGAATATATTTCCTTGGGAAAACCTATAAAAATAGTTAAAAATTTATTACTAAAAAGAGGTATACATTGCCTATCACTGTTTAATAGACAAAATCTATTCTAGTTATGACTTTAAATCCTTCTTTAATGTAATTACCAACATTTTCTTTCACTGTAAATGTATATGAATGTGTATTATTTTGTGTTTTGCGCGCACAAATTGTCTTGTGACAGACAGTGAAAACTACAGAAGCGGCGCCGAGGATGTTGCGGATGCCTCTTTGGAAAAACCTACCCACCACCATCACACCCACTTTTTAGCCGCCCCCTCTGGGCATGGTTTTAGTCAATTTGCGGTTGGTGGCGGTGCAATGTGTTTTTCATTTGCATGTGTATGTGTGTGTGTGTCTGTGTGCATGAGTACCTCACACTGATACTACCCACTAAAAGTAGTTTATTTTCATCTTATCTCGTATCTCTTAAAGCCAATAATACGCTCACAAGCCCACTTAAATGCGCTGCTGCTAGGCTATTATTTTCATTCTTGTTGTTCCTTGAATGAAACTCTGCTTGGGACATTATTAAATTTGCTTGGCATTTATCAGAGACGAAATATATAGATTAGGGAATAAATATATATATCTTAGGGTATATATTATATATATTACTATTGCTATAAAAAGTTATAAGCCATTTTAATTTATAAAATTACCAACTTGATATCAATCAAATCCTTAGTAAGTTAGTATAAAATCATTGAGTAGTACGTTAGGTAATTTATTCTAAGACCATCAAAAACTATACTTAAAAACATATTTCCCTCGAATATCCTTAAGATTTAAAAAATACAAATAATTGAAAATATAGTCAAAAAGTTATTTTTTCATTTGCTCAAAGTAAAAGGCGTTGGGATATCAAATGAAAATAAAAGTTCATTGCCAAAGGCCAAATAGCCAAAGGGCATCCGCTTACCTGTTTCAAACGGAAGTCGAAGTATTCCTGGAAATCATCTAACCTTAAGGCCTAGGCAAATATTTATTTACAGCTCGACAAGCGAGTTTCTAGCGAAACAAAATTTGTTACTTTTGAAAGTTTAGATAGGTTAAACACTCCATTTCATTCTTGGGTTTGGTCAGTCATCAGCTGTTCTTGGTAAGCCAGATTCCCATACCAGTTCAGGCCTTAATTCAGCTAACAGAGCTTTTCCTCTCACATTATTGTATAATAATAATGAGAGTGTTTGGCTTAAATAGAGCGAGAGCTTTTTAAGGCTAAGCCCCATAGAGTATAAGAGTGAATAAGTACGAGATTTCGAGCTAGCAGAGGGAATTTTTATAGTGGGAACAGTTTAGACTTACAGACAGATACTACGTCAGACAGGATGCATTCTATGTTATTATGATATTTAATTTTTATCTTAAAGATAATTTAAGTGAACTTTTTTATTTAAATGTCACAAAAGTTATAAATACTAAATATCAAAAATAATTAAAATTGTGTCGATTTATGCTAGCAACAAAATCATTAACCCATTTTGCCTCTAACTAAAATCTCCTCACTAAAAACAAGGACACTCCAAATTAGTTCTGCACACAAGTTAAAAGAGATTTATGAATTTTATGCCATAAAACATATTTACCCCAATAATTGGACATTAATATTGGCGTGGAATATTTCCAAAATAAATTATCTCTCAAAAAAATGGATAATTATTCTAGGGGGAAAACCAATACTATTTTGGGGATAATAAAATAAGAAATGTGTCAACAAACTAAATAATATTTGTGAACATCAGAAAATAATTTACCATTAATTAGAGCTGGGCCGACATTACCATAAATGCAATAAATGCAATTTACTAATGCCAAAATCCTAAACATTTCTAATTAAACGTTTTGAAGGCTAAAGCCGGGGTTGCCAACAAATATAAATATACGAGTATTACAAAACTGATATGTCTGCCGACATTTACGAGAGTTCGCATTTCATGGAAAAAAAACAATAAATATTAAATACATTTCGGAGTCCGAAAAACAGTACAAACCGCAGCCGCAGAAATAAGCAGCTCATCGACAAACTATGATGGTTAAAAAATAATTATAAAGTTCATTTGGCAAAAAGGAGAGGGTGTAATTTTCGGGCTTCGCACTCACACACATGGGTAACTAAATAGAGCATTGTGCACACAGATACACACTCATACAGAGGCAGGAGAGAAACACACGTAATCAGCATCTAATAACTAAAATCCAAATTAGCTAATTCAGAAATCAACACGCACAATTGACAAATTATGCCGCAGCAACATTTCCGGCCAATTGGCTGCGTGAGAGCCCAGATCGATGGGTGGGTTGGGCCTTTTTGAAAAGGGGCTTCGATGGCAGGCTTTACTCGGATGTTAGGCACGTGCGGAAATATTGTCAAATTATTGCCAATACGGACGTAGTAGTTGTTGGCCCCTGTAAATTGCCTCGTCTGTTGCTGAGTTATTCATTAAGTGGCATTATTCGCAGACATTTTCCACTCATAAATAAGAACCACAAACTGCCAGCGATTTAAACTCAATGAAGGGGCAGCCAGGGGGATTTCCTATGGGTTCACAGGTGAGGAGCACAACGCCCTCCAACTGACATTTCCAGCTCATTTACAGTTCAAACACGTCGCATGCATTAACCCCAGGCTGCCTGGTTAAGTGCGCGACGCCATTGATGCGACGACTGCCGCTACTGCTGCTGCTGCCGCCTCGCCTTGCCTCGACTTCTAATTATTAACTAATAACATCAAATTGATTTGCAACAACATCCAGATCAGAGCCCACATGACTCACTTGCTTCATTGGCCGTACACTGAAAAAATATGATAGCTGTGTCTGCGACAGATATATTAATGAAATAATACTCTTTGTGGGTAAAGTTCCTTCAATGCAAAAAATTTTATTTAATTTGTATGAAAAATATATCCCCATTAACAAAAAAAAATAAACAAAAAAAAAATAGTAATTATAAAATCTCTTTTCTATAAAAAATGCATTTTGCTTTTGGCAAAATTCACCATTATATTAGATATGTGAAACACAAGCCATAAAAAGGTTTGTCTATCAGCTTGTATTGTTAGCAGTTTTTTATCAGCGAAGTTTTAAAAACTTTTCATTCTTCTGATAAATTTAATTCAATTTTTATTATTTTTAAACAACTATTTTGACATCAGATATCAGTGAGTCGTCATTCCTGTGACATATATTTTTTACTGTGTCTCCTCGCTTCATTTCGTTTCATTTCGGTTCGGTTCGTTCGATGTACTATAATTAACATGCATTCCACATGATTGCCCCGCTGGCGCATAAATCTCTAGCACTCATACAGACCACCCCTGCTGGCCCCAGCCCACTCAAATAAGCCCTAAGTTAACCCCACTGACTAAGTGGAGGCAGCAATCAGTTTTGAGCAGAGTCTAGACCAAAGCCCAAGGAGGAAATTAACATTGTAACATAAAACGTGGCCCAAACTGGCCATTGAACGGGCACTTAACTTGCTGCCAACTAACCGAGAAGCAGAAAGCCGAGCAGACGGACAAGCGGGCAGCCGGACAGTTGGACAGCCGGACGGACGTTGCTCTAATGCACGATGATAGATGGCATACGATACGTTTCAGCATTTGTCAGCTTGTCTTCGGCGAAGCGCAACACAAAGCCAACGCCCCACTTCCCATAGCCCCTCAGCCCATAGCCCATTGCCCAATGCCCTGAAAATTCCAGGAAAGAAAACCCACTATGGGCGATATTCGGTGGGTGGTGGTGTCGGTATTCGTCGTTGTGGGCGTGGGCGACAGCGAAACGAAAAACCATTTTCACGCTCACGCGAATGCTTGTAGCAAGTTTTTGTTCTTTCCGCTTTGCTTTTTTTACATCCACTGCCGCAACTATCAACTGACTCGCACCTGGCAATCCACCAAGGCGCTCGTCTCAACTCGACACGACTGGCCACTTTCTTGGCCCCAGAGATAAGCGGAAGCCCAACCCTTCCTAAGACGTTTTTCACCTTTTTTAAATTAGGTAGCAGGCCTTTGAATACCTTATGAAATTATTCGTCTGAAGAATTTCCTGGTTAAGGTTTTTGGTAATACAGTTAAAAATCGTTTTTTTAGTGGCAAAATCTTAAAAGTAATATTTAAAGAATTTATTTTTACTATTCTCTAGTATAATATTTAAACAAATATGTACAATTTAGCGAAATATTAGCCATTGTAAATTAAACAAATGAGCCCATAAAAGTATGCTACTTTTTTAAAATGGAAAACCAGGGATCGATTTCTTAAGTTCCTGCATACCCCTCCGAAATCCCAAACAAGTGCCATCCAGAATATAACTTTTTGAGTTCATGCAACGTCCAAAAAAGAAGACTGGGGAACCAACGTCACACCATCACCATCAGCACCACCTTTTTAGCCGTCTCAAGTCGCACGTCGCGCGGCATAATTTATGTGGCGCTGTCTACGCCGGAAATGGGTTAATTTGCTATGATTTAAGCGTAAAATTATTGAATTATTGGCGCTTAAGATTTAGTGGCTTTTTTCGCGCTTCGTTTAAGCCCCAAACAAGGTGTAGTCAAAATCGAAGGAAAAGAAAACAAAATAGAAAAACCCCAAAATGCTTGAACACATTTCGTGTTTCCGTTCACGGGGCGGATGAGTAATCCGTTCTGCATGTGACGTGCCAGAAAGTTCACCCAGACCATGGAATGCATTTAGCAAATTGCTGATATTTTCTTTTCTCTATCTTGGCTTTTAGGCAACCCCAAAAATGGCATGTCCACAGAAGATTAAACCCAAATCACTCAAATTTAGTTAAATAGTCAGGGCACGGCCAATCCTTGGAATGCAATGACTCAATATTTTATATGAATTTTGTCTTTGGCTTGCCAAAAATATTTGAATCTTAATTAAAGCTTACTTTTAAACAGAAGTTTAATGCCTTCGGCGAGCTATTATTAATTTTATAGGAATTTATATACAATTTTTAATATTTTAATCCTATATTTAAGAACTTTAAACTTTGATAGAAATATATTCCAATGTAAGCCTTTTGCAATGCATATACAATTTCTTTAGGTTAAAGAGAGCTTTTAAAGGTACAATCTAACCAATATAAACACGGGAAAGTATCTCTTAGTGAGAGATCATACTAAGTTTGTGTTGCAAAAGGAAAAGCAAAGAGAGCGCCTGACAGAAAACGAATGCAACGACAGCTCAGTGTCTGGTCCAGAATCTCATACCCACTCCATGCTTTTGTTGATGCATTTCTCATGCAAAATATGCAAAACTCTGAAGTAAGCTTTTAGAAAATTACAAGTCCAGAGCTTGATAAGGATTTGTCTGTGCGCACACAAAGACCACTCCATAATATGTATATTTCCATCCATTGTATTTATGGACAGTGGGCAGAAATTTAATGCTTTAGTTTTTGGCAAATGCAATGAAGATAAACGACATGCAACCAGAAAAATGTGGCCAAATTTAAAGTGCAATAAATCAGGCGGCCATTTGGGACCTCTGGGGAGCAACGTCTGGTCGTCTGCCACTTTTTAGTTGACAAGTCTCGGGCGGAAGTTGCGCCATTTTGTGTCGCGTGACGGTTTCCGGCCTGGAGTCTCAGCCACAACTATCAAAGCAGACATATTTTGCCTATCCCCTTTTTTTCACTTTTCAGTCAGCTAACGCACAGCTCTTTGAAGTGCTCAGAAAGATTTACTGAGGAAGGCAATTAACCATGAAAAAGAAATCAGAGGAAAAACAGAAAATGTTTGATGAACAAGCATCTTTCTGTTTTTTAAACACTTTAAGCTTAAGAAATCAAAACCCAGATAAACACATTTAAAGAAAACATTAAAGAATAGCAGATTAAAAATTATTTGAATCTGGATATGAAAACTTAAATCTGCTTCTTGTCGCCATTTCAAAGGACTTCTTTGTACCTCTTATGGCTTTTTATGACGGCCATCATTGGCATGTCGTAAAAAGCGAGTGACGACACCCAGCACATGGCGTCAAATATTTCATAAGCTCGTGCTTGAATTTTTTACATGCCCTGCATGATGAGAAGTGGCGATGCGATGAGGGTAAATGCCAGCTGTGCGGATTGTAAACACGTGATACGGAGCCCGCAGTTGTTTATTGGGTAGCTGGCAGCTTTCCCTACTCCACCGAGTTAATTATTAGGTCTCCCCAAACGATCTACATTCTCTCCTCCTTTGGAAAGACAATCGTCCTCAACTGGATAATCGAAAATAGCGCACAGACAATTGATTGACACACACCCGCTGTGATGCAAAATGACAGAAGGGGTAAATCTGGCGCTTAAGAAGGGGGTCGGGATGTTTTGGGCCGCTCTTATAGCCATTCATCATATAATCGTCACGCTCATTGGCTGGAAATACCCGGGAAAGTATGCTAAAAGAATGTGCGTCGCAGCAGGCGTGATAGTGTGTGTACAGAGAAAGAAACAGACATAAATTATAAAATTGTGTAGATGCAGTTTGAGATAATCTTTCAGATAAAATAAAAGAATTAGATTAAAGATTTATTAGCCAAAGTAATATGAATTTTATATTCTTAAGTTTATTTTTCTTTCCTTATCAACACTTTAAGTTAATTTTGTTTAAGTTTTTGTTTGTGTTTTTGATTATTTTCAAACAAAAACTTTCAATTTGTTTTTGTTTTTCATTTCTGTTGCAGTGTAGAACTCTCACACTTGTTCGCAGGCACTTGTGTGAGTCCTCGTCTGCAGTCGATGTCAGCAACAGGCTTCTTGTTTTCCAATGCAGCCAAAGCAGCATAAACAAGAACAACACAAACACAAACACAAACAAAAACAAGAACACCAGCAGCTATTCATTATGAGTGAAACATTGGGGGAAAACCGCAAAGCCCAACAAGAACTTCATCAATGCGGTTTTTCGCATCCAATGCATTCTCGATTTGATTCGTTGGCAATTTTCCCTTGTCCCAGTAGGAATACGAATTTGTAATCACGCACGCATATGTTTGCCATAGATTTGCCATTGGCAATCCCCGAATTTATGGCCAGCTTAAAGTGAAATGCCACTGGCAAGTCAAATGCTTTGAACTACAAAAATCTATTTTTGATTTCCCAGCACCACACCGCAGGACCTTCAACTAAATTCACATTTAGACATGATGAAAAAATCGCTTGAAATAGAGTACTAAAGCAATCCTACAGCTGCAGCAACTAATCCATTTTGGCCGGCTAATGACATTACTTAAGTTATTATTTTCCATGCTGAAATGTTATGCTCCTGCCCAAGGACAAGTGGCAAGAGCAACTGCCGCTGCAAATGCTGCAACAGCAACAAATTCAACTGAAGAGCGAATTTTCTTTCAACTCACAGTAGCAGTTGCCTCGATTTAGCAGTTGCTTGAGTTCCTCTTGGTACTTAGTAATTTTTATTTTTTAAAAGGGTATATAGGTTGTATATTTTTATGGAATTAAGTTGGAATTTAGTTACTGAAATTGAAGGAATATTGACAACAGAAATATTTTCCTATTTTATTAACTCTTTAAAGGTATTTGAGAAAATTAAACAAATATCAAACTATCTTAGATTATTTAAAGTTGAAAAATAAATGAAATCCCAGAGTCGACCCTGGCATCCAAAAATATATTTCGGCTGTGTCTGTGTGCAAGTTTCGCGAAGGGCATTTCGTGTAATGGACTTTAATGGAATTACAGTTTTATATACACTTCTGTAGACCTTTGTACCCGCTTTCACATCTACTATATATGGTATATAGTTGCTGCTGTGTATGTTTGTGTGTGTCTGTGTGTTCAAGTGCATGGCATAAGCACGGAAAAAGGGCGCTCGTATTTAGTTACAAAGTTTACTCGAGCTGGGGCTATTATATTATTTTTAAGTGCCAACCATGTGCGCACTTAACAACACCGGAAGCAACTGCCAAAGCGCTGCTTCAACTGTTCGTTTTGGTTCCTTCGGCTCTTCGGCTCTTTGCCTCCTTCAGCTTCCTTTTTGTAGCTTCTCAAGCAATTTGGCTAAAATGCAACCGAGCCAAGGGCCTAAGGTTCTGGGGGTTCGAGGGGTCCAAGGGTTCCAGCTATTGACACTTTGAAGCTCCATTCGAGTGGCATAAATCAATGGCCAGCCAATGGCGAGCACGTAAAATATTTCACAACTCTCCTTGAGGTCAGCACGTGCCACTTGGCCACGCTTAATCTTCGTTAGTTTTGGCACTTTTCTCGGGCTTTGCATGCCAAGCAAACACGCTGCACCGCCCACATATACACGTACGTACATTGGGAAAAACTGCAACTGGAGGGCGGCTGGCTCCTTGGGGGCGTGGCTGCTGGCCAAACTCATCAAAAGCAGGCGACAGCTCTTGTGGGGCCAAAGACTTGGTCCCAGCTGAACTCATATAGCAAGGAAAATATTTTCAGAAGGAAATGAGTTTGCGGTGCTGAATCATTTTGCCTTCTTCTTGGCTTAGGAAACGGAAGGTAAGCAATTTATATGTTTCCATAAATTTAAATAATTTTAAATGTTTTTAAAGTTTCCGTTCCAACAATCCAACCCAAAGAAATCATTTTCATTAATTGATCAATTTTTAAATATTTTTAAGGCTAAGACTTAATCTTAAGTTCAATTAAAGGAGAGTTATGAGAATGTCAACAATCCTTGTTGGAAATAATAGATGTTCCCATGACTTGTTATGCTGCCTCACAGAATCTCGGCTGTTTTTATTCATATTTTGTGGCAAAAAGCAACGATTGCGTGTGCGTAATAGGAATGTATGTGCAACTGCTGTCAACGCGAAAAAGCCAAGCGGATTCTGTTTAAAATGCAGCAGCAGGAAAAAGTCAGTGCCAGGGCGTTGGCAAAGCTGGGCGGTTCATGTTCGGCGATGTTTGCTCCTCGCTGAACCACACAAAAGTTGCATGCGTGGTGCCTTTTTTGTTTCCGCTGCATGTTTGCCACATTGGCAACATTATAAATGCAAGCGCAACAGCAACGGCAGCCGCAAACTATGCAAATCAGACAAATGCATCGCTCGAACCCACTTTTGGCCTCTTGTACTCCCTTTGCATGTTCCTTTTGCTTGTCTCGAATCCTTCCCTAAAGTCACACACACCTTGTTTGGTTTTGGCCACAAGTAGGGAAAATCATACACATTGAAAAATAGTTATAGGAATAACAAAAAAATTAAACTTTGAACTTTGAACTTTTATATATTAAATATAAAAATAATATATTTATTATCCTTTCCAACATTTATTTAATTTTTTAACTAGAAAAAATCTAAAACATATTTAGTACAATTTTCTAAAGTGCATGAAACCCTTGAGAAGTTTTACAATATGCACATGGTATAAAATTGGCTGCCTTTCAGCAGCGTTTGCATTGCATTTTCTTGGAAAATGTTCGCCCTGTCTTGGCCTCCATCAGCCGTTCTCCCGTCCCACCATTTTCGACTCCCGCCTGCATCGTTGCATATGTGGCCAAATGGGTATTATCTATAAAATGCCCGCAGGTACTTTTCCACTGTTTTGGCCATATTTCAATGCGGCCCAACTGCTGATAGCAAACTGCTGCTGCTATTGCTGCCACAGCCGCTTCGCATTGTTGTAAATTTTGATAATTCAGCGGGGAAGGCGGAGTTTTTTGTGGATCGGAAAGGGGAGGATGGGCAAAAACTTTGAAGTGGCATTAATACGCCGAATGCAGACTCGCACACACACTTTTCGAGCACCAAGGATGGGTTGGCTGCCCTTTATCGCCGACTTCGCTGGGCGGCGGCGCTTCCGTTTTTGCCACCACCTTGTTTTTGGGTTATGGTGCACAATGGTGCCGTTTAAATTAGTTAGCTTTTCGGGCCATGTTCGGGTGATTCTCTCCGTAAATGTTTGCGTGTGAGTGAGTGAGTGTGTGTGTGTGTGTGCTCTTGTGTGTGGCTGACACAATTCCCGTCGCCGGTTGCTTCCCAATGAATGGGCCTCGTTACTATGCCTTATCCCAATTCCGTAACCCATTCCCGGTTCCCCTAGCAGCGTGAAGTTTCAAGTCATCGTGATTGTTGTGGTTACTATTCTCGGTCGAAGTGGATTTTCCAGGGACCAAGTACCAAAATTTGAGCTGCATGGGTAAGTTTTAGGATAGCAATAGAAATATCTCCTCAGCTATTCATCTTAGTTTTATTTCTGTAAACTATATAACTTTCTATCAGTTTATCTATAGATAATGAAAAAAAGTTATATTATTATGATTAATATTTCATTATTTTAATTTCGGATTTTATTAGATATTAAATTAACTTTATTTTGAAGATGATTCCCAGGTCGACTTTTAGATTCGATTTCCCCTGACAATTTGCCCCGTGCCTTAGCCATCTATTAGTAATATGTTGTGGCCCAAGTTTGAAACCATCGAAAGTTTTTGCCAT
Source organism: Drosophila eugracilis (assembly GCF_018153835.1). Classification (NCBI taxonomy): domain Eukaryota; kingdom Metazoa; phylum Arthropoda; class Insecta; order Diptera; family Drosophilidae; genus Drosophila; species Drosophila eugracilis. The sequence goes on along the minus strand of NW_024573311.1, from coordinate 3,089,899 downwards.
TGTTTAGCTTCCCCCACCGCATGCTCTGCATTTAATAACATTTAATGTTTGGCTACCTCAGCGGTTTCCCATTGTGTTTGGCTTGCGTGTACATTTTTCTTATAAATATAGATGAAGTGGGATCCATTGTTGCATTTACCGCATTGTTAGCCTTTGACTTAGACTGCAAGTTGTGGAAAAAACACCGAACAAAGGATATGCATGTGGCGTTTGCATATTGATTGATTATCAAATCATGGCTTGAAAGCCAGCTTCTTGAATATACTGTTCAGATGAAGAGATAGAGGGGGCTAGAAGCCACAAAAACTCTAATTGGATTGCTTTCATTCAGCAAAAGAAATAGATTTATAAGGGGGCAAGGATAATAAAATATAATCAGCTTAACAACCAGCTGCGGACGTAGAAGGAAATAAATGGATTGTTCTTTAAAGGATTTAAAAAGTATAATATATAAATATTCCTTTGGCTTGAAAGAAAGAAATGGTAATTAATTAAGATATCTATTTTAACAATTTCCTTTTATTTTTAGAAAGATTTATAAAACAACATATTTTTAAGCTGGACGTTTCCAAAAAGTTTTTGTTACATTTTAATCTTCATACGAAAATATTTACACAAATTGTTATTTTTGTGGAATGATTTTTAAGCCAGCTTTAATCATGACCTCAAAAATCCAGTTAATCTCTGCAAGACAATTTTGATTTATAGTTTCCAAGATCTTAAAAGGAAAACTTTGTTCTCTTACCACTTACCACCATTTTACTAAGTTTAAATCCCTATTTAAATTCTCAACTCCACTCATTCCATTTTAATTGAAATCATTCCTTTTGGCCAACGAGTTAGTTAAGACACTGGTTATTTACCTCAGAGCGTGTTGTCCGATTCACTAAAGCAAGGCATCAGAAACAGCCCGGAATTCCTCCAGAGGGCCTTTGGCCGTAACAGCCCTCCTGGAGGACTTCCCCGGCTCTCCTGATTCCTCTTTTCCGTCTGCCAGGGGCTACTCCTCGTCCTTTCCTGCCCCGAGATGTTGCAGCCTGGCTAGAGCAACATTTCTTGATTGCATTTTGAAAGAATAATGAAAATTAGCTGCCACAAGTACAAAACACACACATACATACACAAACAGGAGAGACTGCGAACGGTTAGCAGTGGGTTTTTCATTTTCCCTTTTCCAATTCAGCTTTTTTTGTAATTTTCAGAATTTTCTTTTTCTTGACTGGAGGGCTGGTTGGGTGTATTGTTTTTTACGTATTCCGCGCAGCTATCAAATTGCTTTTGCCGCCGCATTTTTTAGTAGCACGCGCAGCACACAAAGCCCAGCTCCGAGCTGCAAGTTCCACTTGGCCGCCAGCTACCAGATAGTGAAATTAAATAAAAATGTAACACAAAGTTTGCCACGCTGGGGTTTTTTTTTTTCCTTGGCTTATTTGAATTTGAATTATGCTGAATTAAGACTGTTTTTTTTTTATTTCTTTCAGTTAATAGCTGTATATTTTTACATGGGAAATAAAATGTTTAAATATTCGAAATTGAACTTAAAAGTATTCCCAGGAAAGGTATGTAAGAGCCTTGTAAAAGGTTGTATTAAAAAACTGTTAACTATTTAACTTACAAAAACTTCAACACACTTACAATTTTATACACTTAATAACTTAATATAAGTTTTCTTAATTCAAGTTCTGAAAATGTTTTTCTCACTGCATCTATTTCTGTATTTATATCTCTTTTTGGACTCCGTCTTCACTTCGTTTCGATATGCAGAACTTGATTAAAGTTTGCCATAAAGACAATGGGGAATACACACTGCCGTCAAATGCATAATTCATTGCAGTTTGCCTTACAATTAGCGCACAACCTAAAAAATGCATTAAACTTTCATCAACAATATAGCGCACAATGTCTGGGGCAGTTAAAGTTTAAAGAATACAAATTCCCAGCGCAGGCGTCGCTTGGCCTTCATAAATCTTCATTAGTGCACTGCGATGGCGGCGAGGTGGAAAGCGTTGAAAAGTGAAAATTCAGCGCTCTTAATGAGCATCGTTGAGTAATTAGCCAACATTGTGGTTGCCAGACCAGGACCTTATCCCTTATCCCTTGTCCCTTTTCCCTTATCCCACAATGCAAGTGCATTCGCCATCCTCCTGGCCGCACAATTTCTTTAACTATGCTTAATCAATTATTTATTGAAGTCGCCTCGGTTTTTCTTCCCATTTTTATTCAGCTGCCGCTCTTTTTTTCTCTCTATATATATATTTTTTTCTGCTGGCCTGGACGAAGCCAATTCAAAGCTGCCCAGAAAAATAGCTAAAGTTGTTTGGATTTGGATTTCTCTTTTGCCGGTGACCTCTTCTTCAATGCCCCACTGCCCCGGGAATATTTACTGCACTGGGGTTGCAGGATAAGTGTTCTACAAATGAGTTCATCAATTAACGCTCCACTCGGACCGCAGTTGGTCCTGTCGTGTGTTTGGGTGTGTTTATTATTAATGGTGTACTTAGTGTATTGCTTTAAATCAAATTAAGAGGGTCCGCACTTTGAGAACTAAAAAGGAGGATACGAATTTTAAGGATATTGAAATATATTTTGAAATATATTTGAAAACCATAAAGTTAACTGCACTTTAAAGTTAAGACTGAACAGCTTTCGGTCAACTTAGACTCAGGTGAATCTGGTGATTAAAGCAACCTAAATTCTATTGGCCTTCTGTGGCCCTCGATTGCTTTCCCTTTTTATGGATACCTGGCGGTGTTCAATGCTAAAAACACAACAACGCACTTTAGTGCCCCACAAAACATTTAATTGGCCGCTCAACTGTAAATTCACTCGACTGCATCAAAGATTTACAGCTTGGTCCTGCAACCGAACATCCAAGGATGGGGCTTTGGCGGGGAGTAATGGGTTCAGGATTTTCCAATTGCTTGGACCCAACGTAGACTGGCAGATGTTTTTGGTCTATGCAGGCGGTTTGCATTTGGCATTTATTGCTGCTGCTCCTGCTACTACTCCATGAGCATGGGTAGCTCCAGCTCCTGCTCCTGACTCTTCCAGACAACCGAGCTCGCATTTATGTTCCTGTTTTGGCTTAGCCAGGAGCAGCTGCACTTGGCTTCTGTGCTGTTTGTTGTTTGTCCTGGCCCGACTCTAAGTCGGCAAATTCAAATTCAAATTGTGTTAAATGTAAGCCCGTGAAGAACGACCATTCTGACCAAGCAATAAATTTGCAAATTGTTAGCCTGGCACTGACTTTGATTACGTTGCTATCTGTAAAATATAATAACTTCGGGATACTTCACTCGTTGTTTATGGCTTTTGTTGAAAGTTTAAAAGCGTTTGGGTACAAAAACTTTCTACTTCCCTTTATTGTAACTCTTACGTTACTTGAGCTGACCTCCGTTGAATATTAATTAAATACAGCAGTGCCAGAATTGGCGCTTAAAAACTGGAATTCGAAGCATACATTGTTACAGGATATTGATGGCATTCACAGCAATGCCGACCTTTAGTAGATTCCACTCCGGACATACAATCGTTCAGCTGTAAATTTGTATTCAATTAAAAATCATTTCTTTGTCAATTATTCATTCATTGTCCAACGAGTCCTGGCAAATAGGGCGCCGCTCTGGCTCAGCCAGCCAGCCAGCCAGCCAGCCAGAAAGACAGTCAGACAACCAGTCAGCCGTTCATTAAATTTATGAAAAATAAAAAAATCATTTTTTATTTATATATTTTATACAACCAGAAATGGTTGGGAAAATACCAACACACATTCTGAAATCCAACCATATTTATTATATTTCATCTATTTTTTGCCCACTTTCCTTTCGTGTGCATGGGAATTGTGCAGTTCGCAGTTTTACTTGGTTGCAAGTTGCATAAATCAAAATTGTTAATCAATACACAGAGTCTATAAACAAAATCAAAAGTGCGTAAAAACAGTAACTTTATATAAACCTTCGTTATTTTTAAAAGCAACTCATAAATACAAATATTCATTTGTCACTGGGCTTTATTTACATTTTTTTCCCATAGAGTTTAACATACCTTGACAAATTGTAAAGGTAACAAATAAAATATGTTAAGTAACAAAATATTATAAAAACCTTCACAGCCATTGTTGCATCACAAGCTACAGTTTAAGCCTAAAGTTCTCTGTTAACCTCAAAGAACAAGTTTGGCTGAAGCCTAAAGCTGGCTTACCAAACTTAATCAGTTGGCCGAAAATAATAGCAAACAGTTGATAATCTCGAAAATCTCTGTAAGCTTTATGAAAGTGTTTTCCCTGGCATCGAAGCAAATTTCGAGCAACAGAGAGGGCCGTGCCACCCAATGGGGCACACATTGTGCCATGTATGTAAGCCCCATAATATATATCGATAATATTTCATTACGCCCCCCCCTGGTTCGACCATCTCTACCCGTTCCGCACCCCCCCTTTGAGTGCGCCGAAGTGCGCACATAAATTTGGCAAAAGTAAATGCACTGGCATATTGGCCAAAATGTTGGTAGACTGGGGACCCCAGTCCAAAAGACCAAAAGATGTTTTCTGGGCAAGAGCAACGCAGTTTGCTTGTAATGGAGCTTAATGCAATTTCCAAGCACCCAAGCCCAGCTCCTCGAAACGGTAGCAAATGCCAACATGATTTCTCACAGCAAACATATTTTCTCTTTGAGCTTGGGAGCCTTTTGGTCACTCAAAAGGGGCAGGGAAAGCTTGTTAAAAGGTGAAAAAAAACTTATCGAAGGATAGAAATAAAAAACCACAGAAAGAGAAAGAGAGAGTGAGGGGGAGAAAATGCAATTTGCTTGGCACTTGTTTCGGGGCGTATACTCGATGTCGACATTTGCCACTCCAGAGTCTCGCTAATTAGCTGCTGGCAGATTTGCAGCCAGATGAACACAAGAACAGAAGAAGCCACCCACGGCAACATCTGAGCCAAGCTACAACATGAATGCCATATTTTTTTCTAGCTCCTCCGCTGGCCGCATAAAAAATCGCTTAAGTTAAGCGAAGCGTCAAGTCGTTTGCCCGTCTGTGTCCACCACAAAGGATTTGGCCAGTTAGCCAGCCAACACTCGAGTGGTTCTTCCCCCCCCAGCTCTAAGCCGGTCTAGAGATGTGCAGAACTCCCGCTGGGCTTGAAACTTTGTTGGCAGCACTTTTTGCAGATTTTATCCAGCTGGTGTCAGGGGCATGCAGAATGCAAAGTATTTTTTTAGGACATTGCAAACAGAAAAAAATATGATTCAAACTGACACTTAGCATTAAATTCTTATGGGTTCCGGACATCTCTTCCAACGGAAAAGTAAAACAAAAGTAATTTCTAAGTTTTTCCAACATTTGTTCTCTTTTATTTAATTTTGTTAGATTTAGATAACTGAATCAAACCCTTTACGTTGATTGCAGCCATAATAGTTCTGGAATTTTTATAAAAGTTTTAGCCTTTATTTCCGAAGTTCATAAACAACTACAAATATATTTACCAATTCAAAAATAAAAAATGCAGCAGTGGTCAGAAGTAGCTGGAATATCTTTCCAACATTTTTTGCTACCCCAACCGTGGTTAACTCGACCATCACTAGTCGCAGACCAGTGCAGAACTAACCAACTGAAATGTTGTCTTTGACATGGCTGTCGGTTTATCGCGCCGCTTGTCAGCACAGCTTTTCCCGCCCCCAGTTTTTCCGATTACCCCCCTTTTTTCTACCAGAACAGCTTTGGTTGCATGTCATTTGCCAGAGGGGTTGGCCATGCAATGGAAGAAGAAGCCAGGATCAGAGAGGCTAATCGAAAGGGGGAGCGAGATGTGGGGGTGGGGATGGGGATGAACAAGTAACCGGACCAGCCTCAATTTATTTGCACTTAGGTTGCGGAGGACAAGAGGTTAACAATGCAAGTGGCAGCTGCTTTGCTTCGCTTCTGTTCTGCTCTGTTATGGTTTGTCCTCCACTTTGGTCTTACTGGTTTATCTCCATCGAATGGCTGATGGGCCACACACCTGTGGCCAAGGTGCCCATGGCCCGGCGCCACTTAATTGCTTAAAAATGCGAAAATAATTGCACCGAATGCATTCGAGCCAGTTCACCAAAAAGGGCCAACAGCTGCACAAAGACCCATTCAAGCGTCATGCATTTTCATTACGTTAACGGGAAAAGCACACGGAAAATGCAATGCCATTTCAGGCAATGAGCGACAATTGCCATCGCAGATCTCCATCTCCAGCTCCATCTCCGTTTCCAGTTCGAGTCCTTTTGGCCGCTCAGCGCTGGCCTTAGCCTTCAGCCATGCAAATTCAATTTGGCAAAAGGACGGCGACGACGACGAGCCAGAAGAAAATGCTCGAAAAAACATGGCGACATGCGTTCAAAAGTCGCGAGTCGCAAAGTGAGTGGCAGGTGAAGAGAGCGGCAAAAAGTCCTGGAAAGCAAATTGATTTAGCAATGGTCGAAGCTTACTTACTCTCCTTAGCTATTAAATATATTATATACCATACGTTAATAAGCAATTATTTTCAAAAAAAATTATGTAAAATAACTAAAGTAACTCTTTTCTAAAATAAAAGTTCCCGGGAGTAATGTAAAATGTCTTCCTCTTTCAAGTTCTTAATAATTCCTATCGATTATCTTTCAGATTTTATTACATACATTTTTCAGATCTTGGATTTTATAATTTTTAGGGTATAAGTAACAAACAAAAGTCTGGACAGAAGTCATGGTATTTTTTCTGAACTTTCTTTTTTCCAGAAAATGTCGACAGAAAAGGGCCGACAAATGACGAGTGCAATTGGGACATCTGCCATTGTTGCTACCTCCTTTCGACAGTTAAACATGCGCGGTTTCAGCTTCAAGAGCCAGCCATCTGCTGACTTTTCCCTATCTACGCAAAGCGATTTTCCCAACTGCATACACTTTGAGTCTCATTGTTTCGGGAATCGCTTCTATCTCCGGCCTTTGAGGGCAACTGTTGCGGGTCTTAGTTGCCTTTGCTTTCACTTTCAGGAGAAAGACGTTAACACAAACAGATGAAAGCTAAACAATGAAGGCATTTGCTTTTGCATAATGTTAAAAAGGTAGAATGAATATTTGGTAACAGTGCTTTTGCCTTTCTGTACTAAAGATAGTGTATTTCAAATGCTATCATATGCCTAAATGCAATCCGTAAATACTCTTAAATCTTATCAAAAAAATAAACATATATACAAAGGAGAAAAAAGCTATGTATGAGCTCAGAATATGCAAATATTCTCTTCTAAGCTGGCCAAATATGTGGGGAATAAATTTCCTCGAACAGTCTACCAGCCAGCTGCAAAAAAAAAGCCAGTGTTGCCACCCACTTTAGTGGTAGAAATTATGCTATAATTCAAAAACAGCGCCAACAAACACACACTAACGTATATATGCCGTTCATTAGCACAAAACCCACACATTAATTCCTCGTCTCTGTGTGGGTGTGTAATCTTTAGGGAGTAAAAATGCATGCTGGTATGCATGTGCAAGTGTGTGTTGCCTTTGTCGCCATAAAGGATATATGCCGTGTTTTTAACACGCTCTCAAATGTGCATGTGTTGGTAACTTTATGTAGCATCACGACTGCAGCAGTAACATTGAATACAGGACAAAAAAAAATAAGACTTATAAAGACCTTTTAACGACTATTAAATACCCAGTAAAATAAACTTTTTTAATGATTTTTAAAACACCATAAATTACGCACCTAAAATATAATACAAAATATTTTAATTTATATGAACTTTTTAATAACTTTTAACTCTTTATCTTTTTGAATTTACCCAAAGTCCCAAGAAATCCTTTCTATGTGAGTTAACTAAAAAATCTTCAGCAGATTTGGCTTAAACGAGGGCATGATGGAGAGGGAAGAGATGGCCAGAAGAGCAGGAGTCGGGGCCAATTTCGGTTTCGGTGATAAATTCCGCATAATAAAGAAGACATTAAGCAAACGCCACGGCGAATGGCAAAAGGCGAATGAGACTGACAAGGACAACGGCGGCGACAACAAGGACCTCCCACTGCCTGGACTCATTTTACACCTTGCTTGGCGTAGCACTAAAAAATTTTATATTGTCCTCATTTAAGCTTCTAAAAAAAAACTTATATTTTATAGTGAAAACGTTTTAGGGCCGGACAGTATACAGTGGCAACTAATTGCGCTCTTAAATGCTAGCAGCGGCAACCCGAGGGGGAAATAACAGCTACAAAAATATTTTGTATCGAAAAGGGCTTTAAACGAGAGCTAAATACAAACACGGTTTGTTTACCTTTTAACAATATAGGTATGCATTTAAAATCAAATTTATTTCGGCTATTGAACCGCAACCGAAAAATTCCCCACTCACAATATCAATGGTTAAGCAAGGCATTGTGATGAAATAGCATTTAAAATTTATGCAAATTCATTATTGATAATGATTATTCAGCTATACCGGTCAGCAATTAAAGTTATGAATGCCTTTTAGCAATATGCAAAATATACGTAAATGTTTGTAATTATATAAAAAAATTAATCATTAAATGCCTCGTAACCAAAAATATTTTTGTTTTTCATTTTCTTGTTTGCCAATGCAGTAATTTGTGGTTTGTTAGTTTGCTACCCAAAATGAGTAAGATACCTGTTTTTGTAAACCTGTAGAATAATAGGTTAATAGCGATGGTTTTTTAATAACAGATTTAAACAAATTGTTGTGCTATTTGTGATTTGTATTGACTGTTTACCTAAATGGGCTAAGTTCTAAATATACCGAATGCCTAAATATCAAATGAGATTATATTTTATTAAAATTGAAGCACCATTTGATTATTAATTAACTACATTTTTAATACTTAATAAATATAATTTGATTTGTTGGTCTTTTAAATTAAACTATTGCTTTAAATTTGCAACCAATACGAAAATAATTAAATTGAAGCTTAAAGGAAGCCACAATTGCTAGTAAAATATTTATATTTGGATATGAGTGTAAATAATAAATGAATCTCCTTAATTTTGTTTATACAAATTATTTTCTTCATTCGACAATAAATCTAGCCAACCAATAATAAATCAATTATTTCAATCGAGCAAACCCACAAATTAGAAGCAGCCGGAAGAAAGCAAAGCACAAAGCTCCAGTTACATGGATGATAAAACCACAGCTGGACAACGGGTACGTCGTTTTCCACCTGAAAGTGAGCTCTTCGACTTTCCCCCAGGCGACATGCAGTTGCGTTTGACACTTTTCCACAGTAACGGAAGCGGTAATACTGGGCATACTGGGGAATGCTATCAAAGTGCACCTAGACGGGGACTTGAGATTGGCACGTTAAAGGCAGACAGCTGATGTTGGGCGGAAGTTGGGGGTTGAAGGCCACAGCCGTACAACAACCACAAGCCAAACAAGCGGCAACAGCAGAAAGAAATTGTACCCAAGCAACAAGGCAACAAAGTTGTCAATGTCGATGTCGACAGCAAATTTACATGCTCCCCACATCAGGGGCGGGGATATTTTTTGAGAGGGACTTGCAGTCTGAAATATAATATTAATAATAATTTGATTTTTGGCTGTGCTATAAAAATAATACAGATTATTAAGCCAAGTAAGAGGGGTGTGTCCAAACTTCACGTTTCTCCTTAAATATTAAATCAATTAATAGATAATTTCCTTAATTTTTTCTATCTTTTTAATGTTATAATAATATAATTAAATAATAAAAACTAAGCAAAAGAGTCTGATATTCATTTCTAAGTCCTTTAGAACTTAATCCCCCTGAATACGCGTCTGATCGTCATGCTGGATATGCAGCTAAAACCAAAGTTGCCACCAAAGCAGAGATAACAGTTCTGAGGCCACTCACAGAACACCCACCGCCTCCCCTTTGGCGCACAAATATTAGCTGTTAAACAAGCGGCTTCTTTGTTGCTTTTGCTCCGAAAGTGTACAATTACATATGCAATGCCAGAATGCAAAACCAAGAATCCGAATATTAAGCGCCAAGTGAGAGGAGACAAGAAATTGGCATACAATTTAACACAAAAAAATGGAGATGCAAGAGCTAAAAAATATTTTGCTTCGTTAAGTTTTTGGTGTGCATGCGAGAACAGCAACAATAAAGTGTTAATGTGTGCAAACACAAAATCACAAATACACATGCAGACACACTCGTACGCATACATGACCAAAGACAACCGCAGAAAATGCAAAACACATGCCAAGGAAAAATTCGGTCCATTGAAGAGACTAGGATGCGGAAAAGGACACACCGGATGTGGCACTGCATCCGAAGAATGATGTTTCAAGGACTTGAGGACAGAAAACGTTGTCAACTCCAAGCACACGGAAATGTAATAAAACGACATAAAATAGAATTTGAATGATATTAAAAGCAGGCAAGAGTGGGTGTTTCTGACATACCAATTTGGTAACCAGGGATTTTAAGATTTTCTTATGACCTGTTTTAACAGACATGTTTGATGACGTGGTTAGGTGATATGAATATATAGTTAGCACAATATCTTCTCTTACATGTATTCATCTATTTTATGTTTTCTATCTATCTATGTTTTTTTCTCATTAGGTTCAGGAATATTTTTATTTTGTTGTATTTATTTTTCCCAAATAAGCACCCAAATAGATGAGAAAATACAAAAATATTTTCCAATACACATATTTTGCTTTCACGCCCAGCTAATCAAACTCAACTCCCCAAAAGCGGAAATAAATGCGGGAAAGGAAACAAAATTTGCAACAATGAGGAGCGCACAAACATATTTATTTCGCCATGAACATGCATATATATGTGGGGTAAGGCTGTAGAGAAGCATAAATATAAGCATATGCACGCATACTGGTGCATCCAGGACACTCACACACACCATGACATGCATTAGTTGTGGCCCAGCATTCATTTCATTTTTATTCCGCACTCACTTTTCACTGTTAGTTATGTCTGCTTGTGGTTTCCTTCTTTTCACGTTATTTATGTTTATTTGCATATATTTTATTTTATTTTGTTTTTTTTTTTTCTTTCTGGGGGAAATAGAGGAGAGGAAATGCAACTAAAACACGCTCATTTATCTCCGCATACACCACGCAAAATTTGTGGTTGAGCTAAGCAAACCATAGCATACTTCTTAGGGCCCGGGGTGTATCTGTATCTGCAAAATGCTTCTGCTACTGTGAGAGTGGTTGGAAAATTAGTAGACAAATAGCTGTAATGGTCAGAACGTGAAAAAGTTCAAATTTAAAGCTCTAGTTCCTTGAACTCTGAAATAAATATCCGAAATGCATCTCGACGTAAATGTGCACATGTGCACGACTTAGGTATGCAAATTTATCTGCGGTTCATAAGCAGCTTAACATTTGGTCATTTCCACTCAACGAAAGACAAGTATTTTAACAAGAAAGGAAATCATGAGGCAGGATAATAAAGTGCTGTCGAGTTGAAGAACTTAACTGAATTTCTAAATACTTATTATGACTTTGCAATTATTTCGATTTATGTAGAAAATAAGGATATTATTGTTATTTTGAAGTCCTTTAAATGTACATTTATACAAATAGTTATGACCAAATTAACAGTTATGTCATGTAATATGTAAATATGTACAGAAAATTCTCGTTTAAAGCTTTGCGATATCGAAAACCTGCTAGCAACAGATGTGCAGCGTTAACAACAAAAAGGAACAGCAAACCGGAAAATGCAACACTCCCATATCTCCATCAGTAAAATATTCGAACCATTTTGTTGCCGCTCCTTTGCCATTTGTAAACAGACCGCCCAATTCCTCCCTGGAATCGAGTGGGTCCCTTAGTCATGTTTGATTTGCAATTTTGCACAATCAAACTCTTGCCAAGGCTCGAATACGAGCAGGAGCAGGAGCAGGAGCCAGCAGGCTAAATCCCAAAAATTGACAATAAATTTGTGCTATTGACTGTGTCTGGCTACAAATTTGCTGCTTGCATATTTTATTTGTGTAGCGTATGTTGTGAAAATGCAAATGCAAATACAGGAACTCGGAGAAGTGAGTAGCCAACAGTCCGATTAAAAATGGACAAAAATCCCAGTTATACCACAAATGGAAGATGATGGGATTATGTTGATTTTAAAAGAGTTTCCACTTTCACAGACAATTATAATCTTATAGAAAAATAAGGTACAATATATTTTTTAAATATTTATTTTTAATTATTCGATGTTACTCTGTTATAAAAATTGATTTATAAACTTCTATATTTCTGTATTAACTCAATTAAAGGTATAAGTCGAAATCCCCATAAACAAAAAATATAAAAATATTAAAGATAGGTTAAGAAAGAAGGGATCGAAGCGTAAAATTAATGTTGTGTAATGCATTTCCAAATCATTGATTGGACAACTCGCAAGGCCCAAAACAGACCCACGGCCACATGGCGGATGAGTGTTGTGCGAATATTTTAGTAGCAGTCACGCAGCACTTACAACTGGCCATGTTTAAGGTATTTGTGGCTATGTGTGTGCAGTCGTGTGTTATTTGGTGTAAATTATATGGCCGAAAGATGCAAAATTAGCCAAATAATGGCTGCCTAATGTCCCGGAAAGCTGGCGAGGAAAAGTTAATGGCGAAAATCCTTTAGTCCCCCATGATGAAAACATAAAACGGAGCCACTAAAAGCAAATCGAGAGCGGCACATATTTGCTAATCCAATAAGTGTTAGCTGCTTCACTGCCTGCATAATGGGCATTAAAGGGTTAAAAGGAATGCATAAAATTTGTGTAAATTCCCGCCAGACAGAGTTTTTAAATTTGCTTCTTTGGCTTAAAATTTATATATAAAACTATATATATTTAGATCTGGCGTTTTCTTTTATTTTTGTTGCCCCTGTCAAACTTGTTCCGCGGTAATTGAACGGACTTTAAATGCCAGCCAAAAAATGGACAAAATGCGGGCTAACGCAAACGGCTTTGGTCCAGGTTTTTCTTCCATTTCTTTCCTTTTTTTCTGTATTTATTTGCGTTTGATGTGCCAGTGAAGCTGAGGTTTAAGCGGAACGACGGGGGTGAAGTGGAGCAAAATGCAGTTGGGACTCCGTGGCGACTCCTATGCAAAAGAAGCAATGCTCGCCAACGCGACGACATCGAAACTTTTCCTATTTTTTGTCCTCTTTATTTTTTGGTGGCGCTTGTTTTAACCAGCAAGAGAGTTTGGTCATATAGAAAAATGTGTCAGAAAAAAAATTATACAAAAAATATAAAAAGGAAAGACAGTGTTCAGTTTTTAAGATTCGAATGTGGAAATACCTCTACGTTCCGAATAGATAGTTCCTACATAGCACTTATCTCAGATAAGAAAAAAATAAATAAACAAAAAAATAAAAACAAATATTTAAAGTTCTCAGTAAGCCATGAATATAAATCAAAACCTATAGTTATTTCTGTGGCACTCTGATCCGTATACGATCTTAATGTATGTATAGTAGAATTGAAACTTACCAAGGGGAGAAAGTCAAGCTGAAAACTGTTCTACATAGAGAACAATTTTCGGGTCGAAAACGCGCTGCATGGGCAGCGAAAAAGGCAAACTGACTTCAAGTGGCATTTTGACATTTTGTTGAATTTCAACTCGGTTGTCGCTTTTGGTTTGAAAGGCCAGGGGTCAGTGGGTGGGGTTAAGGTGCGGTAGAATGAGTAGTATGTAAAAAGTGAAAGGGGCGGGGTCAAGGGAGCAGAGTATTCGCAGGTGGCTGGCCATGCAAATGCAAAATGCAGAGAGACGCATTTTCCTTTTTGCTTAAATTAGAAAAACAATTGCCAACGTTGCGGGCAGCAAAAGCTACAACTTTGGTTAGCAGGTTGACCACACAAAAAGTTTGCAAAGCGTTTACTTTTTACATGATTTCAAACTTCGTTGAGCTGGTGTTAAAAGTTCCCAGTTTCGGACTCAAGCTTTTTACACATAAATTGTTTTTTAAGCCCGATACTCCACGTAGTAAAGGGATTTTATTTTCTTTTCATTTTTCTAGAAACTTGTCAATTTAAATAGTTAATTTAAATAATGAAAAACCATAAAAGACTTCTTAAATAAAATTTAAATCAATCAATTATCAATTTAAACGAATTTCTTAATATCCAATTGCCTGTTTTAAACTCAAACGATCCCCTCCTTTATGTATACGTCAAAATGATGTTATAGGTATTGTTGTAATCTTTATAGTTATTCGACTACGTTGAATTGAGTTAAATATTATTAATAAATGGAATACCCTATTTATTAAGCTTAATAAGAAGTTTCACCATCTCTAAGTGTGACCATGACATGCGATCACAACTATCGATAAGGCGCTTGTGTTTTGGTGGTCGACTTAAGTCTAAAGAATAGTTCCGTTAGAACCGAGAAAAAGAGCAAAAGCATTAAAAGAAAAATACTTCAAAATTGCAGTTTTGTTTTCGTCATTAAATATGGAATTGCGCAGTCAAACTCACAAAAAATTAGTAGACTTCCTTAAAAGTAAAACCTATCGAGCTTTATTAAAACCCCAAGGATTTAAATGGTTTTGTTTGCGCAGGCGCTGGCGTTTACGAAGCTGATATGGATATTGAGGAAATGCACGAAATGGCTAGGGTCTTGGAAAGGTCGACCGAAATCGAACCGGAGGATCAACAACTGGAGAGAGCTTTGCTGGTGAAATAATGACAATTCACCCATGAATTACTTAACTCAGTCAATTTCCACAGGCGAGCGAGTTGGAGTTTTTGTCCTCGCAGCCAAGTGCCTTACACAACTCGACGATGATCTTATCTCCTCAACCGTTGAGAAGAAATTCCTTATATTTTGACAGTCCGCCCAATTTGCCAGTCCGCTTGACTGTTCGGGCTTTAGTTCATGCTCCGATGGACTGGAGTCCTACGACGGAAAGACGAAATCCCAACCGTAAGAGGAGTGTTGGGAATAACAGCCACATCTTCGAATCGAATAGCAAGCGTACCAGACAATCAGTGGACCTGAATGGACTGGATCAGGAGGAGCAACCCCACAATCCCGATGCTACTCCCGTTTCCCTGGTCCAGGGCGATTCAGGCGTAAGCTGGGATAATGCATCTGTATCCAGCGTCAGTGACACTAGCTCTCTTTTATCAATTGGCGAAATGCCCGATCGCCACTTGGTCAGCACCAGCAGCGTCGCTGTCTCCGATTTCTCAGAAATTATTGAGCATAACGATGAATAGGATGTTCCTGCCATTATTTTGTGGTAACAGCATACGCCCTTCTACAATTTGGAAATACGATTTTTGTAACCTTAAAAATGTCTTATAAAGAAATATTAAATATGTAACGTTATCTATGTATGTATGACTTGAACCCATTATTAAAAACCTCGCATGTTTAATCCAATGCAGGATGCGAATCTTGTTCAAATTCTATAATCTGCATATGTACATATGTACATTCTTTCAGAAAACGAGAGTATATGCAATATTATAGATAGATTAAATGCAATATAATGGAAGTTAAGTTATTTCAAGCTTAAAGACAGTACCTAAATAATATGTCTTTGGTTAATTCTCATAGTACATACATACATATGTATGTATGTAAATAAGTACAGTAGGTATGTATTGAAATTCGTTGTGCAACACTGTCAAAGAATGAATTGTTGGAATTGTTACAATCCAGTTTTTTGGATAAGTCAATTTATAGGTATATACACAAAAATTATATCTTACCCTAAATATATATTTTATACAGACATATGTGTAGTCTTAAATATGTCAACACCAATTCATTTTTAATGCACGTGCTGCTAATAAACGGCCACACTGACTATTAGTGTTACTTTTCACACCGCTTTTCGCATCTTCACTTCGAAAAATTTAAAACTTGAGAAATAATTTAAAATGTAACTAAAATTTTAAAAGTTTGTTTATTTAAAGCTTAAACTGATCTGCATTACAGGTCCCTGTCGAAGGTTCCTCATATTGTGGGTGATGATGACGAGGCCCAAGAATCTTTGCAAGTCTTGTCCTTTTTTTATTGATGTGCAATAACTTATAATAACTTTTTAAATTGAATAGGAAATCTGGAAATGATAATGATACTAACGAATCTCAGCCGTAAGTAATTTTTTATGACGTTTTCATAGTTAAAAGACTCACTAATGTATGTATGCACATTAAAATTAGAAACAGCGAACAGGATGAGGATGAAATTTCAAATGAAGATGAGTAAGTAAACCTTTATATAGTGTAGAATGTGATCTCATATTTATTTGCATGGATACTCCAAGGACGGATTTGGATGGTGCTGATTGGTCCATGAATGTCTCTTACGAAACTGGCACACCGTAAGTCCACTTATTCGAATTTATATCAGCTGCCTCTGATTAGAACTTCCGATTTCCCATCAGGAAACGTGCTAACAGTCCATCGAAGACAGCCGAGGTTACGGTTACCTCAGCACTTGCAGTCGATAACTCCCATTGCCCTGATCCAGTTATCAAGTCACCAGAGCCTTCTCCATCAAAACCCTCGGGCATTGCTCAACTTCTTGCCATTTCTCGAGCTGACTTTGGCCCACCGGATTCTATTGGAAGACGTGTTTCTAGGCGTAGTAGGAGCAATATGGGCTTGATCAATAAGACCAATACTACTTCCCAAACTCTTGGGGAAGATACAGCTTCAGCGCCACCAGCACAGCTGGCTAAGCCTCTGGATGTTACTGGCTTCTTTCACCGTGTATCTGTTCATCTTGTCCAAGAGCGCATCTGCGAGAAGCCTTTTTTGGTCCTGCGCAAGCGCATTAGTCGCATGGTGGTCCAGTCTTTGAAAGACTCTAAGCGCATTTGCAATAATGCAGCAGCTAATGACATAGCTAATATTATATAATTATGATCATCATCGGATAATCAAATTTTACCTAATTAGGTTATCCAAAATAACCATCTAATTCTTGCATTTACGACATTTTCTAGCCAAGTTCGAATAACAAAAGATGTAAACATTTTCTGTAAAGAATATAAAAAAGTTACAATTTAAAGCTTTAATTAGTAAGCGTTTCCAAAGTTACATTTTTCCTTTTTTCTTTTGATTAATACACTAACCAAAACATTTAAATTAAACGAATACAAAATATAAAAATAAATACGAAATTAAAGAACAACTTAGTAATCACACTGCTCTTCATCCAGTTCATTGCAGTTGCAGTAGTTGGCATCGGGAATGTTGTCCGAAACCAGATCGTCCTCGCCAATTGTTACACAACGAACATTGCTTGGATATTTCTAAAGGACTTAAATTTTTTAGAAAATTTAAAAGGAAAATACTTTATTTCAAACCCACCACAACGACCAACGGATGCCCATCTTCGTCTGTCAGTCCCACATTATCACAGCCATCTCCCTCATTCTGCCGGTGAAGTATAAACTTGGTCATACAACAGAGTACGATCTAAAAAAAGATGGCTTTACTTTTTATTATAGTCTTGGAAATCCCTTTTAGCTTTTGAATTTATTTCGAGCCGTATAGCTCTTTAAGCCCAGAAAGATAAAGATTTTGTTGTTCCTAATGCAGATGTACATTGATAAAAACAAGCCAGCTTTGTACTCACCAGAAACTTTAGCGATAGGACCCATAACGCTAACAGGATATAGAAGAAGTTCCACACCGCATCTACGAACACTGGCAGACACCCATTCGCATTGATGGAGTCGACTGTGAGGGCGGGAAAAGGTTGCTGGTTGCTACCACGGATAGACTGCCCGTCGCCGGGCAACATGTTGTTGAAGCAGCTCTCGCAGGATCGCTTGCAGCAGGCGTAAGGTGCCAGGATCATTGATGAGCAATTGCCTTCCACCTTCGGCATCCACTCCGCGCTCATCCAATCCTTGTAGCCATGCACTCCGCAACACTCCTTGTGCCACTGCAGGCCATCCCATAGGAGTTTCCACTCGGGGCAGGTGTAGTACATATCGATGCCCCTTGTCAACGAGGTATCTGCCGCATTCTCCAGCACATCGATGCTATGATAAAGGTTCCAAACACACCCAAAACCAGAGGCTATGATTACGCAGGAGTAGAAGGCCCAAATGGATAGCAGAAGCCGAATGTTGGGCGTGCAACGTCGTCTCCAAACTCGACGCCACATGGCTAAGCTGCAGAGGAAGATAACCACCAGCTGGGCACCAAAAACGTAGATTCCAAACAGATAACCGTAGACCAGGCGGCACTCGATCTCCGACAAATATCCAGCGAACAGAGTGTGGTAGTAGGCGGTCACCAACAGGATCAGCAGTCCGATCACAGCCTCGGTTATAAGCAGCAGGTTTAAGTATACGGAGGCTCGGCGGAAAGGCTGGCGCATTTGGTCATCCTCGTGGGCATCGGTCAAAAGTTTGACTTTACGACGAGGTTTTAGCTCTGAATTCGAATTTCATTTGGATTGACGCACATTCCAAAGATTTCTCTATATACATATGTATTTTAAATAGTCTTTGATAACCCCCAAAATGAATGTATCCTTCGACAACGACTGGAAATCTCTTCTGGGTTTCCAGTTAAAAATTCGAAAATGTGAATAATTTGGTAAGTTTATTTTATATTTTATTTATATACATTGTGAATAAGATTTAAGTTTAAAACTTTTTTTTATGCGACCAGTATGGGCTGAGCAGTTTACGTATACACCATAGATGGTACTCGAAAAACTGACAGTCAATCAATGGTAAGAACAGATTAGCGTGCGAAACTGAACTTAAGCACCCCAGATGTATAATCCGTATTGGATCCGATCTGCTTGGCATCAATCTTTATCACTTTTACGTTGTCCAAGCAGCGCGGACTATGTACTATTTCCTGATTGATGTCGGTATGCCTGATCCACAGCTCCAATGGCTGACTACGCCACCTTTGCTTGGCCAAAACGGCAATGCAGCTCCAGATAAAGGTATCTCCATGGCACTGAGTCCGGGTGATGTCCAGGACTCTCAGCTGCCGACAATTGATCACAAATTCCAACAGGCCCAAAGGACTCTCCAACTGATAACCACACAAATGGAGTTCAGTTAGCTCACGCAGATGATTGGCCAGTTGCCGAAGCATCTGATCCTCTAGGCATTGTAACTGACCATCCTCTTCCACCTCTACCTGACCATGTAGCTCCAATCGTGTCAGTTGTCTAAGATTTCCGAGCTCTCTGAAGAATCTTCCATAATCATGAAGGATCCCACTGAAACGAAAGGCCTCGATGACTCTGACTGCTCCGGGAGGACTGCTCGGACGAGCTATCCGAGACAGTACATCGAAGACAAAGTTTTTTGAGTAAATCGACAACTTTTGCAGGCGAGGCAATCTTAGAAGTTGCTGTGTTATATCCGACTCCATACACAAGTGGTAATCGGCAATCTTTATATGCTCTAACGTAGGACATAGCTGCAGATCCGCGAGATCACAACAGTTCACCTCATCACAGTCCTCCATAATATCAAATTTACGTAGTTTCAGCAGCCTGAAAATGTCCCTGAAGTGCTGAGACTCTAGGAACTGACAATCATCCAGGCAGAGTTCGGTAAGGTGTTCCAGTTCGCACAGGTACTTTCCAGTGATTTGACAGCTCCGAAGTTTGAGCATCCTTAAGTTGGGAAATACTCGGAGCAGGAGTCGCACATCCTCGTCTACAAATCGAACCCGCCCTCGTCGATTTGCATCGCCGTACCATTCCAGGGATTGGATTCCCTCTATTGTATGACTGCTAAGAAGCCGAAGTTTTCGCACATCCAAATGCTGGCAGCTCAAGCGCTCCATGTAAGGGGCCAATGACAAGATAAAGTTGACAAACTGCCTGGAAGTGGCTCCCGATCGTCGGAACATCTCGTCCTGTAGGACAACATTCCGAACACGGGTTCTCCACAGCATCTGTACTATGCTTTGCAAACGCCTGTTCAACCTGCCGATCTCGTACTGCTGGTAAACATTCAGCTGGCGGATGATCAAAGCCAAAACATCATCATTTAGCTGCAACAAAGAAGCAGCCGTTGGTGCTGAAAGGGCGAAGGACGATCTTAATGCGTTCAAGGTTGACTTTTTTGCACATTCCTTACCTGTGTCAGTTGCGGACGTCATTTGCGGTGTGTTCTCGATCGTGCTGTTTGGAATACTAACGAATTTGCGCCGTTGCCACGGCCAGATGATGGCACAGTAGGTAGTGAAGGTCATTTAGGGGTGGTTTTCCAGGCAAAACGGGCGAAATTCGCGCTACCTAAACGCCTTTATCCTTCTGGAGGTGGGCAAACGTAACGATAGTTTTAAAAGTAATAAGAATCGATGAATAGTTTTTAAACATTCTGTAGTTTAAAATTGTTAAAAAAACCTTGTTTTTCTAAAAGTTACTTCAGGAAATTCCAAGTGTCCATATAGAGCATATATTATTATATTCTATATATTTTTAAAGTAAAACGTACGCCTAGTTCCAAAAAATGTCAAGCCCATCGAATATCGTTAAGGATATAGGATTTTGGGCAAGATCTCCTGGAAGTAACTAACCAACAGCCATTAAGGCATAATACAGGTAAACAAGAAATATGGTTAATGAATTAATCATACAATTTTAAATTCAAAATCCGTTTTATGCTTATGCTGCGCGTTTTTTTGCTGCTCATTTATTTGTTTTGTTTAGTGCTTACTACTTCATCAATTTTAATTACAGTTTACTCGTAACTTGTACAATATATACTATATATAATATATATATATTTTCTTGTCCAATTTCTGTCGTATAGGCATATATTTTAGGTATATATAGTGTTGTATTGTATCTGATTTATAGTACATTATTGTTTCTATTTAGTATTGTTACTGTTTGTTGCTTTTAATGTTTACGTTAATTGGGGCGTTCCAAGCGTTTTCTTCAGCTTCTCCTGTTCACTTTTCTCCTTTATATTCGGTGCCTTTAGGATACATTTTCAGCGCTTTCCCAGCGTATGTTTTATTAAGGTTAATGGGTGTGTGTCTGGAGTGGAGAAAGTTATATCTACTCTCACGTTATGCACTACGCAACTTACAAATAAACTATTTCGTTTCTTTCAATATTGCAACACAAGTGAATTTTCTCCTTGGGGTCGTACTTAAAATTGCCTTTCACAAACTACACATACATATCCGTTATATATTAGTTAATAATCGTACAATAATATATATCTCTATATGCATTTTATATACTGCGCTCTATACACATCACCAAAAATTCAAAACACCGAAAACTAACACAGATAATCAACTACATAATTATAGACGTATGATAGTGTGTGTTTGCGACTTTCAAAATCAAGAAATTTCAGATTGTTAAAGCAAAAACATGTTGAATGTTTCAATGATGATTTGTTTTTACAATTTTCAATTGTTCCCTGCATTCTTAGTGTATTTAAAAACTTTCACTTCGCTGCCAATAAACTTGATTAAATTATATTAAGGTAAATAAAACCAAGTCGTGTCTTCAAATGGTCAAACAAACAGTTTTACATTTTCCGTTTATTTGTGTACAGTTACAGTTTGTTAAAAATTAAATTAAATTTTAATTTAAGCATTTAACTCATGAAAATTAAATGTGTAAAATGTTGCATTTAAAAGGAAGCATAATGTGTGTATCTGTCAGTATGTCGGTGTATTGTGTTTCATCATAAAATTAGTAAACGGTGACTCGTGTTTATGTTGGCTTTTTTTATTTTTCTCACTTTTATTTTATTTGTTTTTTTTTTTGTAAAATTTAAAGCAGATATGTTGTTGCTTGTGGCGCTTGGGGCTGTCTCGTCAATTGTTTCATCTTTTTATTCTTTCGTTACTGTTCTAACTTGTTCTTAATGTTTGTTGTTTTCAACATAAGCACAGTTAAGGGTTATAATTAATTTTAGAGTTGTGCCTAGTCGTATATATATATGTATGGGTTGTTGTTGTTGTTTGTTAACTGTAATAGTGGGGTAATAACTTGTTGTTATAGGTTTAGTATTCATATATCATAATCGTAATTGTAATTGTAATCATAATGATTGGGCGACACGCCCAACTAAAAACTACTCGCTCGCCCATGGGGAACTCGTATTCTCCATTCTTGCGGTCGGTTAGATTTCTCAATTATTACTTTTAGTAGTTCAACTAACATTAAATATAATAATTTGTTTGTTTAATCCCTTCCATCATTCTCTTTCGTTAGTTGTGTCTGCTGTTATGCTGATTCTATTTCCGCTTTCATATAATAATATATATATCTCATTATCCCCCTTTTGGGGCTTGGTATTGTAAACTGGGTTAAGGACTACACTTGGCCAATATATGCGATCGTGTGTATGAGTGTTTGCTCGTTATCAATGATCCGCCTTGGAAAATGCAAAAATAATACAATTGTAATAATAATTTTCGATAGATTTCCAAGGGTCTTGTTGCGTGTTATTTACAAACTATAAGTATATATTATAATCGTATGCCTATGCATTATTTGCATATGTTTATGTATGATGAGGATGCTTTCTATGAATGTCGCTCCGTATGGATATAATCATAACTTAGTCGAAACACAATAAAAAATACAAGATGGTGCGCTTCCGCTGGTTACGGCCACAATAAACCCCTACTATAAAATGTCTTGCGAGAAGATTGGGTGAGTCGCTCATAGACTTTGGGAGCGATTGATGCACTGAGCACAGCTGAGTGGCAATCAGATATCACAAAAACCCTATCGATTGATTCACCCAAAACCACGCGCCGCCTGGCACACATTTCAGAAATGTAGAAAACACGTGAATAAAACTAGACGCTAAGCGCCTAAGCATTAAAGATACACAAAGAGAGATACCAAGAACAAACTATGAGATGATTCATATTGCACGTTAAAGCTGGCGGCGGCAGACTAGTTAATGAGTGTTGAGTTTGCTTGCGATTGGGAAATGAGAAAGATAGCTCAAAAGGCGAGCCAGTATTGCATATGGTAATACAGAGCACAATCTGTAATTATCTCTCTAGGGTGTTTCGATTTTTGTCGACCCAAAAAGCGAATAAATAACTCTGGGACGTTATTAAAAGTTTTACTAAATTCATATTTTTCTAAAAAAAATATAGGAGTTGCATAGAAGTTACTAAAGATTTTTAAAACCAGATAACAAGTGTATATTATGAAAACTAAAATATAAACAATTTTCTGCTTTAAAATGCAGAAACTTCCATAGCAACCCCTATTAAATATTTATCGTGCAAATTCTAAAATATTATTCCACATTCGGTAAATGAGCAATGGGATAGATTTTCCCATGAATATAGTTTTAAAAATCGACACACCCTAGAACCCATGCACATAATTAATTTTCGTCTGGGGTCACAGATCAGCGTAACCAGCGCGCTGCTAAAACTATTGTACATACAACTAGCTGCTTATATGGGGTGTGCTTGTTATGGGTTGTGTCCTATAAAGAGATGTCGCGTCAGCTCGGCTCAATAGCACACTGGCTCACTGGTGCCAAGCTTGGCCTCACCACGCCGCTTGCGTCGAAGCCGCGGCCGCTGTTGCGGCTATGGAGGTGCTGGTCGTGCTGCTGGAGTGGGCTGTGGTGGGAGTGTAGCCGTGCAGGAGGGGCTACTGTTAGTAAACAACAGGGTGCTGTTCCACGTTCGCAGGCAGATGCTGTAGCTGAATAGCCGCGCGTGCCAGAGCACTTGGATCGCTGATCAGGGCGATGGGCGGCGGCTGCTGTTGCTGCTGCGGCGGCGGGGCCTGAGGGTGACCCTGCTGTTGCTGCTGATGATGTTGCTGTTGTTGTTGCTGCTGATGTTGCTGTTGCTGTTGTTGGCGATGCTGCTCCTGCTGATGATGGTGAGCTGCCTGCTGGATGGACAACTGCAGCAGTTGTTGCTGCTGCTGCAACTGCTGTTGCTGCTGCTGATGGGCAGCCACTGCGGCCTGTTGCTGATGCTGGGCGGCTACTTGTTGCTGATGCTGCTGATGTGCAGCAGCCGCCTGTTGCTGGGCTGCTTGCTGTTGGGCAGCAGCTGCTGCGGCGGCCTGTTGCTGGGCTGCTGCAGCTGCGGCGGCTTGCTGTTTCTGCGACTGCTGCTGGGCAACCGCATTATGCGAGATGAGCGTGGAGGTGACCAGGGGCACCAGGCCTGGGGTAAGCTGCACTGCACCGGCTCCGCCCGCCGCTCCCGCCGTGATCTGCTGGATGGTGTGCATCGTGGTGGTCGCCGAGTGGTGGGGGACTGAAACGGTACAAGGGCCGATTAAGTTGGGCGTCTTGGGCACTGGGGGACTCGATTGCGCGAGCGCAGTCGTGTTTGCCGACTCACTTATGATCGGTTTCACTTCCTGCTTGACTTGCGTCAGCACACCAGCCGGTATTTGCGGATGCGGATGCACGGGTGGTGGCGGCATCATAGCATCCGGGTGATTCATCTTCATGTGGCGCTTCAAATTGCCGCGCTCGACGAACGCCTTGCTGCACAGAGTGCACGCGTGCGGTTTCTCACCCGAATGGGAGCGCATGTGCGAGACCAAGTGACCTGCGAAACGGACAATGGAAGCGACATGAAGATCTGATCGTCGGGGGTCTCGAATTTCGAAAACGGCTCAGGTAATTTTTGGGGGCTTGCTCTCACAGTCTCTGTCTGCATACATAATGAGCTTTCTGGGGTTAACGCTAGGTTGGGGGTTTTTTTTTTAAATAAATCTTAAATATAGTTATAATAAATATGTTAATTTTTAAATCACACAAATAAAAAGTAGTGCTATAATTTGGAAAATAAATAGACGTGTTTTAGGTTTTAGACTGTACGAGACCGCCAAAAAGACACGGAAGCTGTGAGAGCAATCCCCACAACAGCAACTAGAAGGTGGGAGATGGGATCGGGCACGGTATATTTGTATTGTGACTGTAGCTGGAGCTGGGGCTGGGACACTATGCTGACGCCACGCCACGCGTGCCTCCACTGGATACATGCAACGCGCAGCAGCAATCATAGAGCGTACTCACCTTTGCAGATGAAGTTCTTGGGACATTTCTCGCAGGCGAAGGGCCGCTCCATCTCCTGACCCTTGGTGTGGCTGCGCTGATGGAAGAGAAGATTGCCCTTGAGCGGGAACGACTTGCCGCACGTCTCGCAGGTGAAGGGCCGGTCGCCGGTGTGGCACCGCGACATATGGTTGATCAGGTGCTCCTTGCGCGTAAACGGCTTGTTGCAAACATTGCAGCAATGCGGATTGTCACTCGAATGCTGGCGCATGTGGTTGTTGAGGTGCTCCTTCCGTGTAAACGTCTTCTGGCAGTACTCGCACTTGTGCGGCGAGTCGCCCGTGTGGAGGCGCACATGGTTCGTCAGGTGCTCCTTCCGCGTAAACGTCTTCTTGCAGTAGGAGCAGCGGTGCGGGGAGTCGCCCGTGTGCTGGCGCACATGGTTCGTCAGGTGCTCCTTGCGCGTGAACGTCTTAGTGCAGTACGTGCACTTGTGCGGCGACTCGCCTGTATGTTGCCGTACATGATTAACCATGTGATCTTTGCGCGTGAACGCTTTCGTGCAGTACGTGCACTTGAACGGTGTCTCACCCGTGTGCTGGCGTATGTGGTTGACCAGGTGCTCCTTGCGCGTGAACGTCTTCATGCAGTAGGAGCAGCGGTGCGGCGACTCTCCCGTGTGCTGGCGCACGTGGTTTAGCAAGTGCTCCTTGCGCGTAAACGTCTTGGAGCAGAAGTCGCACCTGTGCGGCGTCTCGCCTGCTTGCGTGGCAAATGTGTGTGTGTCGCGCGGATGGGACAAGAAAATATTTAGAGATTAGTAATCATCGCCATGGAACAGGGGGGCGGTCATGGTATGGGCTAGCTGGATGCGGGTTACTGGACACCTGGCGTGGCATGGTTTTTGGTCGCTTCTCCTGTAGGCGACGGGGGAGAAGCACTGCGTTTTGCATAAAGACAGAAATAATACCTTCATAGGGCAACATAACTTTTTTTTCATAATTCATTATTTTACAAAAACTAATTAAGACAGACTATAAATTTCGGATTATTGGAACCAACTGAAATAGAAATGATTTTAGTTATTAGAAGTAGAACCCAGAAGTTATACTACGTTTCAAAAATAATTTAGCTACTCTAAGCAAATTCTAAACATTTAACAAAATGCCAGATTGATCCACTATTGTTAGTGGAATGTGCCTAGCTTACACCTCAATCCTACCGAGAGTTCGTTATTGCTGCTTTAGCACCAAATGCACCGCCAAGTGTCTGTGTATACAAGGTATTTAATGTATGGTGGTGGGCTGTAGCTGGAGGAATCATTAGCTGGGGGGCTGGATGTTGCAGGATCGGGGGTTTAGGAATCGGGCTTACGATTCGTTTTGTCTCTTTACCTGTATGCCAAAGTATGTGATTGGTGAAGTGCTCCTTGCGGCTAAAGCTTTTGCCGCAGATCTCGCAACGGAACGGCGTCTCGTTGGTGTGGGATCGCATATGGTTGGCTAGGTGCTCCTTGCGCGTATATTTCTTGCCGCAGACATCGCACTGGTGCGGCGTTTGACCTGGATTTTATGGGAGAGGGTAGCAGAACAGAACGGAATTGTTGTATATAGGGAATGGCGTTTGATCTCGTTCGACAAGACAAAATCGCATTCGTTAGCGCAAGCATTTTCTTCTTTCTCTCATTTAGTTTGTATATCAACCGGCTATTTCTCCAAAAGGATCGATGCGAACCGTTTGGAGAAATAGTGGGATATTGGAGAAAAAACAAAATTTCAGATCCCCCCACCCATCTCCGCGCACCGCTCAGTGTTTATTTTTCTTTTTGGTGTTTGTGGTTGGGTGGCAGCGTGGGTGGGTGGGTTTTTTAATGTATTTCAATTTTTTCATTTTTTTCTGTTTGGTGTGAAACTGGCCGTGGCTTGCGTTGTTGTGGTTTCGAACGAACGAAGCGAACGGAGGCTGCTGGCTCGGGCATATGGACGTGGGCGTGGTGGTGTCAGATGTGGTGTGGATTGTATGTGGTGTTGGATGTTCATTGGATGTGTGTTTTAGTGTGTGCCTGTCAACTCTGCTTCTACTCAATGCTGGTCTTCAGGATGCTTTTTCTCTTGATTTCTTTTCGTTTTTTGCGTGGAACGTGTAGTCCCGGTCAAAAGATTCGCCAAAGAGTTAAAAATATAGTTAGATCCCTACATAGCAGATATTTATGCAGGTGAGCTGTTATGTGTTCTGTGTGTCTTGTGTTGTGTGTGTTCCAATTGCTTTTGTATGTGTGATCGTGTTTTAAATGTCGCAGTTACACAGAGACGTTGGCAATCGACAAGCAGCAACAACGAACTTTTAGTTTTTTTTTTTGACTTTCTTGACTTTTCATTGCTTGGAGCACCCTGTACGACAGCAGAGAGAGCGTAGACAAAGTTATACAGGCTTTAAATATCGAATCGATTCGGGAGTGAAGGATTGGACATGGACTTGGAGTTGTGGAGTGGAGCGAGCACTGGATGAAATGTTTGGATTGGTGGTGCATGTGAGCATGATTTAGACTTGGTGAAGCTGGGGATGTGTGATGCAGAGATCATGGTTGGGGGGAAATGGAGCGGTATGAGCGAGTGAGCGTGTTTTTTCTTTTGATTTTATAGCGGGATTAGGCGAGGAGCGTTCTCCAAATCGACGGAGATTCGCTCGTTTCAAGCGTTAGTTGACACAGAGAAAAAAAATCAGAACGTTATTAGCTTTATCTCAATTCTGACAGATCCTTTCCGAAAACGTTGATTTCAAAACAATAACTGGAGTGCCGCAAAGTAGGCAATGGATTCAGAAAATCCTAATGACATACTTTTCAACAACGCCAATGATTGTTTAACACTTACATTTTCTATTTGATCAGAATTTTTTATATTAAAATATCCATTTAAGTTCTAAACATTAGGAAAGATAAAAAAATTGTAAGTTCAAACCATTTCTTACATTTTCTTGCTGATTTAGTGTATAAATAATGTTTCAAATTTTGGAAACGGAATGAAATTTGATTGATGGTAATATTTAAGAAATATTAAATTATTGACCAATTTTAAGTTATATTTTTTCTTTCTGTGTGGGTGGGACTTTGGGAGGTGGCGGGTAGAAGAAGCACAAGCGATGAGCGAGATAGAAGAGTGTGAGAGAGTGGGAGGAAGAAGACGAAGGACGCACGATGAATTGATATTATTTTTTTGCGGTGCTTGTTGTCAATTCTTTTTGATTGGTTTGGTTGGTTGGTTGAATTTTTGACTTGGTTCTTGGTTGGTTGGTGTGATGTGGTGATGGCTGTTGTTGTTCTTGTACTCTATGGATAGAATTTGGTCTGACTGAAGTTGGTCTTGGAGTATTTTTTTTTTTTTTTTTTTTTTTTTTAGTTCTGAGAGATTCTGATCTGTCTTTTTGTTTTGGCGCTCGCCGCTCGCATTGTCCGCCCCCACCAATCAATCACACTCACCAGTGTGCCACATGTAGTGGTTAACATAGTGTTCCTTGCGCGTAAAGGACTTCTTACAAATATCGCAACGATGTGGCGTCTCACCCGTGTGTTTGCGCACATGGTTGACCATGTGCTCCTTGCGCGTGAACGTCTTGGCGCAGTACTGGCAACGAAAGGGCGTTTCGCCCGTGTGCGAGCGGAAGTGATTGTCCAGGTGCTCTTTGCGGGCAAAGGTCTTTTGGCAAATGGTGCAGGCGAACGGTTTGTCCGTCGAGTGCCGTTTCATGTGCCGCTCCAGGCTCGTATTGTTCGCGAACACATTGAAGCACACGATACAGGTGAACATGGGCCCGCCAATGTGAATCTTGCCGTGGCGCGTCAAATCCTGCGACGTGGTGAACCCCTGGCCGCACACCTGGCACATGAACGGCTTCCGTTCGCTGTGGTAGCGTCGGTGCACGATCAGCTGGTACCGGAACTGGAACATCTTGCCGCAAATGTCGCAGACGTGCGTCCCCGTCGCAATGGGCGTACCGTCCGGCGCCAGCGCCACGTTCTGCCCGCCGCCATTGCCGCTGCCGTCCACGCCATGAATGCCGCCCTCCATTTTAGGCATAAGCAACTCACCCGCCGTGGTCGTGGTGCCCCCACTGGTGGTGCTCCCGCCGCTGCTTGTCGAGCTGCTGGTCGTCGTCACCGTCACCTGCTGGCCTCCATTGCCGCTGGTGGCCGGCGGTAGTCCCCCCGCCGATGCAGCTGCCGCCGCGACCGCTGCTGCATTCGCTGATGCCATTGCCGCTGCCACGGCGGCATTGTTAGTGGATGCTGCTGCTGCGGCTGCTGCTGCACTCGCCGCATGACTGCTGACCTGTGGCGGTAGCGGTGGAGGTGGTGGCAACTGACCTCCATGGGCCGCCGCCAATTGATGATTGACCACATCGCCGTGGATCTTGCCAAAGACCTCGTGGTAAGTAAAAAGCTGCGAAATGTCCTCGATGTTCACCTTGTACATTTCAATGCCGTGGGGTGGCTTGCCATCCTCTTTGTGCTCCGATTTGGGGAGCGGCGGTGGGCCGCCCAAAGTGATCGTCGTCCCACCAGTGGTCACAACAGGGGCTACTACCGATGGCACCGAGCTGGCAGCGCTCACGTGCTGCATTCTTGTGTCCAGATCCAGGCGATCGTTGTGGCGTTGCTCCTGCCCTGGCTTTTATATCTTAAGGATGTTGTTGTGTTGTTTTTAGGATATATATTGGTTTATCTTGTTGTTGGGGTTTGTTGAAGTAGTTGTTGTTGCTGCTGTTCTTGCCTGTATTTCATGTGTTGCTGCTGTGGAGCGCCTACATATTGCTGTTGTTGCTGCTGTCGACTGCTTTCGCTGAGCGTGGCTACAACAAACAAAAAAGGCAAGTGGAAGGTGTAGGTTGTGTCACTTAATCTCAGGCTGCACAGGTATTTTTCTTGGTTGTTTTATTTCAACGCTGACGGGGACAATTACCATGAAATTGCTGCTTTTGCTCCTCCTGTGGGTTGGTGTTGTTGCTACCGCAGCTTGATCCGTTTGTCAGTGTAATTGGCGCACAGCCAAATTCTATCGTTCACCTGGAAATGGATGAAAATTATAGAAAAAATCAAATGTATTGATGTGAAGGTATTTCTCTACCAAATGTGTAAAATTCAAAATAAAAAGATAAATAACATAAAATCATTATAATCAATCTTTAATTTTATTAGTTATATTTTATCTACAAATTCTATAAATAAGTGATATAAATAAAATAATATATGGTCTTTTGATTTTAAGTGTATAAAAAAAGTATATATGCATTACATTGCCACCATTTCATTGTCCTCGTAATAAAATGATGCATACCTTAAGGCGATTGCTTTGCCATTATTCAAGATTCCTTGGCCATATGGTGTCCCATGATCGGACAAAGGTTACATCACAGTGGGAGTGTTGGTATTATGCTTTCTGCTACTGAAGGGCATAACGGATTTGCAGTGCAATGTGCGACCATTAACCCTTTCAACAATGCGAATGTCATGTGCATGTGTGTACATGCATACGTTTTGTAAGTACAGTTGAGCTTAAACACACACACACTTAAACTGCAAACAATCATCACCCAGGACTAATTTATGTAAAAAGATGTTGGGCAGCTCTACGTTTTATTGATTTTGCTGCTGGGCATTAAAAGTGATATAAATTGCCCATTAGCGGACCACAGGACTCACACCCAAACTCAGACCAACACAAACACACCCACATTACTATGTCTTCATCAGCAAAAGAAGGAAGAAGACGAAGGGCCAGACGGAGAGTAAGCACAATGAAATAACTTTATATAAATTGTAAATGGCAAAAGGCAGCCAAAACGAATGGCAGGGACACGAAAAATGGGAGTGGAGCTGGGATTTGAGGCTGTTAAACTGAGGGAGGGGCAGGATCCAGGGATTTAGATATCCAATCAGAGTATGCTAGCAGGATAGAGAGAGAAAGCGGGAGAGCGCAAAGAGAGAGGGGGTAAATGGAGGATGTAAATATCAAGAAGTACAAATCGATTAAAGACAACGCGTAAACGTGTGCGTATGTGTGTAGGAAAAACCGAGCTGCGAATTAAAGATGGATGGTGGAGGGCGATACTGGAGAAGGGGAGCAAATAGAAGAGAGGTAGAGCTCGCGCATGAGCGGGAGAGGAGGGGAGTGTTTGCATAGGTCCTGGTTTTGTCCCTTTTCGCTAAGCGCTTTACAGTTACAGCTTACAGCTTACAGGCTAAGCAATTGGAAAAGAGAGACTGCAAAAGGGGGAGGAAGATTCCTCTCTCACACTCTCTTTTGTTTTTCTGGAGCAAATAATTCAGCAAACATTGAGAAGAGCGCAGGACGGGAGAAAGGACACTAAAAAGGGCGCCACTTTTAATGTGGTGAGGTAGGAATGCACATACATATATCTTTTTGCACGCACATGTATGTGCCTGTGCCAAGCCCGGGCAAAACGAAAAAAAAAAATTATCCGAAAAGTGGGCGGGTTTCGTTTCGGGCATGTAAGTGCGGATGAAGCCAAGCACACAAGACAAATGGCCCAATCTGCAAAAGGGGTTGACCCCCGCCCCCTATTAAGTAACTGTAACTCAAGCATCGCTATAAAACGAATTAATCGAGGGCAAACCGCAAACGCGGGTCAAAAACCTTAGCACTTGGTTAACTGATCGAATGTATTTTAAGATGTGTAACTACCGGGTATGTTTCAATCAAAAATATTACATTTGGGAAATGGGTAGAAGTAATGATGACATTATTAAATATTATGAATTCTCCTTTACAATCATATGGAAAACTATTCCCTTGATAAGATCATTTTATTTAAGATAAGCTAAACATTGCTAAGGTTTTTTAAGCAATTTAGAAATATTTAACATTTTACAATACTGAAACCGGTTGTAATTCAAAAAGCATTGTTTAAGAACTCTGAGATTGACGTTCTAACTATAGTTTTCGAGAGAATAAAAGTTCTTAACGTATTCAACGAAAGGATTATAATTTTTGAAACATAATTTTTTATACAAAATAAACAAAAGGCCATATGGCACAACATAATGTTCCAAAATGTAAGGGGTTGAATAAACCCTTTGGGCGGTGAGCGGTAGTCACCCTGTACTGAGATGTTAAAGCAATTCAAATCACTTACCTCATGTGGTTCTCTTTTTGGCCCGATTCAGGGGGCTCGCCAGGAGCGGACTTAAAAGTATATTTAGATGGATATGGACGTTCCTTTTGGGGGTCAGGCCACCTGCAAGCTGAAATGAGAAAGAAGACATGGCAACAATAATAACCAGTGAGCAACAGTTTGTTTGCGGTGTTTATGTTTACGCGAAATATTCAAACGGCCCGCGGTACAGTCTTCCCCTTTTCCCTTTGCTGTCAGTTTCATTTTCAGTTCCACTTCCACGCACACACCAACATTCGTGTATGGACGGACAGGGGGTAAAAGCAAATCAAGCGAAAATGTATTTGCAGTCAATATATGCAAAAGTCACAAACACATATCTAAAAGTCTAAAGCTGCGTCTGCGTGAAAAGAAGAGCAAAAATATTCTAACTCTAATTGGAAAGGGAATGGGAATTGTTCATGGGTATTGCAAATTTTACATTTCGAACTATTCCCCATTCGTAGCGAACGGTGCTAACAAATCAAATTAATTGTATCTATATCTAGAAGAGCTGTATATGTGCGTGCATCTCTGCCAGTCAGTCTTTTCTTCTAGATTCTAGACGGGGGGCCTCTCCTCTTTATCTCCCTCTCCCCACTTTGCTTTGCTTTTGGCTGCCAGCAGGGAAAAAAAAAGTTGTATCTTTCTTGCTATCCCGCCTCCTTCTCTTCTTTCCCTTGGCCATTGCTTTTCGTGCACTTTTGTACACGGCTTTGCTTTGCTTTTTTTTATTGTGTTGTTCTCGTTTTGCTCGCTCTCCGTCTCTCGCTCTCTTCTGCCTTACATTGTCTCTCATTATTCATTGAACGACAACGCCACCCCTTCACCCCCTTGGCCCAACAACAACAACGTTTTGCACGAACGACGCTACGTACAATTCCCAGCCGCCTAAAGCGGAAAACCAATAAAAACGAATTGAATCGCAAAGCGTAAGTACAAAATAAAGCGAGGCGAGACAAAAAAATGAAAGCTGAGAGAGCAGTAAAAAGCTAGAGAGAGCGAGAGAGTCGGAGAAGCGAGTACAGGCGGCGCGTCGATACAAGTTTTGCCTTTTGGCTCACATTCTATATGCCGAGATCCGAAATTCGAGTTATAGTTATAATTATTGCCGTCGCTGCTGCCGCTTTTTTATTTTTAATTTTGTTTGGCTGTCGCTCAAATTTCGAGAGAGTGCGGCGAATTCGAATCGGAAAAAGGAAAAGGAGAGAAGGAGGATCGAGTTGGAGAGTCGTCACATTTTCATTACAGCCAATTAGTGTGCATTTCATAATTGTTAAACAAAACACACATACAGTTTTAGGCAATTGGAAAAGCCGAAGGAATAGGGAGTTTTATTCTAACATATGGAGGCGAATAAGTGCCAATTTTGAAAAGCGCAGCCGATCGCTTCAAATGGTATTATGTTAATAAATTTATGAAAAATGCAACCCTGCTTATCCCGTCTCTCTCCTACAAGTAAGAATGACACGATGATGACGTTAATGGGAACTCTATGGCTGTGATGTGCGCAGCTCACACACACAGATACTCTCGCACTCTCACACACCACTACACTGGCAGCAAAGTCGACCGCAAAGTCATTTGATTAATATTTCTGGCATTCTTTTTGCCTGCCAATTTCACAAATAAACACAATTGTTTCCAATCAGAACCGCTCCTTCTCCGACCAGCCCCTCCCTCTCTCTATATACCCATCCATCCAACACTGCAGTTCTTACAAGCTTTAAAATGTACGGTTGTTCGTTCTTATGACGCCAGTATATGAAAATTTACTTGATATTGCAATGGTGGTGGTGGCGGGCACAGCACACTCTCCGGCCGTGCGTGTGTGTGTGCAACAGTAGTGGCAATCAGAATCAAAACGCCGCGCGGGTGAGAGGCGGTGGTGAACGGCGAACAGAGCAAAGCAAACTGAAAACTGAATGAGACGCGGAGGCAGCAGAAGGCGAGCAGGCAAAGGCGACCGATGTAAAGTTCTTCGTGCACCGCGTTCGGGCGACAGCCGAAAGCACAAAAAGTCCGGTGAGAGAGCCAGTGCAGCCGGTTTAGCGAGAGGATCTCACGGGTTTTATTTGTTTTTGGCTCCCGAACTACATAATTCAGTTTTATCTATTTTTTTTATGTTTTAATTTTCTTATTTTACGTTTGTCTATCAGATATGTATGGCTGGTAGCCATAAATTATATGGCCCAATCCGTGTTAGTACTTGTAAACATAAATAACTAAAATATATATATTTTTTGTTTTGTTTTTTATTTATAATATATTTCTGTAAGTGGTAATCATATCAGATAAGACTGCCGTAAAAATAAGTAAGTCTTATCAACTGATGTAATTAATTAATAACAATATATATTTCATTGCCTTATCGATCCTAAATCCCATTTTATTATCCTTTTTTTTCAGAACAAGGAGTAATAACTCGAAAACCTCAGCCTTGTGTTCTGTTTTTTCAAAAAATAACCAAACACCTGCAATTATTGCACTACCAAAAACTTGCTACAAAATAGCTAAAAGAGCGGCCCTGGTAGAGGTGTGGAGGCAACGAGAGAGCGAGAGCGAGTACGAGAGACACCGCAAGATACAGATACAATGCGTGCTAGCCTGCATGTGTGTGTGTGCGATTGCGTTGTTCTTATTAACGATTCGCTGCCGCTGTCTCCATCTCAACCTCTCCACCGCCCCTCACCATATATAGTGCTGCTTTTTCGGGGCTTGGGCACAAAAAGGCGGCAAAATGGTTAAGCACAAATATTCTACCGGGTCCAATTGGCCAATTTGAATGCAAAAGTCGCCAATTTGAATTCTACTCACCAGCGAATCAGTTAGTTTTTTAATCCACAGGCCAGCAGCTACCACTCCTTTTTCTGGTTGCAGCAGCGTCCCTTTTCAACAGACGCCGTTCCCGAATAGCTCACAGGCGATCTTAGTTTTATGTCTCGATCTTGATTATCACTTTGAACTTATCACTAACTGCATTCCGCGCACTGTATACTTAATGTTGACCAATTAGTTAGACCTGTGTCTTTATTTTCTTAACATTTAACGCGGATCCAGAGTTTAAGTTGCGGGCGAAAGAGCGAGAGAAGCAGTGTATAGTGCTGGAAGAAACATCGATATAACATCGATACCACGAGCTTGACAACATTCGATGATTCCAGCTCTAGCAGTGTGACCGGCTTATGAAAATATACCACATTACTTTATAACTCATGAAATACCGCACACACCAAATGTGACATGGACATTGCGGCGATTATTTTAGAAAAAAAGCGCGTTACTTATCGTTTTCAATTTGTAGGTCTTAATTGTTTTTTTTGTAATTTCTTCCTGGATATTAAATAAATAAAAATGTTTTTGATATTTTTCAATATTGGTACCTTTTGACAACAATAAATCAACGGTTTCTCTTTGATTTGCTTTTATTTAGCTTTATCGTAAAATAAATTACAAAATAAAATACATTTTGCATATAATTCGTATCCTTATATGTCTAGTACATTAATTTACTCACAAATCTTTTGGGTTAATATTGCGCTGTGCTCTTTCAAAATCTTTCTTAGATTTTCTTTGTTTTATAATGCCAAAAACCAGTAAAAAACAAATTAAACTTGCCGCAGGCCGCGCCCCATACTTTTGTGCCTTAAAGCCTGATGCTGGGAAGCCGAATATCTCGTTCATCGTTATAAAGCTAAATGGAAACTATTAAGAATCACACGAAATCATATTAAGGTATTAAGAAAAATTGGGGCAACGTAGAGTAAAACAAATTAAATTCGTAACAAATGTACAGGGAAATGATGTGGGCGCGGACGCTAAGTAAATGACGATTTCGCAGCCGAGGCCAACCGTTGAGATTAAATTGAGTCAATTACAATATTTAAGCCTTTTTACAAACAATTATCTACTGTTTCTGTGTGTTTTCTTTTGTTTTTTGTTTGGCAATTGGTTTCGCGTTGCTGTAGTACTTCATCTGTTAAAATCATCCAAATCCTTGACTGCAATCGGTAGTTTCGCTTACAAGAATATACATCGTTACCATGTATATGTAAAAAGTGGTCCTTAATTCGAGACGTGTGGTTAAAACGTTGTTTTTCATTTGTGTATATATAAGAGTGTGATTTAGTTGTGTGGGCGTGGATGTTGTTCCTTTAGAGTGCTGGCTAAAATACCCTTTATTCAATCGGGTAGCCTAAAAAATGAATCTGAATCAGAGGAGGAAAGAGGGAAGAGGAGCTACGGTTCTCGAGTCTCGATCGATCGGACTACGGACTACGGGCTACAGAATACAGAATTTCTTGACTCATTTGCTGCAGATGGTTGTTCCGTCTTAGTAAGCTAATATAAATCACGATAGTATGGCCACGCTGCGTCGCGGCCCGCCCTGACTGATGTTGTCCATGGAGGACCACTTCTTGATCCCGTTCTTCAGCGCCTCAGCGGTGACCTTGTCCTGCATTACCCGCGACATGGCCTCTAGCTTCTGGGCCCGCTCCTTGGACAGCGGCTCCGTGGGGAAGTTGAGCTCGTTTGGCCTCGGCTAGCGTTCGCAGGTCGAAGTAATATTTGGCGTACACCGAGGACGGTACGTTGATGTTGAACTGCAGCAGTTCAAGAAACTGGCGCTCCAGCTCATTCATGTCCTCCACGGTGATGTCTTTGAGTATCTGGCAGTAATCCACGTTCCAAACGGCCTGGTCATCCCACACTTTCGAGGCAAGGAGAATGGCACCTGGGGAAAAACAATTAAGTGAATATATATACACATATGTATTAAAAAGTCAATAGAAATTAGATTGAAAGGGGCCTATGGAACTACTACTTGAAGTCCCAGTATTGTTTTATTTGTGTTTCTAGATTGGAGTCCAACTCGAAAGATTAAAGAATGTGGTTCAGGGTGACATCAATGGTGCCGAAGCAGTGTTTACTAACAACTTGAAACCAAACTTACCCAACACCATGCGCTTCCAGTTGCAGGGACCAACGTCCAGCTCGGCGTAGGTGAGCAGCCGCTCCAGGTAGACTAGCGTGATGATCGCACACTCGGCCGTCAGCTGGGCGGCATTGAAAAGCGTACGCACGAACTTGTAGATCTGCCGGTGCTCCGGATTGTGCGTGTCGTAGTTATCCGGCACCTGGTCATGGGTCAGCGGATGCAGCTTCTCATCGAAGATGTCCAGTCGCCGGTCCGACTGTCGGTTTTTGATGTGATAGTAAATGGCCAGCGATACGCACTTGACCGTATTCTTTAGATTCGGCTGTGATACAGTGCTGTCGTCCAGATAGATCGTTGAGCAGGAAGAGCTCTTTTTCAAGCCGCCTCCCCCGCCGCAACTATTGCCTCCTGGTGTGCTTCCGCCACCTCCTCCGCCGCTTCCCGCCTGCTGTGCAATCTGCTGCTGTGAACGCTTTCGCGTCATGCCGCCGTTCTCTACTTTGGATCGTTCCAGGAACATGGTGGCCGCTGTGGGATCCACCGAGGGATCTTCCTCACCCTCCAGAGCCTCTCGCTCGGAAATGTGCTGCAGATTCTGCTGGTTCTCAAAGTTATCACCTCCACCTTGCTGGTTTTGCTGCTGATGATGGCCATGGTGATGATGGTGCAAATGCACCGCCGACGTGGATCCGTGGTGACCGTCCAGCTGGTGCTGCGACGTGTGTGGCGGATGACTCAGCTGATGGCGCTCCTCGAAAACAGGCGGCAGATCCTTTGACTTGCGGTCGGATTGCGGACTGGAGTACGCACAGCAAGAGTTCTTGTTGCCCATGTCGCGGTGGATTGGGTTGGTCGGGGGCTCAAACTAAATGCAACTTGGCTTGGCACTCTCACTCGCTCTTGACTAGCGTATGGATTCCGGATACGGATCCTGCTCCTGGCAGTCGCTCACGCTCGGTTCTCGCTTTTGGCACTTGGTCGTCGTGCGTCTATGTCTATGGGCATGGCGCTGGCGTTTCTATCGCTCCACAATTACCGCTGCCGCACGAGCGTTTTCTGCAAAGAATAGATAACGATTAGCGCCAGATTCTATGCGATCTTATCTACAAATCTCTACTCATCCCCTAGCCCATTATTAATAATCGTGTTGCCCTGCAAGAAGGTATTATTAGATTTTAAACTAAGAAGGCAATACCACTCTGGTATTTGTTTTTCTATATTTATAATGATTATATTAGTATTCCAGAAATGTTGTCATATAGATATAGGTGGTTGATATATTATTATATAATATGTTATGTGTTTATATTACTATCTGATGCTCAATATTTTTGGCGATTAAGTTGACAATTTTGGTTTCTGGTTTCTAACGATAATTAGACTTTCGTATTTTCCAGTTAAAACCAGTGACATAGGATTACTAAATCAGATAACTGCTATTGAAGTAAGTACTTGAAGAGGAAATAAAATTGAAAGCAATTATTATTAACACCATTAATTATATAAATAAATATTATAATGGTACGATTTTAAATGTCAAATATTCCTGGTATATCGTATCATATATATATTTTAGAGAAAGGTAGGTGTGTAGGTATGATAACTTTATTGTTTCTGAAGATAATAGAGTAAGACCAGTCACATGACGAACTTTACATATTTCACGAAGAAAGTATTTATGATTTAGTTTGATTTATCCAGGGTATTCCAGAATTCGGACTACAGAGCCTTTATATTTTTACTATCTGCCGTTTATTTGCTCTGTTTATAGGCGGAATCGTTTTGGCTTAGAGGCCGGCCAGATTGTTGTGCAAAAAATTAATTAACCCGAGACACGACAGTGGGTGCCAGTTGCCTAATTTGGCGAGGTCTTTGTTTTATTTTCTTTTCTGTTTTTTCTGGTAAGGGGGAGCACGAATCGGTTTTTTTGGGAGGGGCAAAGCGGCTGCGAAGCTTGTGACTCTGTTTACTAAGAGGTATTCGGACGTACTGTCACCGGGTATGGAATTGATGGCCCAGTTCCAGATTGCCGTATCAATGTCAAAACGTTGGAGCGATTTTCCCCGCACATTAATCATGGAATGAATGAATGAATCTAACGCTGCCGCCGCTGTCGACGTTGGCAGCGCTGCTCGGCCTCTGCCCGGAGAAACACCCACGAATGGCCACCAAATGGCAATAATCCGTTTATGGGCACCTGTATTTGTTATCAACTTGATGAAGCACTGGCAGTCAACTGGACGATTATTTAATCCGACGCTTTTCACACATCTTAACTGTTTTTCTCGCCTTTTTTTAATTACCTGCTCGAAAATGAAATGTATCGTATTTTATAAATATCGATAAATATCAATGCCAGAGTGACCGTTATTGGTTAGTATGAAGATACCATCCGGTCAGGGAAGATGCTCAAATAAGACTAAGAAAATACTGCAGCTTTAATGTACAAAAATCTAGGGTATTCCTTGATAACCAAAAGTAAATTATGTGTGCCGGTCACACAGAGCGTATATTAAGCATGGGGCACAGAGCTAGATAATTAAAAAAACCAATATTCAGTAAAAATAATATAATTCAGATAATAGAAATTACCTAACAATAGAATTTATAAATTCACCACTGCTACAAATAATACCATACAAATATGTAGAAGAGACGGCAGACGATAAAAATGCGGTTATCGATTGCTTATCTTATTTTTACCTGTGTGGCAACATAAAATTTGAATTCAAGCGAATACAAATATTTATATAAAACAGACTAAAAGCTTAAGAAAACCAATTTAATATTAAAACAACAACCTCATATGAAAAATCTCCCCCAGTTAGGTTTAATAAGAATTTTTATTAGTATATTAAAAGTCATATGGTGTTATTATAATTTACTTGAAAGTATTTCGTAATAAGCATACATCTCAGCCATAATCCTTTTTCTCAAATATTTTTTTGCATTGTTTTTTTTTACCATCGCCGTTAGTTTATGCATATTAAATGTTGAGTTTAACATAGTAGGAAAATTAAAAACGTTTCATTAGTAGGATTTTGTTTTGCGAAAACTTGTAAAGTACACAATTAGTTTGCTTATTCGATATATAAATAACTGGTCTAGAAATGAACAGATGAAACAAAGTTATTTACAGATCTCAGTAATATATGTGACTTCGGTTTTGGTTGTTATTTTCTGTGGGTGGTGTGGGTTGGCTATTTTATTAGGTTTATCTTTTAGTTAGAAGTGCATTCTGCTAATATTCTACATATTTTTGCATCCTGTGCAAGTGGTATTTACACAAAATGTATTTATTTTATATATATATTTTTATTAGGGGGTTTATATTTAAATAGTTTATATTATTTAAATGTAATGATTGCTTTCAACTTATATATTGTATGCGCAAGTGTTTATATTCCATGTTGTTTCATCAGCTAAGGGACTTAATAGGACTTAACATCCCAAAAATTCTTGGTAACAAACTTGCACATCGGCTGGAACTATAATATGTGTGTTTATGATACTACTACTACTTTTTGCTAATAACATTGAATCGTAAACCCCATATATATCCATATGCATACGTTCGATTAGTATTTCTGTATTTTGCTTAGTTTTCCAACAGAGATAAATAACAACTTTGCTTTTGGTTGAGGGTCTGCA
This sequence comes from Drosophila eugracilis, assembly GCF_018153835.1. Classification (NCBI taxonomy): domain Eukaryota; kingdom Metazoa; phylum Arthropoda; class Insecta; order Diptera; family Drosophilidae; genus Drosophila; species Drosophila eugracilis. The sequence goes on along the minus strand of NW_024573311.1, from coordinate 3,049,186 downwards.
GCCTGTGTTACAGCAACTAACGCTAGATTAATCAGGACTTTGTACAGATTTTTAGAGAGGTCGCTATATTTATACGATATACAATATATGTATATATGCGCATCGCTTTGAGCGTTCAAGTTTGATATACATTAACATACATTGTTTGTTTAATAATATTTACGTTCACATAATAGATATTCTTTCGCTATATTTATCCCATTAATGGTTAGGAGTAGATTAATCTGCTGTGTACGTTTGTTCTGTTTTCTGTTTGTGTTTGTTTTTAATTTGTGGCTAGTACTAGTAGACATGCTAGTATGCTGCCTCTCTTCGCTATACACATCTGCACCACGTATTTTTTCGTACATTTATCGACTACCTTAATAAAGCTATGATCCCAATTTCAGCTGATAATTTGGTACCTTACTGCTAAGCACTTTTACCACTGCCCTTTGACTTTGACAATTTCGCTTTCTCTTCATTTCCGGTTGGTTTTCCCCTGTTTCGTGCCCTTGCTCCTGCTCAAATGGTAAAGAGCAGTGGTAAATCTTAAAAGAATGGTCCCGCTATCAGACATTTTGAAAAACGTTTGAAAACATTTTAAGTTGGTTAAAGAAAAGAAAATCGAAACGAAACGAAATCAAAACCTCCTGTGACTCAAGCCCTCGTCCTCTTCCTCGACCTTTCACTTTCCGTCCCGCACTCTCATGTATAAAAATAAATATGTTTGTAGAAACGTGACTATTATATCCTTAAAAATACATATTAAATATCCTAAATATCCTCGTATAGGTAGCTATGTGCATTTGTGGAGTGGAAAGTTTTAGAAATCCTTTGCTTTCGTTTTGGGTTTAAGGGAAAGTCTGTTAGGGGTTAGTGGAGAGTATATACAAGTCGTATAGCTAAGTTGTCAGGTATTTTTTGGTTTAGTTTTTAGTTAGGTACTTAATATCTAGACAGCCCTAGAAGAGCCTGTCGTCCCTTTTGCGAAAACCACTCTTTAAATTGAGCAATTCGAATGCTTGGTAAATGCAAACAACACACAAAAATAAACAAGTTGAAAATAATAAATGGAAAGGTTTACAAAAATATATGTATTTAATTAGAACGAAATTGCATACATCGAACTTATAGAAATCATACAATAAATTCCACATTTGACTAAAACTAATAAAAGACAAGTACAACTCAAGTCAAGTCTAGGTATAAATGCTCGCAACGAACCAACAAATTCACAACAAATTTCAGTTGAACTCTTCGCTATTTACATCTACTCTTTTTTTTTTGTTTGTTTTTTTTTGTGCTTGGCCCTAATATTTTCTTAAGTTTTCTCTTGTTTTGTTTTCCCGCTTGCAACAACAAAGTATACAGTATTTTTATACATTTATATTAATGTACCGCAACTAAGCCTATATAGATGATGTACGTTAGTCTAACTCTACCACAATTCACATAGAGAGCGCATCTGAAGCGGTTTGTTATTAGTATTCTAGGCTGCTTCTAAGCTTAGTAAATTAATTTCCTTGGAGCCGTTCGTTCCACAGTTTCTTTCAGTATAACAATCCGTATTCGTTCCCAAGTATCCTTCTGTATTTTGTTTTCTGTTTTTTTTTTGCTGTCGCCCGACAGGTGGCGTTGTGCCAGATTTAGGCGGTCGCGCCATCTGCCGGCTCCGCCGTTGCCTCAGTTTGCTCGCCATCGGCCGTTTCCGTTTCCGCTTCCGCCGCAGCTGGCTTGTTTTCTTCCTCTTCCGCCGCCGCTGCTGCCGCGGCTGCGGCTTCTTCTGCGGCGGTGGCCAAAGCTCGGGCCTCAGCATCTGCAAGAGAAGGATTGGAATATGCTTTTTAGAATATTTCCTCGTATGATTAGTAAACAAGGAAGTACTTTAAATACCCTAGTTTTTTGGTGTTGAAACTACTTTCTTGTTATATTATATATCGTTTTTTTTTTGGTAGAAAACCAATCTGCCAGCAAATGTCCTTAAATTTTTTCAAAGACTTACTTTAGATTGTAATGGAATTGAGGTAGTTTTGGAATGGGAGGGATTCTTGATTCGCCTAATGACCGCTTTTTCGGCGCCGTTCCATAAGCTCTGCGTAAGAAGGTTTATGCATGAATAATAAACGCCCATTGGCAGACGAGAGATCAAAGCAAAGGACAGGTCAAACTCAATTAGCGCAGTTAATGTGACTACAAAAAGCGTCCAAAGCCGGGATGCAATTAATATGATAATTAACTAACACTAAGAATAGCTCCAAGTTCCTACTTTTAAGACTACTTTATTTTTTTTTTTACTTTAAGGAATGGAGTGTTTAAATAAACTATTATTGTCCGATTTTCGGAAAGCTTTTTAACTTTAAAATTATATTTTTTAAAACTTCGAAATATTGTAGTTTCATACTTGGAATTTCCAAAGTTTTAAATTCATATAAAATAAATTTATTTAAGACTGTGCCGAGAACCTACCTTTAACGGCCTGCTCCTTCCAAATCCGCTTGTTCTCCACCAAACAGGTTAGCCACGGCTTCGGTATGTTAAACTTGGAACCAGTGGTGCCAGTGACACTCTTGCGGGCGAGACACTCGGCAGCGGTGGTCTTGGCCTCGGTGCGACTTTGAGGCTTATCCATGCTTGGTGTGATCCCGGAGGGAGGGATAACAACCGACGAGGTCGTCGCCTCGTGCTCCACTAAGGTCGATGGCTTGGATTTGTTCAACGGCGCAATGGGGGCCAGGATCAGCTCCAACATGTCAGACATGACGCCCATGCTAGGTTCCACGATAAAGTCTATGAAGCAGATCTGCGACTCGGCAACCAGCGTGTTATTGCGATCACACAGCGGACTGAAAGGCAAGCCCAGCTCCTTCTCCAGGTCACCCTGTCGGAAGAACTCCTCCAGCAGGAGCATCGTCCAGCGATGGTGAACACCCCACTGCTTCGCGGGATGCGAAATGTCACAGCAGTGGAGTACCAGGGACAGGACTTTCTGTTTGTCAATGGTCGCCTCCTGGAGCGTCAGCAGCTGGCGCATGGCCTTCATCTGCTGGAAGTGATTGGTCATGTCGGTGCCCAGAACCATTTCAATAACGAGACCGCGCAACTCGCGGAATTCTTCTCGCGACAAATGCGACAGGATGTTGTACTCATCCTCGCGGAAGTAGTCGGAAACTGGCGCTGGCATGGTGGTTCTCCAAGACAGCCCGATCGTTATACAACAGTGCCGTCTCCGATCCCGACATCACGTGGAAGTTATTGGTGGTTCCCGTGTGCTCGTAGTCATGGAGCAGGGCAGCCAGCAGCGAGGCGAAGATCTCCAGGTCCGTCAGCCAGTTCATCAGACCCGTGTTGCACAGGCAGTAGTGGATCGTCTGCATCACGTCCACGGCGTGCAGGTTGTTGTGGTACGGGTTCCTATACCGACAGTAGCCCTCCTCCACACGGTAAAGGAATGCCTCTAGGGTCCCAGGCGCAATCTTAAACTTGTGGATCGACCCATAGCGGTTGAACAGCTCGTAGGCCACGTACTTCACCACCTGGCCGCTGGCCGCCTCCGTCAAGGCGAACACGTCGAATGTCCAGTCGTCCAGGTTCTACGGAATTTTAATGTTTAGATGGACAATAATTTACAATAATTTGAAATATTAAAATTAAAACTAAATTTATTAAATTAGATAACATTTTTAAGAGCTTTCACTTTAAAGTGAAAGGCTAAAGTAAACGATTTTATTGCCTAGTTGCAAATTTGTATAACCTGTTTATTTATTTACTTAGTTTTCTAACAACTCACCTTAAGCAGCCTGACCACGTCCGGTGGGAAGGCCGTGAGGGCCGAGCTGGAGACGCGGCGGTACATGCGGTCCACAAAGATGCCCGCACGGATGGCGTGGGCCACCGAGCGGAACTTGGGCTTCTCGTCGCTTTTGCGACGGCTGGTGGCCATTTGGCGGGTGAAGGTCGAGGCCAACCACTCGCGCACTTCCGGAGGCACTGCATCCGGCTGCACCTCCGACAGCTCATCGTCCTCATCCGCCAGGCGCCTATGGAACATGGTTCGAGGTGGGGTGGAAGAAAGATATTTTTGTTAGTTAAATTGCATTTAGTTTGATTTTCCGGGTTAATCGGTTACCAAAAACAATACTCAATAAATGTACAGAAATTAAACCGAATCTTTAATTTGTTATCTGCTATCGAGTTCGAACAGCCAAAGTTAATTTCAACTCAAATTAAAGCCAAGTTTTAAGAAACAATAAAAGAAATTTCAACAAAAGGAAAGTTTTTGTGTTGATTAAAATTTTGCACGGAAAAAGGAAAGTTTTCATTTTTGGGGTAGAAACAAAGTTTAGGTTTTTGTATAAAAGTTTAATTAGTGAGCGAGGAAAATAAGTAGTTTTTGTGTTAAAGTAACATTTATAGATACAGATAGGTACATATAGATATATATTATATATATTTGCATTAGCTAGTTAACATTTCAAAAAGTTTTGTGGGAGGGTGGTGAAGAGGTTTTTGTGTGGTGTTTTCTGGAAAGGATTGTGGTTGGTGCAAAAGTTGCTACTATGCAATAAGCTGACAAAAGCAGGCAGAGTGCAGCATGCTTCGTGTGGTATGTGGGGCGCTTGTGGGCGGTTGGTGTCTTTCTTGTGTGTGTCTTATGGACTTGGTCGTGGCGAGTCAACGGATTTTCTTAATTGCATGCCAAGTATCTGTGCATATTATGTGCAACATCAAAAACGAGAACAGCAACAGTAAAATATCTTCGTGCTACTGGCGACAAGTTTTACTTGCCAAAGTCGTCAACTTGTTTACAAAAGGATCCTAGGCTCCCTAATTGGCTCTAACCTTGCCATATGTTCACCTGCCCACGCGCAGTAGGTAAAATCCCCAATAATTGGCCCATTAATGTCCATCTTTTTACTAGAGATCCAATCAATGCATTTCCATGACCAACACCTCGTTATCCCCCTCCAGTCTTTGGTATGCCCCATTATTTAAATTATGTGCGCCAAATCACTACTCACAATGTAGTTTAACTTCGGTTTAAAGGTAATAAGTTAATACTTTTCCTTTTCCTCTTTTATTTAATAATTTGTTACTTAAAACAAATAGTTTTCCCCCGAGTGACCAATAAAACTCATTTTGTTTAGAGATAAAAATAATATAGATGACAAATTTTGTGAATATTAAATTTCTACCCAAAAACTCAAACGAAGATTACATTTTTCTTGGAAAACCATTTTGCTCTCATTACCTGGCATTTTCTTCTTTACCCAAAGCTTCTAAAGCACTTAGGCGCTCCTTAGAAACTGAAAGTCTCAGACAGAGAGAGACAGCTATGTGAAGAGTGGGATGGAAATGGGAAGACCCGAGTGTCTAAAGCGCTTTTGACTTAAGCAAATTAGCGAAAGATTGAATTATGGTTAATTAGACAAACTTCAGATCTTAGTCAGTGGCCCCACCGCCACTTCCTTCTATATTCCCTACACTAAAGCTCATTGTCTGTACATGATTCCTGGCGAGGATGGTCGAGTAGCTCCCTGGCTTAGTGGGTTGACATGAGATGATACTACCCACTGTGTGGGTTAACCAACATTACCAATTACCAATACTAAGTAAAGGATCTCGCAGGTGAGTTTAAAGTAGGACACGTTTTGTAGTCGGCATTATGAGAATGGGAAGCTTTTGTAGGTTTATTCTTAATTATATTAGGTTTATACCCCAGGAATTATTTGTTAAATTACAAATTCGCATCTGTGTAAAGGATTTTAAATCAACGTTTAGGTGTCCTTGCACAAAATTATAGGCATTCACTTCCTTGGAATCCCCTATCCTGATCTCATAACTTCCTTGTGCAATTCCCGAAAAATGGGTTTCCCCTAACCCTTCATTGTTCTTGCATAACACTCCCTATAAACTGCGACGACACTTTGTCATGTGGATTTATTTTCTGTGCACTTCCTACCAATTCTTGCGGTTTGCATGTATATTTTGCAGCTAGATAATTCACTCGCTTTGCATTGTTCTACTCGGTTTTTCGGTTGTGTGTTCATTTTTTTTGGTTTTTGTCACTAGAAATATTCCGTATTTAATACCATTCGCTCAGCATGGCATGCTCCGCTTCAGAGACACAGAACATGTTTCAAGAGAATATACTTTTCTTTGATTTATAAGGGAACACTTTAGAGTCTTTTCAATATATCTGGCAATGTGGCAGATCGCACCTTTTCTTCTTCTCCTGCGTCTCCTTTGCACGATACTGAATTATGAACTGTATCAGCTCGACCGTGATGACGCTTTGTCGGCTGCTTTCACGCCTCAGACGACTCATGGCGCGAACGGCGACAACGACCACGATGGTAATGACGGTCAGCCGGCTGGAGCGGCTCACCGATGGCTCCTCAGTTACTACTCCTGCTGGTTCAGATACAACACCCACCTCACTGCGACCCGGTTCGGACATGGACATGGAGTTCAGGTGAAAATTGACTTTGTGGCAATGTCGTGCCCGGTTTTTTGCCACTTGAAATTAATACATCACTCTGAGGGACACATTTTCATATTTACGGGGTTGGGGGGTTCTCGATTTTAGGGGCCTCTCTATTGCCAACCCCCTAATACCACTTCACTTTCGTAATTAGCTGGCAAAACAAAATGCGCTTTTAATGACGGGACAACAACCAATATTTGTGCAGCACTTTTTTTCGTTTTTCTTATTTTTCTTTTTTTTTGGTCTACGAAACGGAATTTCTTTTTTGTCGCCGCTCGTTGCTCGATTTTTGTGTACTTGGCCCGCCGCGAGTTAAATTTAAACTGAATTGCGGAGAGCAGCAGCGGAAAAAAACCCGCTAACGGTTAGCGAAATTTTGCCAGAAGAAGCCATTCCAGCTCCACTTGCGTGCCTTTTGGGAGCCCGGAGAGTCCTGGCCCAGCTGGATTGCGTGTACACAGCTCGGCACACGCCAACTGCAGGACGAAAAAGAAAAATTTAAGGCCGGGAGAAAATGGAAAACTTGGAGAAAACTGTGCTAGGTGGCCCATATCAATTATGTCAGCAGTAAGACATCGCCGCCGAGTCATGCCAAGCCCAACACTGTACTATTGTGTACCAAAAAGCCAGGCACTGGGAGAAAAGGCACATAAAGTGGTTCCTTGAAAGAATAATAGAGTATATTGGGAAGATCTTCACAAAATAGTAATTAAAATTTCTCAATTTGTAAGTTAGTATTATATAATATATATAGAAAGATTGTAAGCCAAGTTCAAGACCAATTTCTAAAAAGGCCAAGAACTGCTTTAACTTTCCTTTATAAGATTTTACTTTGTAAGAAGTATTCTAAATACTAATTTCTTCTTTAAATTTCCTAGTCTTATCAACTTTTCTCCTCGTGTATTCCCAAGCTTTAGTCAAGTCCACTTTTGCACATACAAACTTGTATATTTTTACTATTTCCCACAAAACAATTACACAAAATGCTAAAAGGCATCCACGAAACAATACCAACAAAGTATCCTGAAGAAGAACAGCTTTGGCTGTAATAACCAGCAGAAGTAGAGGGAATAACCGGAGCCTGATAAACACGACAACGTCACGAATTCATTTAACCAGAGTTCTTAGCAACCGACCAGCAAAAGTATCTGTAACTGAAAGTAACTTCCTATTTGGGGCCTTGGCGTTTGCCTTTTGTTTAATGACTTGTCCTTCCCCTTTAATTTTTTGTTTCTTTGTAGGATTTCCATGGGTAAGGGTTCAAGGTGGTCTAGAATGGGGATTGGTGGGTGGCCATAAAACCAGGTCCAATTTCCCATCATTTTTCCCCCAGTTCTTTCACCAAATGCATTCCATTCGTAAGCGCTTTTCTTATTTTCTTTTGATTCAATTTTCATTTCTTTGACGTGCGGCAAATTGCGTGCCGCGGCGTTTGCTAAAATAAATTGCATCAGTTATTGGCGCATTTGCATGATTTCTCCATAAGCATTCCTTCGACTTCCTCGCTAGAGCTTGTCTTTTGATATGCAGTTGGCGAACACGCGAGCTTTAATCTTGGGAAAATGGCTTAAAGTCTGCAACAGGTTGCAGCTGAAGTCGAGTAAGTGCTTGTAAACTCAACTGTTGGAATATTTAATTCTTTTTTACACCTATACTTGATGTTAGGATAACTAAACAAATGAAGTAATTGTAGTAAGTTAAGTTTTATATTTAAAGTTGACCGCCTTTCTGGAAAGTAGTTAAAGTTGGTCTTAGAAAACCACCTCAGGTGTTTGGATGGAAGAGTTCATAGTTTGACTCAAGAAACTGTTGGCTAATGTTCCTTAACTTTTACAAAATATCAAAAAATTATATTTTACTTTTCAAGGGTAATTTGCAAAGCTATTAAAGTTTCCTACATAGCTTTAAAAGTGGTGTGGTGTAAGAAAATATACTTTAATGTTTTTCGGGGCGTCAGTTGATTTTAGGGGTCATTTGATGACAGTAGTTGGGGCAAAATAGATCCCACTAAAGCTCCATAAACGGGCCAATGATAATGCGTTCCTGGGAAACTCAGCATTCCCCCTCCCATGCCCCTCTCTTTCAGTCATTTTCCCGGGAAGCATGCTACTTAATAGTTATGCGTGCAATTTCCTGTACTTGTGCCTCAAGCGTTTTGTCGTTGTTTCCATGATGTTTTTTTGTGTGGCATTCCTGGTTGTCATCGCCATGCCATTGACGGCACACGGGAAATTGCTGGCAAATTGACAGCTTTGTTTTGTGCCAATGATTTTGTGTTGTCGGCGGCTTTTTGAAAACTCACCAACGAAATCGGCTCACATGTCCCATTACCCGCTCCTCCACCCATTCCTCAATAGTTATGGAGTGGGCGGAGATGGCACAGGGACGTCCGTGTAACATAACACAAAGGCCAGAAATGAAACCTGAGAATAATACGACGAGGGCTGCTTGAAGAGTGTTTATTATCAAGCTATCTAAAAAAATATTGATGAAGTCTTTTAACTGTTTAAAAAATTAACTCTAAATTTTAATAGAATTGAACTTCGATTCAGATTACTTTAAAATTGACTATTTAGATCTAAGAATTTCATGCTTTAATAAATTATAAAAATGTAATATTCATTAAGCCTTTTAATTCAAAGAACTTCCTGTATCAACCCTCGCATAGCAATGTACGCCCACGGCTTTGTGCGATTAAAGTGCGTATTCGCTTTGTATTACCAGAAAGGCGGAAGACAGGATAGGACATGGCAGGACAGGACATAATAGCAGGACAACAGAACGACCCGAAGGTCCTTTCATTTGATGCGACTATTTTGGATATATTTCCCAACGCACTTCCCCTTCCCCCGGCTCTCTCTGAGTTGCCGATGTGGCAAAAATTGGCAGTTAACATCATTTGTTATTGATTTTCACATTGGGTAATAGCAATATCAGCTGTGCCATGGCATTTCGTCCTCAAGGTGGGGTCCTGGGGTTATTTGCTTTTTTTGGGTCACTCCCATTGTACTCGCCGTAAGATGATTGATGAGAGAGTCGACGACGTTTAGCCACTGTTTGTAGTACATATATATATATATTGTAACCTTCAACTTGGGCACCATGGGATGGGTTGTTGGAGGACTGTTGACCCAATTTCTATGCGGTCGATGGGGGTTTGCTTCTGACTCATTTGAATTTAGTTCGCAATTTTAATTGGTCCCTGGCTGCAGGTAGATGTAAACCGATGCTAGCCCCATTAATTATAATGCACATACATCACTTAACAAGACCTGACAATCCGCCACTCTTCCAATCAGAGTTAATGACTATTAATGTAACACTTCCAATTACTTGCTTGCCACGCCCTCCCGCCGCTGACGTCTCTTCTGCGGCATAACTGCAGAATTTTCCCTTTAATTGTGATTTATTGAATAATTGGTATTTATATATTTTTGGTGCTAGCAGCGCGTTTTTTTTTTTTTACATATTTTTCACTATTTTGCCCGATCAGCGCGATGTGTGTGCAGGGTCCGAAAACGAAAACACATTAAATTTATTTCCACCTTATCGGCATGAATGAAGCCGCAAAATGGCATTTAATTTGTGAATTTTCAACAATAGATATCTCCGCCGTTGATTACGACATTCATATAGATACATTCTCGCATACCTATGACCAGTTTTATATCTACCTCAAGTTTTACAGAATTTTTGATTCTTGCAGTTCTTCGTAAATTCTTTTTGAAGTTTTATTGCTATTTGTTTTTATCATAATTAAACAAAGCCAAAATTGCGTCAGCGACGACGGCAATGATAAGATACTTTGGATATTGTGAGCAGATATGCAAATTGAATAAGAAACTTAAAATTTAAATTAAAGAGAAATTCAAAGTTAAACACCTTTTACTGTAGTAGTTTTTTCCTTTGTTATATTTTGTAATTTTACGACTGCCTGCAATTCCTTTTAAAATTCACTCTTATTATTAGCTAAGTAATATTCCCCTTAATTTTTTTTTTATATGGCTCCGTCTTAACAGGACTTTGGATCGAAGTAATTTGTGGGCTTTTTGGAAAATCTTTAGTACGCGTCGGCTGCCTTTTGACGATTTGTCTTCATAAATCGAAATTGGGCGTCCGCAACGCCCCCCTTTTAAGAGCTTAAAACCTAAGTCGGGGATTTTGTCGGCCTGATTTGGGGGCTTTTAGTGGAGAAAACTGTCCCCCTTCGGATCCCGCTATCTTACCAACCGGCTGGTGACTTGTGAGCTTTGCCAAAACTGACACGCTAAACTAATTTCGGTGTCGACGGCACATGTAAACCGAATTAAAGTGACAGCCTCTTCGAAGACGCACATCCTCCGAAGTCTTCCTCACCAGCGGCGCTTGGCTTGATTAATTTTGGCCCGACAAGTGGGAGACGCAAATCATCATCTGTGTGGGTTTCGTTTTCGTGGTGACGGAGTGCTGGGTGCGGGTAATTGCGTATTTTGCGAGTGAGCACACAGACAGTCAGCAGAAGCAATCACACAAATGCACTCGGAAAAAGTACGTATCCGATAATATTGATAATTTTTAAAAACTATAAAATATATGTATGTTATTCAGACTAGGACTTTAATCATTTCATATATAAGCTGCATAAGACATTTTTAACTTTTTTTTTACTTTACCACACATAAGTATTATACAATTTTGTTCTAAAACGTATTCAAAAATCCTAAACACGGTTTGGGATGCAAGTGCTGAGATCCTTCTACTTTTCAGTGCTAATTTTCCGAGTGCTACAACATCAAAACAGACAGCGTGGATATGAAGAAGGATGATGGGAGGACAAACCGCAGGCGGATGATTCGTCGTTTATTGAAGTTGTCGCCGTAGTCGTTTTCATGGATATGACTGTGGCGACGGGCGTAGCTGAGGACGTGTGTGGAGCTGGTGTCCGAGGAGCGTGCCGAGTTGCATCTGGACAGACAAACAAGTACAAATGACAAACATAATGCATAGCAGGAGCATTGCTCCTTTAGACAATGGAAAGTACCCCGCTGGCTTCAGTTTTCAATTTAATTTATGGCCACAACCCGATACTACCCCCCACTAAGAAAAATAAACTAGAACAATGGCTCCGGATTAGCTTGACTTTGCGTGTCAAGGCTAAACCCTCGACGAGTTCTGGGAATCGCAATTCGACAACTTAATGCCAATGGCAAGTCGTTCCGAGCCAACTTCAGCTAATTACTCACAGCCAACAAATGGAGTGGAACCGGGTTGTTCGGAGATGAAAGGAGTGCGGTCAACGAACGGCGGACAAAGGAGATGCAAAACCCAATCAGCCAAGAACGATGTGAGCAAAAATAAATTCTTGATACTGAAGAACTTTGGAATACCCTATAAAGGTAATTACACTGATTTTAACTAAAATTAATCTAGTCTAGGATTTTAAATTTAGGATATAATTAAACTACGTAACCTAAACACCGATCTTTTCCTACGCCCTTAAAAATACATACATTTTCATCATCTGAAATCTCAATAGATTAGCAAAGACAATAAAAAAACGTGGAAAAAATAAGCAAAGGCAAACTATTTGCGCACTAAAAGAAAAATACAGCGGAACCTTTTTCATAAATTCTCGTTCATGTTTATGTTGCAGAAATAGTCCGGGATGGCGTGCTCTGAATGGAACCCCATCAAAGTTCCCATCATAATGGAATAAGCTATTTTCATAAATTTCCATTACCTACGCCCAAAAAAGACATGATAGAAATAGAAATGGTCTGCACTTTCATCAGACGAAAGTGTTCAATAAAAATTCAGCTAGGGTATGGCCAAATCATTGTGGGACTTTGCTCGCTTAATCAGTCTGCTGGGAGCTGTTATGGCTGCCTGTCCGCCGCTTGGTTACTCACTCATCCCGATTCGCATTCCCGTTGGCAGTTTCAATTTCGTCGCGTTTATTCCCCACATCCAACCAGGGAAAAAAAGCAGTAGCAGCAGCAGATTGGAGCTCCATGCCAGTGCAGCAATGCATATAAATGACGTAGCAATTGGAAGCCATTTGTTATGCGAAGCTTTGCTTTGTTCCACAATTAGAATTGCCAACTGGGGACATTCAACCAACTTGAAGACGTTTACGTAGCTTAAAGAGCAACAGTTTGAATTCTATTTAAGTGGTTAATACATCTTTAAGGCGAAGTATAAGTAAGTGTTTACATATTCACTTTATTATAAATAAATAAAGGAATAAGTTAGCACGAAAGCTAAAATCTCTTTAACAATTTTTCGGTTTTACATGTTTGAAGTTCGAAAACTATTTGGATTTAATAGGAATCGTTTGAGGCAATTATATCTTAAAATTAAACAACTACGAACTAACTAAGGGAAATGTTGTAAGTTTTGGCCACGTGAGATTTGGTGTGGTTGCGCAATAATGTGCCATCAGATGGCAGACGCCTGTCTACGATTCCAACGCCACACGGTGGCGTCATCGCACACGTAAACCAGGACACTGGCGTCCCGAGAGAAGGCGATCTGTCGAACAGTGGCCACACTGCGCGGATTGTGCAGAGTGGTCATGTGGGCGCCCTCCGGATCGCTGGGATCCAGTTCCCACACATACACCTTGCCCTGCTGGTTGCCCAAAGCAATCACCTTTTGCCAAGGATTAAAACCGAACCTCACAAACCAAATCTCACATTCATCGTATTCGAATTCCGCGATGATTGTGCAAGAGGAATCACTGGGCTTAACCTGCTCGAAGCTCTGATGAAGTTGTCCTGGCTTCCAGCATACAATGGCATTCTCACAGGATTTGGATAGCACAAAGTTGCCAAACCACTGCACACAGTCTACATAATTCCTGTGTATATCCCTCGTGGAAAAGTCGGGAAAATGTTTGGTTACTGTGGGAAAGGGGAGTGTAGATTTCTCTTGGCTGAAAGTATTCGATAGTTCTATCTTGTGATGAAATTCGGGCGTATTCAGACACCACAGTTTCAGTGAGTGATCCATGCCGCTAGACACAATGCGATCTCCACGCATATTAAAGTCTATGGATAGCACCTCATCGCGATGTCCTTCTACTCCGCCTAAGATGGCAATGCACACGTGACTTTGGATGTTCCATAATCTGATCGCATGATCCTTGCTGCCCGAAAGCAAGAGCTGCAGCTTGTGTGGGTGGAACTTCAGTTCGTTGATGGCCTGGCCATGGCCAATGTAATTTCCCACTGCCTCATTTTGCTCGACGTCAATAACTCTGATGACTCCGCGGTAACCAGCCGCGGCTAAAAGTGGGGCAGAGGTCTTTAAGTCATACGACCAAGCGCAGGTATAAAAAACCTCATCGGGCTGGGGATCGAATATTTGATTTTAATACTTTGTATACTCATTTTCTGGCTCTAACCCTAATGACTCACATCGGGATCTGCGTAGCAATGAAGCAGCTGCATACCGCCCTGCCGAGGGCATTCGTAGACAGTGACCCGGTTGCTGCCCGCAGTGGCAAAGACCTGCGGCTCTTCCTTTCCCAGCAGTGTGTTAAAAGCCACGCCGAAGATGTTGGCACCATGGTTCTCCTTTACGTGGGTGCTTCAATGGAGTTGCGGAAAAGGAAATCATCGTAGAATCAGTTCCTTGTTCAATATTTAATTAGGTTTTCTTACTCGTATTTGTAGGCGGCGCGGCTTTTTGGCTTCGATTTGGTGCTCCGGCGTCCACGACGTTTGCTTCTCGTGCTGGATGATGGTGATTTGCTCCGCGATGTGGTGCTATTGGTGGTATAACTAGCCGATTCATCCTGCCGGCATAGTGCCCAAAAGATCCATTAATTCTCATTTCGCACATCCATTTGTCATTCGCTACTCACGCCACATGATTCCTCCGACTCTTCGCCTTCGTTGCCGTTTTTCACTTTATCACTGCTCATTTCGAACGCGCGGCACGTTTTCACGGTTAAGTGAACCCGAAATTAGGCCCCCGATTGCAATAAACTAATAGTTTATGCTTCTCTAAATGTTTAAATAGCAAAGCAAGTAAAAATGTTTTTACTTTTGGCGGCAATAGTGTGACCGCAGGCAAAGATCGCGAAAAATACTAGTGATTTGAATTTCAAACGGTCTTACCATTGCGTAGAGTGGCCACCTGGTCACGATCAGCTGACCAGTGTTGGTTAACCATTAATCGACAAGACGATAAGTTAGACTCTTAGGCGGCACATTCAAACTTTGAAATGACAAACACATGCGCAAGCTAAATTTTTATTATTAAGAAAACAAACAAATGTAGGACAAGTAAACATGCCATGGATTCATGTGTGGTATACAAACTTTAACATGTATATACAAAATTACATTGGTCGATAAAATTTACATAAATTCTTCAAATGTAAAAACTGGAAGTTATACATTTTTAAATGAAAATTTTGATTATCTTTATATCTATTTGAATATTTATACTCATCGTAAGATTTTAGTCGCTCAAAAAGTTTTTAAAATGCCTTATAAACTATCCAACCTTCCAGTTTCTACGCCTGTGGAAAAATCTCGTAAAAACTTACTACGTTTATGACCACAATTAAGAATTAAAAGTGTGTTCGATAAAACATAGTAAGCATTTTTTGTAATTTTGTTTTTCATACAAAACTCGCGACAAGGAACATTTACAATCCCGCAGTGCGCGGGTGGGGAACGAAACAAGTGTTCTTTCATTTTTTGTTTGATTTGATTAGTCTAGGATAAAATAGTTATTTACAACAGAAGCGAGCAAAAAGATTTGGGGTAGGGGACAGAGGCTAGACAGAAGATTACAGCAGTGGAAATCGCAGACAGAGGTCAGCAGACAGATAGATTGGATAGAGGAGGTAGAGAGAGATAGATAGGCAGAGTTTATACAGTTAAATAGAGAGTAGTTGTTCATTCTTGAGCTGTGTTTTGGTTTAGTTAACGCAAACGTCAAATAAAAAAGGCAAATCGAACGAACTAAAGAGGCGTAACGGATAAACGGTTAGATTAGAAATCAAATTTCAAGTACGTTTTGTTCGTCGACATGGACCTGGCCCAGGTGGGTGTCCTTAGGCGCCGTTGCCGGTGCACGGTCGCTGGGTTACTGCAACTGCCACTGCTGCCGCTGCCACTGGTCAGTGAACTCTCCGCCGCCTTGGCACTTGGTTCCGGGGTTGGCTGCGGTGCTGCCTTTTCCCCCGGGTCTTTCAATGGACTCTCCTCCATCACTGATTCTCTTACGGTTTCAAGAGCTGGCTGCAATTTGGAGGCAGGTGGGGTGGCAGAGCTAGTTTCTGTCGAGGCTGGAGGACCTGTTGGTCCACTATGTGTCTGCGGTGCGAGGGAAACGCCTTTGGTGCGACTTTCTATGCTGTCTTGGTTGTCACCCGCTTGTGTTGCACCTGCTCCCCCAGGAGCACCCTCCTGCAGGCTACAACTGCTATTTGAGTTATTGTTATCCTGCTGCTGGTCATCCCGGCCGTGGCTGTGGCGACTGCAGTTCAGATTCTTGCAATTGCCATTGCAGCCCTCTCTGCAAAGTGGTCAAAACGTTGGTCCCAAAGTTCCAAGTTAGGAGTTCCAAGGCAGGCGGTCAAGTGTTTCGGCGCCCAGCAGTTGGCAGTGAGTAACAGCGAACCGGTGCAATGGGCAATTGTTAGGTTACGAGACACCACGTTGATTTCATGTTGCATTGCATTCGGTTTGTTTGTGTATTTTGTGTGAGAGTTTTTATTAAGTTTTCATGTTTTTTTTAGGTAAAAGTTTTGGCAATAGAAAGAAAGAATATATAAATAGAACATCAGTTGAGAGATTGTAGTTAGCTTTAGGGTTAAGTTGAGTTAGAGGATTGGACTTTTCCCACGAAGACTGCCTCACAAAATAATTTTATTCATTAACATTTCTTTTAAAAACTCGCCCCAAATCAGTATTGATTTTATTTTATAGGTTTATATTAATATTTATAAAGAAAATACTAAATATATTAAGGGAATAAATTTCTGTTTAAAAGTAAACTATAATTTGTTTTTTCAGGGCGAATTTTTAAAAATGTATCACTGCCGCAACAACATACAAAGCTAGCCTCAACGACAAGCCAAGTTAACTCGAAAAAAAGAACAAAAAAAGGGTAAAAGGGAAAACGACTTTCAATCCAACCTCACTTGGCTATGTAAATCGAGGAATCGTGTCACGTGTGGGTTCGGTAGGTAGAAAAATGTTAAAAATTCATGTGGCCCCGGCGCCTGGATACTGCGGCACAATGGATACTGCGTTTTCCATACATATGCAGATGAAATTCGGGCGGGGTGGATCGGTGGGGGATTTAATTGAAAGTGTGGTAAATAATAAAAATGCACTGATGCATTGGGCTGGTAATTGTTGTGAGTTCGGGATTGGGAAAAGCAAAGCTAACCAGAACTCGTTTGAAACATTTTAAAAACCAGAAGCTTGTTTATTTATTAGCTAAAGTTGTGAGCATAACCTATGTGTTATCTTCAAAGTAGTTGATAATATTCAACAATATCTGCGCATCAGTAGAGTTGAAGTCATATAGCGAATAGCTGTTCAGAGGTGAAGTTAGAGCTAAAGGAAAAGAGTTGGGGTTAGATTCAGAAGAAGAACACTGAGAATTCCATTTGGCGAATTGATAAACAAACTTAGTAGAAATAATGCAGAGCACAAAAGAAAGACACCGAGAAAGACAGTTCTTCAATAAAGTACGGTGCTGCAAATCGTTAGGGGACGGTGTTTTAGGGGTCTTAAACCTTAACTTAGTAGCTCTCACAGGCCGAAGAATACAAAACACAGTTATACGTTACGTAAGGCTAGGCTATGGCTAGGAAATACTCGATCTCTGCAAACGTTATATGATGATGTGTTTAATGATAGATAAAAGACAGAATAGATATAGATACGATAAATGATGATGATGATAATGGGCTAAAGTTTATTTTTTTGTACTGGCAGAGCAAGGCAAAGAATATATCTCGATTTTCGAAATACATGAACTGAATAGAGCACTACAAAGTATGAGGATAGAAAAAGTCGGTTAACAGAGTTAGAAAGAAGTTGGAAGAAGAAATAGGTGAGATAGGTGATTATAGTGGTTATTGTTGGTTTTCGGTTTGATATGAGCGGTATGGTTTTTGGGTATTTTTTTTTTATTATAGAGGAGATGTTAGAGTTAAAAATCAACAGACTTAACGAGAAAACCAAAGCGACAAGTTTGACTCGATGGGAACACTTACTCTTCGCTCTCAACGGATGAGGACGCAATCTGCCCCAACTTTGTTTTACCTGTTGTGGGGCTTCTGCTCAATAACATAGACACACACACAGTAACAGTAACAGAACGGATATAAAAAGAAAAATATTCAGATTTATATATACATTCAATAGTAAAAAAAAGGGCCTCAAATAAAGTTTCGACTTAAGAATACATTAAAGGTGGGTTTCTCTTTAGTTAGCGAAGTTTTAGATGATTTGATGGTTAAATGAAGCTTGCCTTGGGTGCAAATCCGAAATTTTGAAACTACGCAGCATTAGTCGTATGAATCCTACTAAAAATATGGTTACAAAGCCTAAACCAATTCGATGAGAGCCCCTGAGAAGCCGAAGCTGAAGCAGAGTTCTTTGTCCAAAGATCAGTTCGATTCGACTCGCTATCCTTTTAGTTAGGTTAGCTCGCCAAGATGCTTGCAAAATTTTCGATTTTTTGGGGATGTCTTATGGTGTAGAACCACTACTCTCACCTACCTTGATTCGTCAATGAAGACGGCTTCGAGTACACGAGCCGCATAATGCAGATTGCGCTGCATATCCTCGTAAGCGACGGTCTCATGATCCATGCGGCGGAGAAGACTGCGTATTCTGTGGAATTTAAAACATATATTAGTTCTATGTTTTAAGCAAGTTAAAATATACTTAAAGTAAATAAAATGCATTCAATTAGGATTAGTAATTTGAACCGAAATACTTGAGAAGCATTTTCGACCCTATCAATCTGAATAGAAATCGAGTTAGAAAAGTTTACACTTTATAACGACCATAACATGTTTTGAAACTGCGATTTAACGGTTTTAATCTATATAACTTCCTGGTTCACGTTATATAAATACGTATTGATCGGGTGTAAAAGTTAATTCTTTTCTAAGTAATCTACACTATATAAATACGTATTGATCGGGTGTAAAAGTTAATTCTTTTCTAAGTAATCAACTTATTATACGATGACCAGCCTACTTCTGAGTTTATTCTGCCTAATCGCAATGGTGGCCCTGTCTTCAGCATGTATATGTCCTCTCATTTTGGACATTGTTTGCGGATCGGACAACAAAACCTATCCCAGTAGATGCTTACTCAGGTGCGAAGCACGAAAGCAAGGAACTAAAATTTCTGTGGCTAAGGAGGGGATTGCTAATTTAGCTAAAATTTGTAATTAAGTGTGAATAATAAACCCACATAAATCCCTGCAGTTTTGAAAGTCAATTGTCGCAAAAGTTATATGTAGGTCACTCTACATATCATTCCTTATATCCAAAAGGAGTTAGACTAGTCCTGCTTTTTTTTTTTCTACTTCTTTCGAATATACTTTTACTCTTTTAGTTACACTTACAATAATTCTGACGACCGTAACATGTATTGAAATTGCGATTAAACAGTTCGACTTAAAAATTTCAGTTTTGTATAATGTATAAATAATAGTCGATTTCATGTAAGGGCTCAGTCTTTTCTGACCAGACAAGAATTTACACCATGTCCTACGTATTTCTGAGGGCACTCTGCCTAATCGCCATGTGGACCGTTTCTTCAGCAAATGCATGTAAATGTCCTGTTGTCATTGCTCCTGTTTGCGGAACGGACACTATAACCTATAGCAGCCCCTGCATACTTGAATGCGCGGCAAAACAGAGAGGAAGTAAAATTTCGGTGGCCAAGCAGGGACGTTGCCAATAATGCTAATATATCTTAGCATGAAATGTAAAAAATAAATAAACATAAATCCTTTTGGAGTTTTCAAAGTCAATTGTTACACGTCACTAGTGTAGAGGGCACATAGAGAACTTTGTAAGGTGTATAAAATTTAAGATTTAATTGGGTTTTCTGGTTCTGGTATTTATTTTTTTAAGTCTTAGATTTCTGATCAGCCATGAAAAGTATTGCTGGCACTTGTAGAAATATTTTATATGTATATAGTCGAAAACACCTCCTTTATCTGTATTTATATTTAATACTGCGCGTATTCGAAATTATAATTAAGTAACCAAAGAAATGTTGTTTCTATTTACAAAATATATCAGCAGAAATAAAAAATATTTAAAATTGGAAGTCTAATTAAGGATGTAGAAGCTGTGGTAAACTTACCTCCCGGCCGCTTTGTTAAGGGCATCTGGCGTGTCGACTGGCGGCAAACTCTCCGTATCCCATTGCCCGGCAACGAACGATGTATTCGAAGTCGTTTCGAAGGAGTGTCCGGACTCCTGCGGATTATCGGTTTCCCCACGCAGGAACGAAGTGCCGGCACCGGCGTTAAGCGAATGCACGGTGGTATAGTCCGTCGAATCGCGACCCGCGACAATTTCGGTTTGCGATAAATTGACCGACGTGATTTGAATGTTGTCGGCCGTATAGTTGGTGGCATTCGGCGATGATGGCTGCATTTTTACGTTGGCGGCGTTGGCGTTGGCGGATGGTCCACAGTATGGGCCCTGATTGCTTGATCGGCTATCGCCGACGGACGCTGATCCGTTGCTACCGGAACGGAAACTCAGCCGCTCGGCAAGAGGTTCACTGAGCGGCGTCTGGGCTAAGCCAATTCCTGGGACTGTGCTGCTGGAGGCGGTGGTTGAGGGCGATGCCAGTTGGGGGTCGTTTTGGGTGAAATTGCGGCTATTTGTGCGTCGGATAATCGTCAGTGAGCCGTGTCCTGCAAAAACCCGAAGAGAATAGAAGAAGAAGAAACTGATTTAGTTGCCGGTTGATTATTTAGTTATATAACTCTCACTGTTGACACATTGATTAAGGCCCTACTGAGGATCTAACGAAGCACACAAAGGCCTCAAAGGAAAGGATTCAGATGGGAGCTGTACAGTGGTCACCAAGAGTCCTCTTATCAATAGGAAAACATAAAAGAGCCCTCAAACAAATATTTAAATACATGAAAATGTCACCTATAAAAATGTATTTTTATAAACCAAAACAGAAAGAAATATTTAATACAAACCATAGAAAATAAGTTAAAGTTTTTGTTCCACTGTACATCATCGGTCAAAAATCGTTTGATACAATCGACTAGAAATCAATAATTTATTCCCATCATTTGAGGCCATTGTAGCATAGAATTCTTTATTTAGTTTAACCCCAAGTGAAGGGAAAATGCTTAACGAGCAGCGAACAAAAGCCCTTGAAGAAGTTCCCCTTGCGAGGCATGTCCTGGTCTCCTCTCCTGCCCGCCTTGAGTTTCTGCCTTGAGTTGGCTGAGTGGCATCATCCTAAGTTGGCCCTAAGTTGCCATGCCGGACGTGTCGAAAAAGTGCAAAGGATTTATCTGTGTGTGTTTGTCAAGTGCTGAGTTGGAGGGGCGCACACAGAGCAATCTATCTGCGAAATCCCCAACCAGGCTACCTCCCACCCAGAAAACAAACAGAGTGTCTTCGTCCTGGCTGCGAGAATCTTAACTGCATTCCATTTATTTTGACAGTGCAAGCACCTCCAGAGAAAGGTGATGGGGGCAGTCATAAAATCCGCTTTATGCTGCACTTAAATTTATGTTACACCCGAGATTCCTTAGCTTAACTGTTAGATACGCGGGCTCTTTATCGACTCGACTCGAGAGGAGTTTTGGCATGAAATGTTTTATGCTCATTTTACTGGCGACTCTTCACGTCCTTAATGACTTTCAACGCTTCATTTTACCCCACAATGTTGGCGAAACCGGAGAAAAATGCTGCGCTGGCCCCCACCTGGCATCAGCTTACCGCTAAACCCAATTCCGGATGCTTTGACCCATGTGAGCGGAGTGGTGGAAATTGTCCGGCAATTAAATGGCCTGATGGCCGCATAAAGTGCGTTTCGCAACTGGTAACATGATCGATGGCTTCCCATCAATCTTTCTTGAAAAGGTAAGATAGTTACGTTGCTCAGAAAATTAGTTTGCTAAGCCATTGATCTCAATTAGATTTCCTTTAGGTGTGAAGTATATTAGTGCTTAATATGATAACGAGGTACCAAAAAACAAGAATTATAGGCCTTAGAAGCACTTAAAAGTATATTTATAATAAGCGTTTTATATTTATTAACAATTAACAATACACCATATAATAATAAGTTTTATTTTGTTTTGTGCTAAAATTATGATTTAACGCTTTAATTGTCTACGACTTCCTGGTGCTGAACTTTACGTATAAAAATGAATGTGATCAGGTGTATATCAGCCAAATTTAAGCCATGCGTTGCTCTACATGGATTGCCATCTGCCTGTTCGGACTTTTGGATATGGTGACTGGGTATAATGTTTGTATCTGCCCAAAAATTTATGATCCAGTTTGTGGAAGTAATGGAAAAAACTATCCTAACCCGTGCGTACTTAAATGTGAAAAAGTCAAACTTGGTTATAAAGGAAGATGCAAATAACAGGAATACGATAAACAAACTTTTTGTGTCCGAAAAATGTAAAAAATAAACATGCTTCTCTCGATTTTTCACTTGTTTCTATAATTTTCATTTTACTGTAAGGGGTTTTATTTTTATTCCTTAAGACATTCTAGTGAAAATGTAGATGATTGTATTTGCGTTGGATTTTTGCAAGCCCAGAAGTATGCTATACAATTTATGTACATCTATTTTTAACTGCTATCATTTATTCGTCTTAAAGCACCTCCCTTTCATCCTAAGTTAGTGTCACAAAAATGTGTTTTTTCATTTAATATTTCAAATGTCATTTAATTACATTATCTGATCAAATCGAATAAATTAATATTGGATTTTGTTAATTTAAATAGGTTTTACTACTAAATTTGAAATTGTGATTAGATTTATAAGTTTATTTTTGTGAAAACAATTTTTCATTTGCTAATTAAAACAGGTTTATAATCGAATTTGTAATATTTACCATTCAAAAGCTCCGAATAAACAAAGCCAAACAATGAAATAAAAATCTAATTAGGGATTTTGCGCTGCATTGCTATTTCAATTAGCCAATTTAGTTCTTAACCGCAACTACCCAAGGATTTGTATCCTAACTAAATTTCCGCAATTTCCGAGCGATGTCAAACCGACTTAGCCACAGCAATCTCCGCAGCTGGTACAGGATGGATTATGCTGTCGGTGTACAAGCTCTGCGGTGTCCTGTCCGCTGCTCGAACTGGAAATTATAATGCGACCTCCAAACCACCCACCTACCCACAGTATCCCCCAACAGGATCAGATGATGAAATATGCAAAAATAATGCACACAACAGCGAGGGACGGATGCAAAATGCCAAGAGCTGCTCTTTACTTACTTGCCACTTGACCATTTATTGTCGCATTTGTGCCGCTGCCACTGAGCTCGGAGACCGTCGGGCTGACGGCTTCTTGTGCTGGCGTACTGACACCACCTGCTCCTCCAGTTCCAGCTCCAGCTCCAGTTGTGGGTCCACCTGAACCACTTGCTCCACCGCTTGCTGCACCACTGCTGCTAGATGCCGCTCCACTTGTGCCGCCAGTGGTGCCCGCCCCAACACTTGCCTCGTCCCTCTTGCTGGGCAAACTCTCCGGCGTGCTGGCAACTGAAAAGGTAATGAAACACATTCTTTGTTAAAATCTGTATTTTCACAAGGGAAATAAAATAGAACAAGTGAGCGAATCCGAAATAAGGTCCACCCTAATATTCCACCTTACAAATCAGTTTTTTTCCCATAACAAACCTAAAAGTGGTCGGAATATGGATTCTTATACCTCGTTGACCTCGTAATTTAATTCTTAACAGAACTGCATTAAAAGTTTAAAAAGCACATTTTTGATCATCTTTCGCCAAAGTTGGTGATGTAACCCGTATCCAAAGATGCGGTATATAAATAATTTATATACATATATATATATATACTTCTGTGTCTGATCCAACAGGTCCTTGCAGGGCAATCAGTATTCAAACTATCTCTGCTTGTGCACACATCTATGTGAGCCCCAAATCCTTTTGTTGTCTTTCACTTGCTGGAAATCCCTCCTCTCTAATGCTGTTGGGCTTAGCCAAAGTGTATTTGTGTTGTATATTTTGTTTGTTTCTTGGCCAGAAGGGTCGAACAACGTTTTTTCATGGCGATTTCGTTGATGGGAAAGGCGTATCTTCCACTTTAAGATACATTTGAGATATAGATTTAACTTAAATGGTAAGCTGCTCTGCAAGGAAAAGGCATTTCAAGCAATAGAATTTAAGAAAATTAAATGAAAACTGGTTTAGGAACATATTTTTAAATTATTGCTTGCAACTTAACACCTACATCTTTTTCCCTCATAATAAATATTATATTAAACTGAATGAAAAATACTTGCTCTAGTCACTATAAAAACATATTTTATTAAATAAAAAAGAGCATTACGCAATCACCATGGCATCCGCGGTTCTACAACCATTTTTCTTGCTTTTCTTCAGCTTCATCTTGTAATATCCTCTCCTTTGATTCGGCCAGGCTTAGCCGTCTCCTTTGGCACTATAAGATTAGATTGAAATTGCTTTTGTGCGCTGAAAGGATTTTATTAGGCCAAGATAATACCGTTTTTTTGCACAAGTTGCCAAGGCCAACAGCTTCGCGCTACTTGCGAAACTAGGGTCACAATAAATGTTTATTTATGTAAAGAAAGATTCCAGTTTTGTTCGTTCATTTTTTGTATTGCGTATACGACACGTGTTCAAGAAGAGGGAAATTCCCGCTATGATTTTCCTGCGAATGATTTACTTATTTTGCAATGTAAACTGTAATTATTGATTGGTATTAAATCATTTGTTAAATATTTATTCCAAAACTCCAAAAGTAATTTTACTGGCATTTGGGATGTGTTAAAATCACGATTCTAACGCTGTAATGTGCTGTTTTTCCAATGAAGTGCGGTTTTGCAAAGGTAGCAGGTTCTGGCTTATCTATAAATAAGTGACGATCGGGTGTGAAAGCTTCAGTCTTGTTTAACCTGTCTAACATTATAGCCATGCGCTGCTTAGCTCTGATCGCTCTTTGTCTATTCTCACTCTTGGCTTTGGTTGCTGGCCAATTTTGCCCATGTCCTCGCAATTATGATCCTGTCTGCGGATCCGACTCCAAGACCTACAGCAATGAGTGTGATCTAAACTGCGCATCGAAAAGCAGGGGAGGCTCGATAACTTTGGTCAAAACGGGATCGTGCTAACAACAGGAATATGGAAATCAAACTGGCTATAGTCTATATCTGTATGATCAAAAGTGATAAATAAATACGTGTCCTAAAATATTAACTACGAAAAGTTTCTTAAAGTCATAAATTTTAAAAATAATCAAGGTTATGCGAGTTTTTATGTCGACTTTTATAAATTGTTAGGGCTATGTTTTAATAAGTGTCGATATGACGAGTCTGGTCTGGCAAGTCAATTTCCAAGTACTTTGAATATTCTTATATGAAGATTATAAATTTTACAGATTTTTGAAAAATAAAGATTAAAAGTCGTTTAAAGTAAACAAATATTCATATTTAATCAAGTGGTTTGTTAATGACGAAATTTAAATAAAAAAGTTGAAAAATAAATAGGTTTCCACGAAACAGCGAATATAATTTTTGTGTTTGTGCTTTTGAGGTTTCTGTTATTGACCCAATTGTTTAACGAGTTTTCTTGCTGGCTTGGATTCTATTTAGACAAATGTTGGCATAACTTTACCCAACAAATAAAAAATAATAATAAAAAGCACATCAGGGCTGAGACATGAAAAATATGAAATGCCTTATTTTACACAAAAATATGAAAAGTTTAGTACCAATATGAGATTTTTTTTAAATTTTGTGGCCTTATTAACTTCATTACTTGCTAAGTAAATTACCTTTGAAATTTCATAGGTTGATATAAACACGTTATTACACTTATGTTTAATTTGATGTTTAAAATATAAATACCTTTTCAAAAAATTAACAAAAACTTTACAGTTTTTTATATTTTATGCTTTATTTAAAAGATTTTAAAAACAGATATTCACAAACAATATAAAAAGATAAGATTATTAAATGACTCATAAAAGAATAAAGTTCAATTCTTGCCGTGCATAGTTGGTCAACTTTGACAGGCAACCACTTGAGGATCTAATGAATTAATAAATCCACAAATCATTGTAGTCCTCGTAAGTAGGTTGAAGTTTTTCCCAGTGTCGCCTTATATATGATTCGTATTTGCGATAAGGTGGTGAAACGCTATCAATTGCAATGCCAATTGCGCTGCCTGATAAGCTGATTTATTTCTATATATTCCATTTTGATGATTAATACAAGGCGAATATTTTTTCATATTTTTTTTATTTTTCTGGCATTTTTGTTTATTTTTTTACGGGATTCATCGCTTAACAGTTTCCGTTTCTCAGCAATCCCATGCTGCGTCCCTGGCGTTCGAAATGGCGGCGAGCACAATCGAATTCACAGCGATTTGGGTAACTGATCAAGTTGGTGGCGCAGACGGGATCGTAGTTCCTGGGGCAAGGACAGATTGTCTTTACTTCTTTCTCAGCGTCGTCATCGCTACGAATTGGCGATATGGCAAGGGCCAAGAATAGGCACAGGGCCAAAAAAATACTCAGGAATTTCATTGCTACGAGGTTTATCCACTTGCTGGACTGATTTGATACTGTTCGACTTCTTTTTCATTCAATCGAGCTTTGGCTGGCTTCGATTTGGTCACTTATCTTATCAGTTATTATTGGGGCTTTGGAGGTGTGAGTATTTTTTTAGTACACTATGCCTACTTTGTAGTAGATATACGAGCTAAATTAGCCATGTTTACTTCCAAGAATTTACCCCGCTAAATATATGCACAGGTATTGCATTTGAATAATTTATGGACTCCAGCACTTTCAATTTAATTACTTACTTAGCTTATCGCGGAACAAAACACGCAATTTGTTTATACTTGAAAAAAGCTCACCGAAAAGCTATCATTTACTAATTTTGTTAGAGAGCTTTTCACTCTTGTTATCAACGATCAGGTTGAGGGAATTTCCCCCACCACTCAAATTTGCATACACTTTGCTCCGCTTTTTATGATACCCAGTAATTAATGAATCGCGAGTCTTTTTGTCAGGCAATTTACACGACGCTTAGCTATTCAATTTCAATTGCCATTCAATTTCAATTAGTTTAGTTGCTCAGCCCCAAGGGAAATTTGACTAAGTTTTTCCTCCAGTTGTGGAGTAACAGCCACCATGCGAGGTTTATATCTGAGTCTTATGCTCTTAGTGTTCACTTTAGTGGTGGTGCGGGCTCTCAACTGCAAGCCGTGTAAATTGCTGGAAGCCCGCAAAACACATGCAAACGAAACCCACACTCAGCCGAAGTGAGAAAAAGTGTGATGGGCGGTGTGTTGTGGGTCGGGAGGTCGGGAGAGCAGTGCAAAATAATCATCAGCTTGTTTGGCTAATTAGCAAAACTTACGCACACATATGGAGGCACCAACTTATACTCATACCCAGAACAAAGCGACGTTTCCGAATCTCAGTCTTAGTTGAACACTCGCAGTGAAACGACTACGTGTTCCCCCTCACAAAAACTAATAGAAACTATGAAGTGCCTGGGTTTATTGGTCCTTTTGGGTCTTTTGGTCACCCTCTTCGCAGGATACTCGGAGGCCGCTTTATGTACCTGCGACCTCAAGACGAAGGGATCGGAGGTCTGTGGCTCAAATGGGGTCACCTACAAAAATCGCTGCGAGTTCGAGTGCACTCAGAGGGAACTCAAGAAACTTGGACGGACCCTAAACATACGGAATACTGGTGTTTGTGGATGATTCGAACTAAGAGAACTTGGAAATCTTTCTTCTAATTGAAATTACATATGAACTCATACCTTTTATACGAATAACAGTAGTGCAGGCTTCACCAATTCAAATGAGTGCTGTGAGATAATATTCTTAAATAAATAAATTACAAAGCCTTGTTTACTCTTATCTTATACAAGATGTTTTCATTTTTTATCTGTAGGGTATTCTAAAACAGATATACTTGAAATAAACAAAACCAAATGTGCTTTCAAGTGGAACTCAGTCTTGATGGAACATTCGTTGGAATACGACTGCGGGTTCGTTATAAATTTTATTTAACTAGCAGTGCCACTAAGGAAATATGAAGCTCCTTGTTTTAGTGGGTCTTTTAGGCCTTCTGGTCACACTTTTTGTGGGATCCACGGAGGCTAGCTATTGCCCCTGCAACCTCCGGAAGGCAGAGGTCTGCGGAACCAATGGTGTAACCTATCAAAATCGCTGCCTCTTTGATTGCACTCAGAGGGAGTACAGAAAACTGGGAAGAACTCTGAATATACGCAAACAGGGATCATTGCCAACCTAAAAGTTTCTTTTAAATAAGGAAATAAATCCTTTTTAAATGGAAATAACAATAAAAATGAAATACTTGCAAAGTTGAATGGAAACAAGTTCGGAGCTGGCAGTCAAGTTATAGTGTCAATATTTTGTTTTCACCTCATCCCCATTTTAAAGTGTTTTTTACGTAATATTCGCTTCCATTACAGTTAAAAAATCTGTTTCTCGACGAGGCACATCGAGGTGTGTATTATATGCAAATAACGCCATTCAATGCTAATTAAAAGCAGCGCCGAGTGCGTCATCACCTCAGTAAATCAATTGGTGGCTTACGGGCGGAGCTCGCTTTCATTGACACTTCGGGTGGGTGTGTGACGGGGAGGCGGTCTTGGCACCGCTTAAACAGTCGCCTCACGCACATCAATCAAATTTATGCATAATTAATCGTTCGCCAGCAGCGATTCGTTTTCCCTCGAGGATTTCTGATGGTCGGAGGGATTTGATTTATTAACTCTGAGCAGTGGTTTGACTAATTGAATCTCAATACGTACGACAAAAACATCCAAATTGGGTGCAAACAAACCACCCACTCCATTCTTCGGCCCATACAATTGGCCAAGTAGTAATAACAAGACTCACAGCAAGACTAATAAAGGTAATGGGCCGAGTTTATGGGATGAGGCTAAGCGACTACTGTTAGCTTTATGGCAGGAAGCTGACAGCTGCAGCCCGGAATTTGGCTCGCCAGAATGTTATTAAAAAGATAATGATCAACGGGTTGAATCACGGCCGTAAATGGGTTTTATCTCGCGCGAGAGATGGAGACTTATCCAAATATAGATTATGTCATTCATCAAACAAACAAGATGTGCCATTAAAAGTTAAGTTTTTAACAGATAATTAAAGCGTTCATATAATATATAGATTTCGTTGTCAAACTTACTTTGTTTTTAGTTCAGCAAAAACACAAATCGCTTTCTTTGTTATTTTTTGCAACGCCTCTTCGGCAATAACTCTTCTGGGTAAATACCAAGTTGTAACGAATGTGAGCTTATACCAACCATAATTTATCAGTCAGTGACTCGACTGTAACCTTATCTAACAGAGTCTAAACAGATAATATTAGGATCGTCCCCGCCCAAAGTAATAACAATAACAGCCAGATAGTAAAGGTCGGTTGGGCTACAAACGAAAAACAGGCCAAAAAACACATGGATAGATATACGGAAATTTACATGTGGAACCTGATTATGACAAAGGCAATCTCTACAAATGACAACAAACCAACAAACTCGCTTCTGCCGCCGTTGTTGTTGTAATCGATTTGTGATAACAAGTATTTGATAAGCGTAAACCTATTGACAATATTAAATAGCAGCCCTCCCAGAAAAAATCAAAAACCAAAGCGACAACCCGCCCAATTCAAATTTGTTGATGCTTAAGGGTTGTCAAAAAAAAAAAAAACGACTTACAAACACATAGACATAAAAAATGGATAAGGCGGAAAAGAGGAAAACCCGTAGCATATGTTTAGGCGCGTGTGTTAAATTCGTAAATATCTGGGACTATGGGATTAGTGGGAGCTGATTTTTAATATGCCAAGCTGTTGGAGCACCCGAAATTTTCTGATATGATTAAATATTTACATAATAAAAAATTTAGGTTGTGTATTTATTTATTCGAGCCGAGGGGAGGCCTCAAAAGCCAAATTGAAAAGTGCTCGGGAAAAAGAATTTCCCCCACTCTAAGATTTCCCTAACACAAAAGGCTTCTGAATCTCGTCCTTTACCCGCGTAAAGGCAATTCAATCAGCGCCGCGACATGAAAGGTAAACCTCGTTGTCCTGCGACGAACCCACAGACAGGTGAGACAGGTGACTGAGGGCTGGCACAGTTTGGGGAGACAGGCTTTGGATTAGCCGGTGCTTCCCCTAAAACATTTCGCTTTAACTTTTCACTTTCCCCTCCTTCTATTTTTCCCGGTGGGTGCGGCCTCAAAATTACGGAAAATTTTGCTTCGCTTTGATTTCGTCGGCAAAGGAATCTCAATGGGAACAGCCACGCCCCCTTGTCAAACCCTTTTCATGTCGTTGTGAAAAGCGGGAAAATTATGCCGAGTCTGCTCGGCTTCAAGCTAAGATTTCTGCACATATTTGTTCCAAAATTTCCAATATATACATCAAGACGGACAAGAGGATCTGAAGGTATATGGCTTACCCATTGTTATTCCGGTTTTTACTCCAGGAAAATGTTTAATTAAGCTGCCAGATTCAGGGGAATTGGGTAAAATTCCATTTTGCTGCCCTGGTCACGCAACGGAAGTTCGCGGTTAGAAAGCTGAATTGCCTTATAATTAATGGGTTGTTGTTTAGTCAAACTCTTTGGATTCAAATGGTATGAAAGCGGTTAGGCATTTGTTAATTTTAAAGAAAATCTACTTTTCATTCAATGTATTAATTTTAAAGGTAACTCATATCTCAAGGATAAACCATCTATGCTCCTTCTGCTTGCTATCATTTTATTGCACTAATCATTTGATGAACTAAATTACTAGATCAATAAACTGTAAGTACAATACTAAGTATTGATTCACTTCCGTACTTCCTTCCCATTACTTTTATGCTAAAACAATAAACATTGTTTCTATTAAAAAATCTCCCTGTGTTTGGTCAACTGGCCAATGTAAAAGCCTTGTCGAACAAAAAACTTTAAATGTTTAATTCCATTTAAAAACTTTTCAATTTGACACAACAATTGGTTAAATATTTGAGCGATCAGATCGTCAAGTCAAATAAACAAAACCGGAATTGAAAAGCCGGCAACGGTATAAAAAGCCGGCAAACTTCGGATGATAATAGAAAACCAGTTTGTTCGTTGACCACGATGGGTCTAGTAAAGATAGCTATCGTATTGAGTGTGGGTCTAGTTGCCATTTTGGCCCACAACCATCAAGCAAAGGATCAGGATGCTAAATATAATTGGTGGCAGCACGAGGTCTTCTACCAAATCTATCCGAGATCCTTTCAGGACAGTAATGGTGATGGAATTGGCGATCTTCCGGGTATTACATCTAGGTTACAGTATTTCAAGGATACAGGAATCACGGCCGTCTGGTTGAGTCCTATCTATGAGTCCCCCATGGTGGACTTTGGGTACGATATATCAAACTATACAAATATTCAGCCGGAGTATGGCACCCTTGAGGACTTTGACGATCTGATAGCCAAAGCCAATGAACTGGACGTGAAGGTCATTCTGGACTTTGTGCCTAATCATAGCTCGAATAAGCATCCCTGGTTTATAAAGTCGGTTGCTCGGGAACCAGGATACGAGGATTTCTATGTATGGGAGGATGGTATACTTTTGGAGAATGGAACTCGTGTGCCACCCAATAACTGGCTATCGGTTTTCTCCGGATCTGCTTGGATGTGGAATGAAGAGAGACAACAGTTCTATCTCAGACAGTTCACCTACGGACAACCCGACCTTAACTACCGTAATCCGGCAGTTATCCAAGCCATGGACGATGTGATGCTCTTCTGGTTGAACAAAGGAATAGCCGGTTTTCGTATCGATGCGATAATCTATATCTACGAGGATGCACAACTGAGGGATGAGCCTCTAAGTGGAACCACCGATGATCCCAATAATGAGGCCTATTTGGATCACATCTATACCAGAAACCAACCTGAAGATTATGGTCTCCTCCAGCACTGGAGACAGCTCCTCGATAACTACACAGCCAGCCATGATGGGCCTTTAAGGATAATGATGACTGAGGGTTACGCCTCGGTGTCTCAACTTATGGAGTACTATGAAGACTCGAATGGAGTTCAGGGTCCCGAGTTTCCCTTCAACTTTGACTTCATCACCGAACTGAATGCCAATTCCACAGCTGCTGACTTTGTTTTCTACATCTCCCGATGGCTCATTTATATGCCACATGGTCATGTGGCCAATTGGGTAATGGGAAATCATGACAATCCGCGTGTGGCTTCCCGATTTGGTGTGCAGGCTGTGGACGCCATGAATATGCTGCTGATGACACTGCCAGGAATTGCTATTACCTATAATGTGTGTATATTTTTTTTTTGGAATTTATTTTATATATTTTCCTTCATTTCAGGGTGAAGAGTTGGGAATGACTGATTACAGGGACATCAGTTGGAGCGATACTGTTGATCAACCCGCCTGTGATGCTGGTATTGAAAACTACCAGTCGATCTCTAGAGATCCAGAGCGTACACCCATGCAATGGAACGATGATCTCAATGCAGGATTCTCCACTGCCAATCAAACGTGGCTGCCAGTTAACCCCAACTATAGGGAACTAAATCTCCGCAATCAGCAGCTGGCAAGAAAGAGTCATTATAAGATCTATCAGTCCCTTTTGAAACTCAGAAAGCTGCCAGTTCTGAGGAATGGATCCTTTGTTCCAGAAGTGGTAAATCGCAGAGTATTTGCTTTCAAGCGGTAAGTTCAAAATGTGGCACTGAATTTTAGTTTAAAATTTTGTTACTTTTCTTGTATCTCCAGAGAGCTGAAGGGCGAACACACTTTGCTGACCATCCTGAACGTGAAGAACGGCACGGAACTGGTGGATATTGGAGACTTCATAGATCAGCCCAATAGGTTAAGTGTCCTTGTGGTGGGAGTGGACTCCCAGCATAGGATTGGAGAAAGAATCAAGGCCGAGGCCATTGAGTTGGCCCCCTACGAGGGTCTGGTCATCCAACTGAATAAACGAAAGTAACCTACCGCACTACTTGGTATTCAACATTAAAGTCCGAGAAGAAAACTTTCCATTAACCATACAACCGAGCTTTTCTATTTTCGCATTTAAATGTATCTCACAGGGGCCATCTAATTCGAGTTTCCATTTCATTTGACAGCGAAACACATTTCCATTTACATTAGCGCTTTGCAAACATTTTAATTGAATTGAGAGCACTTGGTCTCGGACCTTCTACTTCTCGCTTGCCGCACTTTCCCCACAGTTTACTTCTCGACTTGAATTCAAAGTCGTAACTCATAATTGTCGTCAGGGTTTTTCGGCCCTTTTTGGGGTTTAGGGTGGCTGATAAATGGTTGCCGAATTTAATTAAATTTCCCTTAGTGAGATGTCATAAATAAAAGAGGTTTTCACAGCTCCAACTTCGTTTTGCTTTTGATTTTTATTTTCATTTTAATTGTTTTTCCAATCGTCTGTTATTAACTAGATGAGCAAGGTGATTAGAAGGTGATTTCGTAGCAAAATTGATTATGAAATGTTTTTATATTTTTAATTTTCCTGCTGTTATCTCATATTGAGTTTACTTTTGCCCCGTTTTAATAATTTTACCTGTAAAGATTAATATTTTAAACATGTTTCACCTCCTCCCAAACTATTCTAAATAATAACTATTTTATAACAAATTTTTATGCACCACCTAATCCCCCTTTACATCATGATCTGCTTTAATTGTTTGTGGACTTAAAGCTTTTTTGATCAGCTGAGGGCAATTAAATCCACAAAAGCTTTCAGTAGATCGCCGGCAGCTGCTAAAAATGCTTCTCGAAACAAAATTGTTTTCAGTTTACTCTAATTTCTTTGAGGTGAGCAAAGTGATTTTGGTCTACATCGGTCGGCGACAATGTCTATAAAAAGCATTTATATTTTTTCCAACCATCACCTGCTATAATATACTTTGGCTTGTCAAGTGCAGTGTGCCGTAAAATTGGAAGAAATGATTTTGTTTACTCATTTAATTCGCGCCGCAATTTGTTTTGATTTGAGCTGATAAAAATCTCCCACTAATTTGTAGCCTTAATGCGACCGCTGATAATTAGACAAAGACTAATGTAAAAATTATTTTAATTATATGGCAGAATCGCTTTAAAAGTGGCTGTCAAACTGCCAACTGGCGAACACAACGGACAGAAAACTGGGCCGAAATGTTCGCTCCACTCATCCAAATCCTTTTTTTTAGTCTGATGTTTTCGGGCTCCATTATGGCCGGTCTGGTGAAGAGCGACACGGAGGATTTTATCGATTGGTGGCAGCACACGGTCTTCTATCAGATCTACCCGAGGTCCTTCAAGGACAGCAATGGCGATGGCATCGGTGATTTACGGGGAATCACCTCAAAGTTACCCTACTTGGCGGACACGGGAATTACTGCCACCTGGTTGAGTCCCATTTTCAAGTCTCCCATGGTTGACTTTGGCTATGATATATCGGATTACAAGCAGATCCAGCCGGAGTATGGCACTATGGAGGATTTCGAGGAGCTCATTGATAAGGCATTCGAATGGGGGATCAAGGTCATTCTTGACTTTGTCCCGAATCACACTTCGGATCAACATGAATGGTTCAAGAAGTCTGCTGCCAAGGAATCCGGGTTACGAGGACTTCTATGTGTGGGAGGATGGCATAGTCCAGGAGAATGGTACTCGAGTACCTCCCAACAATTGGCCATCTGTTTTCTACGGCTCCGCCTGGGAATGGCACGAAGGTCGCCAGCAATATTACCTTCACCAGTTTACCAAGGAGCAGCCGGACTTGAATTTTCGTAACCCCAAAGTAGTTCAAGCCATGGATGATGTGTTACTCTTCTGGCTCAATAAAGGTGTTGGCTGGCTTTCGAATTGATGCAGTGAATCATTTGTTTGAGGACGAATCCCTTAAGGATGAGCCATTGAGTGGCAAAACGACGGATCCACTTTCCTATAACTACACCGAACACATCTACTCCAGGGATCTGCCAGAGGTTTTGGAAATGATTCATCATTGGCGGCAACTTCTGGAAGACTTTAGTTCCAAGCACCCAGAGAGGCCCACACGCATCATGATGACCGAGGCGTATGCAGGGCTCACCCAACTGGCTGACTACTATGAGGATTCCAATGGGGTTCGAGGTTCCCATCTGCCCTTCAACTTTCACTTTATCACGGATGTCAAAGGCGACTCGGATGCGCGTGATTTTGTATACAACGTAGAGAAGTGGCTGATCTACATGCCGCGCGGGCACGCCGCCAACTGGGTCATGGGCAACCACGACAACCCCCGGGTTGCCTCTCGGTTTGGTCCCGACAGCGTGGACGCCATGAACATGCTACTGCTCACACTTCCTGGTGTTGCCGTCACTTATAATGTGAGTTTTCTGGCCTTGAATGGTTTGGTTGGCTTTTGGTTTTAATCTCTTTTACTGACCAGGGCGAAGAACTGGGCATGGTAGACTACCGGGAAATAAGTTGGCAGGATACGGTGGATCCGCCTGCCAGGAATGTGGGAGAGGAGTTCTACAAGGAAGTTTCTCGGGATCCAGTGCGTACACCCTTCCAGTGGAGTAACGAAACAAATGCTGGTAGGTTACTTTTTATATTTGAGTAGAGATCATTTTCAATTTTCCTTTACTTTCAAAAGGCTTTTCAAGTGCCCTCAAAACCTGGCTACCCGTCCATCCCAACTATCTCGAACTCAACTTGGAGGCCCAGAAGGCAGCCAACAAAAGCCATTACCAGGTCTACAAGGACCTACTTGAACTGAGAAAATCGGCCATAATGCGTTTGGGTCGCTTCAACATCGAGCCCATTTCGCGTTGGGTGTTTGCCTTCAAACGGTGGGTGACCGAAATCTGTTCAATGGCCACTTTAATTGCTTTCAAAGTAATTTCGCAGGTCCTACCCCAATTTTGAGTCGATAATTACCATCATTAATGTGAGCGACAAGGAACAGTTGGTGAATCTCACGGAGTTTATCAACCGGCCCCAGAAACTGGTTGTTGAAGTTTCTGGAGTGAATTCAAATTACCGACCTGGGTAAGTTTGGCCCCTTCGATTACTGGACATTCATTTCCTGTTTTACACCGAAAAAAAAAACATATTTCTAATAGCAGACTTCACTTACTTCTGTATTTCCTTATACCCTTTTCTTTCTGTACTCCTCCTGCAGTCAATCCCTCGCCGCAAGTGCATTGTCCCTGGCCGCCCGCGAGGGTCTCGTCTGTCGGCTCGTCTAGCCGGAAATGGGATTAGAGGAATTACCAGCTGATGGCGGCAAACTTTGCTCTTTAATTGCTTTTCCAGTTCAAAATGTCACGCGATTGAATACAGAATGGGGGAAAATTAATGACCATAGAGGACGGGCCAGTGTGTGTGTGTGTGCAATTTTCTTGTTCGTTCGACTCGGATAGATTGAATTTAACGCTGTCCAGCGGTAATGATGGCAAGGGGGGAGTATGGGTCACGGGCCGGGTCGGATCCTGGCCGGAAAAAGTGGCCACATTGTCGCCTGTTCCTGGCAACTTGCCCAGAACTTGGGCGATTGGCCATTGTAATTTTTCATGTATGGACGGAGAACACACCCACGAACCCAGAAAGATTTATGGAAGTGGTAGAGATTCCTTCCTCCATTTCGGAAATGTCGCCAAGCCTGGTTTATAATATAAAATCCCATGAACAAGTTTTTAAATTTCCCTTAATAAATGAATTAAATTAAATGCTGGCAAACGGCAACTATCGCAAACTTGTTGGAAACTTTTGATTGGTCTTCCACCAGAACAAACATTTTACCAACAAATGGCAGTTGTTTGGATATGAAGTTAATAGTTGGAATAGTTGTTGTGGAAGTGATGGAAATTTTGAGGAAATCTAAGAAAATTTTGAAGCAAGTTTCTACTTGACTGACTTTAACGAATATATCAGTAGCCCAAGAAAGAAAAAATGTTTGTATAATAACTTAAAAGTGCAGGAAAATCTTAACAATATTAAAATCCTATCAGCTTTTAAGATGACAGCAGTTTAAAATAAAATTACTCAATAAAAACTAAAAAGCTTTAAGCCATAAGTCCACTTTCAGTTCCGCAAAAGTAAATTAAAAATGACTGGAGGCTTAACCGATTCACAGAAGTTTAAACATTTCATTGCCAATACGCCACGACGAACAGAGGCCTCTCAACGGATTAAGAATATATATATTTCTGTCTATATGCCCCGCTGAGCTTTATTCCGTTTTTCTTTTCTCCCTGTCTGCTCCGGAATCTGTTGAAGTATTAAATATAAACTATTTAAATAATTCAGCGACAGCATTCTGGCCGAGGCTTTCGGATTTAATCTGCCCCCTGGAGGCGGAATTGTTTTAAGAGAACGCAGCACAACGATAATGAGGTGAGTTTGTCCTTAAAATTACTGTTTTAGACAACTTTTAAGCCCAGTTATTATGAAATTGTTCTTGTTTTTAGCGAACAACGTCGCAAATTGGTTAAGCAGATCATCAAGTCGGCCAATGTGGTTCTGGTGGGTTTGTTGTGCTACAACTTGTGGCGTCACAAATGGACCAAAGTGAATTTCAATCAGCATCGGTTTTGATTGATTTTCGCTATTCCCCAAGCTCTGGCTATGCGTGTGTGTGTGTGTGCTTGCTTACTGATTGATTGATTGATTGATTAATTAATTAATAAAACGAATATCAGCTTAAATGTCATTAACAGTTGGCCGAGAATAACGACTCCTGAATGTGGCCAATGGGATTTGCAAATTTAATTTCCTCTACCAGTGAGTCTGTCAAATGGCGAGAAAAGCTTGGGGGGGGGGGTGATAGATGGATTTTTTTGGGGTTTGGAAGGGACTACGGTGGGGAATCGATATCCGAGAGATTGTTGTGATTGGGATTAAGCTTTTAATGTTATTATTTGTAAATATTAAAAAGTTTTACGGGATAGAAATAAATAAAGGCAGTACTTTAACAAGAACATAAAATTGGTAGTAATTAAATTATTAAACAAACGAAAAAAAGACCTTTCAGCAACTCAACTCAATTGTTTAACGAAAGGCTGACAATATTTATCCACAGGACTTCCTCTTCTTCTTCATGTTTACCCTCCTGCCCTACTAAATATCTCAGATTTTCCTCGTTTCAGTGCCTGTGAGACCACTTATCTTCCTGCTAAGCGTTTGACACTCTGCCATGGCAAAAGGCAAATAAATGTAAGTGTTATCCTGCGACAGAAACTGCATCCCTCTATATCACTTTACAAATCCGTTCACCGAACGGAAAGCGAAGGGTTTTTTGTCTGCAGCTGCACTTGAACACTCGCAAAGTTGATAAATTATCCTTGCTTGGGAAAATTTTGAAGTGAGTGAGTTCAGCAGTGAATGGAAAAGTGTCAACAATCGTTCTTATTCAATTTGTTGCCGCTTTCAAATAGTTTCGCGATTTGCAAGGACCTTCTCTGTTGGCAGCCTTCACAGCGAATTTAACGCATTGATGCCTCGAAACAGAAGGCATCCGCCGAAGCTGACTAGTTGGGCCAATGACAGAAGCCTTGGCAACAGAAACACCAGCACACCAGGAACCGGATATGCCAATGAAATTACAGCAAAGTGCCTGCAAATTAACCAGAGCGAAAGGCTGCCAAGGACAACAAGGACCTCCATGAGTGAACGATTGACTTGGGAACTGTAGCTCAGTTGAGCCAGGAAATGTGTTCCGAGATACATGATGTCTGTTTTGGTTTATCCTTTGAAAACTTAAGATCTAAAGATGATCTTAAAATAACATTTTCTTTACAAATAACTTTATTAAAAACATTTGCAACTTCGTGCCCAAAACTTCAATCAAAGGGAGCAAGCTGAAACCTCTAAAAAGTTATCTAGCGACTGTAATTTGCAGCATGCTGAGTAGTACTTAAAAAGTTTAAATTACATTTAAGTTTACTTAGTGAAACATTTGTGCTGGGCAAACTTCAGAGCGTCTAACTGGAAAGTGGCCCAAAAAATCTGAGCGAAATTGAGTTGCAAATTATGGCGAAAACACCTTGTCGAATTGCCAGGACAACGACGTCGCTCTGTCTGGCTTTTGTTCTCTGACATTTGAGCGGGAGGCAAACAAGGAGGACAAACACAGACACACCCACACAAACGAGTGTGCCTGTGTGTGTTTAAGCCTTTGTGTTAGTTAGCCAAATTGTAGCAAACATGTTGGAAAAGCTCTGACAGGAGGCTGTGCACCTTGATGCCAGAAGTGCCATCCTTGCGGGCATCCTTTCCGCGCGTGTGTTTCTGCTCTTGGCAGCAGCCATTTTGGACTTTGCCTTATTTTATGTAATTTTTTTTGTGTTCGAGTCTGTCGGCTACATGCATTTCACAGACAGTCGTTGGCGCCGCTTTTAACTGTTTTTAATTAAAAAATTTCCCGAACTCGGGCCATTGGTAATCATTTTTATGTCTGCCTTTGTCTGTGTGCTCACCGAAGGGTTTAACGAAAATTGATTTTAAGCCTTTTTTCTCTTTTATTATTATGGCTGTCGCTGACACTTGAAAGAAAAAGTTGGCCCGCAGAGACTAAGGCAAATTGATTGCCAATTGAGAGGCCATTGCCATAAAAAGAAAACAGAAAGCACAGGAGGATGCCGAAAAGGACAGAGCCAGAGCTGCATATATTATCCTTTAAAGTATGCTTCTGGCCAAGGCGAAAGGAAAAAATTCAATGAAGCCTCCCCTCTCTCACATGACAATAAAACTTTATGGTCGTATGTGCGTTGTTCGGCTGACTTTGCCTTTGTCGCATTCCTTAGCATTCGGAGAATTTTTGAGCGTTTTGTGTTCGAGCGGAATTTATGCAAATTTGATTAAATTTCCTTGTCGCTTTTGGCCAGAAAGGCTGAAGTACGAAGCTCTGGCAGGTCAAGGCATCCCAGCAATGTGGTCTTCCAATGCCGCGCCTGAGAATATGCCACGGATTCTGGTAATTCACGATTGGAAGATTCGTTCAGGGATCATTCCCTAAAGTGGCGAGAACTTCAGGGAGTCAAGCATTAATTTGGGTTACTCTACTATGGAGTGGTTTTCTTTGTAAAAGTTTGCTTTTCCTTTTTGTCAGTTCTCAAGTCCTTTAAAATTGAATGTATAAGAATATTATTCAATTTTTAAATTTAAATCCTGTAACTCTCCTTTGAGCTTTCGTACACCCAAATTTTCTTAATCGATCTTCATTAGGGTATGGCTCCCCTTGCTGCTTCCTTTGTCCTTGTTAAATTCCATTACATCAAACTCATTTTCCAAAATTAGCCAATTCCCTAACGAAAACCCGTTGAGCCACAAACTAAATGAGCCACTTAACCCTTTTCCTCGCAAGGGTAAGGGTTTTTTGGGAGAGAAAAATTAGAAATATAAGGAATGGGACCATCTGCTGTCTGGCGGCACATCAATTAGACTTCTGCCTATGGGTCGAACTTGTCGGGTGAATGCTTGATCAGCCAAGCGGTGCCTTGGAGCAGACAAGAACAATACAAGACCCGTTCTCACGACCATCCATCTCCCCCACCATGTCAGGCACGCCCCAATCCCGAGAAGGACCAAACAAATCGAGGGCCATAACCAGTGAAAGGGCGAAAGACAAAACAGCCGCGGCCAGGACAACAACAAGTGTAATATGTCAATTGAAGGACACTTCCAGCCAAACACTTGCTCAATCCGCCAAGCACACATACACACACAGGACAAACTCCTGACTATTTATTGCAATTCTGTCTGCGCTGTCGCCGCAGGATATGCTACGGATATTTGCAAAATATTGCAGCGCCCATAAATTGAAAGCCAAAAGGACAGGCGGCCGCCTCGGCGACTTGGCTAAAAAGGCGAAAAAAAAACCAAAAGGCTCCGGAATCGGATTCGGAATCGGGGGGCGTGGCTTTTGGGACTAGGGGTTCAAGCTCGTCGTGGCCTGGCTTTGTCTCAAAATCGCCGCACGATTTGTGGCCGCTACGTGACCGGGCAAACGAGCCACCCCAGGACATGCCAGGACATTCGAGAACTCAAAGGGGCTGTGCGCCACGGACCTGACCTTGGGCCAAAAGAATTGGCTATAGTATTCTGGGCCAATGTTTAATTTTTGTCTGCCGACTATTTCGGTGAGAAAGGAAAATGAATGGGATTGGTAAAAGGCGCAAAGGATTTAAAGTATGAAAGGATTTGAAAAGTATAGTAAGGATTAAGGCTTTAATTAATTTATTTGACACTCGGATTTAGTATGGTATATTTTGAAATCGTAAAGATATATATCATATATTAATCAGTTTGCATTATACATTTCGAATTATAAAGTTTTATTAATGAAAATTGCCATCCATTTCCCAAAATAACCACAATTTTCTTCCTGCAGTCAATCCTCTTCATATGCTCGAAAAACAAATATAATAACCAATTTTAAATTAAAACTGACATCTATAAAATGCCTTTCACAACCAAGCATTTTTCCCAAGTTGCCAAGAAAGGAAATCCGAAATTGCATGCGTACTTTGCAGAATACCAGATGCACTCCATCGCCAGGTAGCTGGCCAATTCGTTTTCTCTGAAATACAATTCATGAATTTTAATCCCAAATGGACACACGAGGGCACAGGCAAAGGAAAATGGAAAGGGAAAGGTAAACCCACATGGACACCCTCTTGACTTTACATTGTGGTACCGGGCAGTTTATTAGCCAAAACAACAACTGACCGTCAGCCATGTAAACTAAGCCAAAAAGAGCGATGCAGAGGAAATGGAAAACACAACGTATTCGTATATGGCCAACAGAAGGCGGTTATCAAACTTGGCCAGAATGGCTGCCACTCAAAACGGAACGAGGCCCGAGCCTTGTTTACCTGGCAATAGACTTTTAAATGTCCACCCCTTGTATATACGCATCTAAGCGATGGTGGCCAGGAAAAATCTGCGTGGCATATGCAGAGGGCATAAAAAGTTTCTCATAAATTTTTACCTCAACCCCTGGTGGGGCGAACCAGAATCCTAAATGAATTGTTGCTACCCGGTTGGTTTCTATAGAGTTGGGGAGATAACTTTTATAATAGCCCAACTCGTTGGAAATTCAATTTCATTTTCAATTTAATGCTGCAACGAGCCACGAACCTACCTGCTCTGCAGAGAATTACCTTCAATCTGCTGCTTTTTGTGGAGCCTTTTTGCTTTTTTGTGTTGCCATTTGAATTGACTTACCTGCAATGAAATGATAGAAAAATAAGTTACACACCCGTATATTCACGTATTATTTTATGAGTTTCAAGAAGAAAAATGAATTGCACGAAATTTAAACTAGACTCCTTCGCCTTTTGTTCTCCTTATTGTTAACGGAGTTCAGGTGAGGCCAGGCCAAAGCCGGCAACAAAGGCCATTCCCAAGGTGACTCCCAATGCACATTGGTTGTGGTTTATTAATAAAGGCAGCCAAACTCTTGTTCAACTTATTTAAGACTTTAAAAGTAGATTCATTTTAGTGCAGTATAGATAAGTTTGAGACCTTAAAGCCTAAGGTAACCATTACTTCTATTTGTATGTAAGAATCAGAGTGAAGTATTTTCCTTATTTCCTTTTATTACCAAACCACCAACAGAGTTTCTCTGGATTACTTTCAAAGCTTCTTTAGTTTGACCTTCTATTGTACTTGATACTGGAGGAGTCTCGAATTGCTTTAAGATCGACTGACAGTCACTTACCTATGACATAGGAGTACCCGTCCAGCGTCAGGACGCACTTGCGGGTGGTGGTGCCAACCAGACCACCCAGGACACTGACGCCGATGCCGCCGCCAGTGGCGCCGGACGGGTACCTGGAACTGTTGAGCCTTCCCGCCTTGCCAGGACTGGAGGACATGGCCATTGGACTGCCGGCTTCACAACTATTCAAACTCTCGCGACGCGGCTGGGCATCGAGGCCCATAAATTCGTCCCGGCGTTCGCCACTCGAAACCAGACCGTCGCTCGAGTGATCACGTATCTGATCCCGATCCGCGTGACGTAGCCGATTCCGTGGTATTCGGGAAGCGGGTATAACGATGGAGGATGAGGGTGTGGTAGCGGATGCGGAGGCGATACCCTCCTCCTCATGACCAATGTTCAATGTCTGCGGTTTGTCGCGTCGCGCGGGCGGCGTTTCGTCTAGAGTATCGCCCATTTTTAAAGATTCAGATCAACGCAATTCGGGGTGTAAATCGGTGGAAGTGTTATTGTGACTCGAAATGCATTTTACGAAACCGTGGGATAAAATTTGCCTTGTCGACGTACGCCAGATGTATTTGTATTTTGATTGAGAACTTTATAACAATATTTCACTATTAAAATTCACTTTAAAGCACATTATCCTTTCGTTATGGAATTTTATGATGTCTTTCTGGGCGAAATTAAATTTGAATCAGTTGCACAAATGAAAATTGAATAGTAAATGTGAAATCAGACAAAACAATTGCGCATACGCAGTGTTGTGCGTTCAACAGCCATTCAAAATAATTCAATTTAAGTGAAAGTACAGTAAATAAAATAAGAGTTTACTCAACCAAAACAAAAGAGCTATAAAATATTTGTATTTATTTTCTATTTATATATAAAGTCCATAAATCGGCTTTTGTTTTCAATTCTTATCTCGCAATGACGAATATTTTTGATGACACTTTTTCATTTTCAGTTAACTTGCTGGGAGTTTTATGCGATTTTTCAATGCAAAAAATGTTATTTTATATATGTTTTTTTTTTTTGTTTTATGTTTTTTGTACAGTGTACAGCCCTGACTCTAATTGCACTTTTTTCCTGCTGCTGTCAATTATTTGCCTCGCTTGTCTGCTGGCTGTCCCCCCTATTGCCCCGCCACTCCACTCGTTTTGACTGACATTGTTTGGCGTTATTTGATTCGGATTTTATCGCCTTTTGTATGGCTCTTCGGTTGGTCAGTTTGTCATTCGTTTTTTTTTTGCATATTTGTCATAATGCCAGTCCATTTATCAAAAATCCATCAATGCCATATGGCTTGCCGTTTTCCCTGTTCTCCATTACTATTATTG
Organism: Drosophila eugracilis; assembly: GCF_018153835.1. Classification (NCBI taxonomy): domain Eukaryota; kingdom Metazoa; phylum Arthropoda; class Insecta; order Diptera; family Drosophilidae; genus Drosophila; species Drosophila eugracilis. Next base: position 3,005,416 of record NW_024573311.1, on the reverse strand, counting down.
TTTGTGTTTCGAGGAACCATTTGTTTTAGCACAACACCGATGCCATCGTTTCAAGTTTGGCTAAATCGTTTTAGGGCTTCGTGTGTGGCCCAGCCAAAAAATGTATTTATATAAACATATATTTATACAGATTTTAAATATATATCTCTACGTTTCCGAGCCGTTGGCTTGTCACGTTCGACAAATAAAGCGGAATGGCGACACTTTTAAGGCGACATGTGCCTTCAGGGAATGGAAACTCTTTCTACTCTTGGCACGTGGCATAAGCGTTTCACTCGACTTGATTTGACTTGGCTAAAAAGACACTTGCAATACGTGCCGCCTTTTGGGAATGTTGCAGGTCGTTGCTGCTAAATAAGGATTATTTGCTGAAAGCGAAAAGGGGAGCTTCTATCATCATTAGCCGCCTAATTAAAAAGCAAACAAATGGGGCCTTCGTTTAATAAGCGGAGAAATATTATCCAGTCTTGGAATATAGCAAGATGAGCTGAGCGTCTGCTAGGAGCTATGAGTTACTTTCATTATAATGTTCTGTCTGGCTGTAATAGAAATGTAACATTTCTGCCCTTAGTTTTGCAGGCAACTTTATGTGGTTTGCATACATTTTTAAAGTGTTGTGGATAATTCACATAGTTAGGTAAGTTCACAAAGGGCCATCTTCTGTATGATTTAATTTAGAATCTATATAAGGAAAAAAACCTTTACTGTGGCTCATAGACTTTAATCAACAAACAAAGGCGATTTGTTTTCGGTTGGAGATTGTTTTCCCTTATTAAACTCTAACCCCGGCAAGGTAAACAGATGAATTCCAAATGATAATCATAAAATTTTAATTAAGCTTTTATGTACATATACATATATATAAAATTGTTTTTGTTGTGGCTTAAGAATGCCCCCGCGTTGGGAGGAAAACCCAATTGCCTGCCCTTTTGTCCTTTTGCGGTTGAGGTTATTATTATTATTATTGTTGTTGCTGCTGCCGCCGGGTTGTCCACTCCATTGAATGGTACAAAATCGAGAGGCAAATGTCAGGAGCAGCTGACAGGACTTACATAATCTGGTTCAAGCACTTTGGAGCCCTGCTTAAAGTCTTGTTGGGTCTTTAAGAAGCGAGAATATCGCGTATTCGCCGCGTTTATCAGCCTGCCTAATGAGGTATCAATAACACCGCATTTACGACTCAATTAACGAAAGATGTTCGCCTGAAATCAATGCCAATGCTTGGGGCAATGAACAAAAAAAGATATTATGACCGGGTAGAGAACATTTTGCGTTGCAATTTTCGTTTGTGGCATCATAAATCGGGAAATCCGTCTTATCTTTGCGGTCAATAGAGGGTGGATAACCCCTGGCAAGAAAGAATAGAGACATTTCGAGTTCAGAGCACTCCTTTTATGGAATAAATTTAAAATTTATTTGCATTGGAGAACGATGTACGAACGAAAGCGAACGTTCTGGCCATTTATCTAGATCCGCCCACATTTATTATTGGTTTCTGGGAGCAAAGTTTAGCGACCCGCATAACTAATGCTGTTTATTATAGTTTTTGTCCATTTATCTGTTTATATCTACTTATATGTTCCTCTGTTTGGTTTTTCTCCCAAACATCTCTCAGCCACAAAAGTCACCCAGCCAGCAGTCAAAAAGTTTCAATGAACTCTTGTCTGTCAGTCGCTTTAGCCAGCATCATAAACATGTCTATCTGAAGGACTCGACATCCACATCTTGTTTGCCTGCCTTTTTGTCTCACTGATCTGACAGATGAAAGCTGAATGAGAGACCCAAAACAAATGAACACCGAGAGATAGTCAGAGCCTAGTCAATTATTTAATTAAAAGCTGTCACTTGCCAGTGTTCAATGTAGCTGTTAATGTGGGCGTCGAAGCCAAGTTAAGGCAGGGCGGGCGGACCGTGTGTGTCCCCACATGCTCCAAGGAAAACATTGCAAATAACAAGAGAATAATAAAAGTGAAGCGACAATACCATCTCATGGCAATAATTAAAAGCGCATATAGAACTCGCATGGAGAAAGGGTAGAAAGAAGTCATACACAAAAACAGAAGATTTGCTGGCGAAAACAATTGTATTAAATTTGCAGTTGAGATTACAGATAGAAACTTTTCAAGATAGCCAATTAAGATGAGAAAATGCGGGAAAGTTTCATGTCTTGAATGCAATTTTCTTATGTGCAACAGAGCGTGTGCTTTTTTCTGGGGAAAGTTTTTTATCAGTGTAGATTTAATAGAGCTGCAGTGTCGCCCTTGTCATTTGCACATATAAACGGGTGTATATATATGTATGTGTACTTGTGCCTTCGCTACGGTTTCCCCTGTTTAATTGTTGTAATTTGGTGTTGTTGTTGCTGTAGTTGCTGCCTCTTGACATGCCCCGTACCATGTTGTTTGTTGGTGTAATTTGGCCCGATGTTGAAAGGGGGCGCCAATGCGTCGCCGTTGCGGGTTTGTCTCGGCACTGGTGTAAATAAAAGATGAGTTAAAGAGCGATAGTTTGGGGCCAAGAATGTTGCGCAGGACAGCAGGCTGGAAGGAAGGCTTGAAGAGAAGGATGTCGGCTTGTCAGGACGAAGGACTTGGGCGAATAGCAGCCGTTAATCACAAGCCACATTCTGCGACGGATCGATGCGGGATGCAATAAAAAGCCAGAAGGAATTGCATGTAATTGAAGGGGAGCAGGAAAAACAAACTGAGCGACAGGAAGTGTGCCATAAATTTTCCAACTGCCCGAAGGGGCGACACTTTCAAGGAAGGTCGAAGGAAAACTCAAAGGAAAAGTCTAAGAGAGAGAGAGAGTGAGAGATAGTAGGAGAATTCTTTGGCTCATTAGCATTTTGGGGCAAAAGGAAAACCTCGGAGCCATATGAGGCCAAATGTGGCAAAAAGGAAGCCAGCTGACTTGACTTTGTCCACCTCATCAACATCATTATAGGCTTCGGGAACCACATTATCGTCAGCATTTACATTGCAAATTGTTTCTGTTTCTATTTTTTTGTGGGCTTTTTTTTTGTTATTTATACACATACAGGACTCCCAGCTGTGGGTTAAATGCAGTTCCTGCCACAAAGTCCCATTTACATAGAAGGACAAGAGCCAGAGACGAAACGGCAAACAAATGAGAAAAGTCGCATTATTAATTTGCCGCACCGCACGACCATAAATAAGGATGTCTGTCCTCAGCTACCCCACCAAGCCTCGCGCTTTTTGCACACATACACATACATATACATAAAATTCAAAGGACCTCCTCGGCATCCTTGTCCATATGTTCCGGTTTTGCGGCTCGGCTTTTTCTCCCAACGCTCCACGCAATTTTCTCCAGCAATTTATTACTATTTTGACTTGTAGATGTGCTGTTTTCTATCTGCCTCTGTGTGTGCCTGCTTTCTTATCCTGAGAGTCCTGAGTCCTCTTCCCTTCTTGTTTCCCCCTTGCTTTTGGACAATTTGTAAAGCAGGCAATTATCCTTATTAGCCGCTTATTTATAGCCATGTTTGTTTACTCGTTTTCCCATTGACGCATAAACAATGCGAAAGCGATAATAGGGGAGTTGGCGTTCCCAGGGATGAAATAATTGCCACAGATTGGCAATCAACCATGCCAAACTCCATGCAACAGTTGGTCATCGGTCGATTTGGGTGAAAACTATGGGCTAAAGGTAGGGATTTTATTATCAAAAATCATTATTAAGTTTTCATGAGTTTGGGGATTAAGAGAATGGACTGAGTAGGCAACTGGCTAGAACTAATGGGCCGTCCTAGATTAGAGATGGCTTAAATATGTGCATAGATAGGTTCACTTTTATCCTATACATGTTTAATTATTAACAGAATTATGTAAAAGTCATGAAAAGAATAAGAAGGATTTCTGAATCCTATCAATACTATCAAGATCACGTCCGAATCCTCTTTTTCCTCCCTGCCTTTCTTTTAGTGCCTTATAAAGATAAAGATTAATGGCCTACTTTGGATGTTTTATGGCTGAGTAAATTCAGAACTACTGCAGGGATTTGATTTCATTGCTAATGAAAAAATATTAAATATTTAAAGGGGGAAACAGGAAGCATTTGTTCAACCCTTTAAGGCGATACCCAAGGTTCTTTCCTACCCTGCGAACAGCTCCAAGTCATTTTAAATTACTGCATAATGAGTTGAGCCACCTTTCACGGGCGGACGGATGGGGGAAGAACTGGGGCGTTGAAAGCTTTTCGGGCGACTTTCTGAACATAAAGAACATTGTCAAATCAGCGACATTTTTATTGCCACCCAGAAAAACACCCTTTTCCTTCCCCCTGGACACATCATATCGCACACGTATGTAAATGTAAGTATATATACGAGTTCTGTGCTCGCTTACATGCTGATGATGTCGTTATTAAACGCATAAATAAATTGTCAAAAAATATGTGCGCAAAAAATGAACGTTAGGAAGTGCCGAAGCAGAAAGACGATGAAAGGCGGTGTGGGAGTGGCATGGGGTTTTTCCGGTGGTACCAAGACGAGTAACTTTCTGATGCGTTTATTGTGCTTACATTTTAGCTTTGCTTTATGTACTTGGCAGGGCGACAAATAGAAATGTTCGTGGGCGCAAGGGACCTGTTTCACAAAACTTATTTCTCGAGGCTTCCCTTTGGTTTTTTTCTTGCTTCGTACATTTCCTTTTCTTGGATACTTTTTCACGCTGTTGACTTTGTCAATGTTTTATGGTCTTATTCCTGTTCAGCTGCAGACAATTGTCAATTAAATGGAAGGTTGAGAGGAGCTTGCCCTAGGGTCTGGCCCTGGCACCGAGCAAAACCACAAAGGAACCTCCGAACGCACTGCAGAAAAGTTCTACTTGGGTGGCAATGTGCTACGTATTTATTATTTATGGCATACGCAGTGGAGAAAGGGGGAAGTAGCAGCCCGGAGGCAGAGGTGGAGGGCAGCAGTTTGTAGAAGGATTGTGCCCGTCCGGAGGGAAAAGTTTAAGTCGCTGGATAAGGTGCCATAAATCTTCTGCCAAGTTTCCAAAGCGCTGAGTTTTGCATTAAACGTTTAAGGTTAAACTTTGATGGTAGAGATATGGCGACTATCATGGTCAGATAAAGGTGGATTTTCAAAAGATTAAAAGAAATTATAACTGGTTTGTGAAATCAATAACTTTGTAAAATGGAATCGAAGCATAAAGATAGTAATTCCCCATCATATTATTCACAATTTGTATCTTTCCCTCTGGCGCATGGTACAACGTTTTTCCAGTGTCCGGCGAGCAGCTTTTAAAGTCATTAATGTGGCTTCATTTGCATACGGTACGGACCACGTCCTACCCACCGACCGGTCTATCCCTATCTGCTGCTCTGCAGTCGGTGATTAGTCGTCGTCCAACGTCTATCAACAGTTTACCCTAATGCCCGAGCAACA